>NC_033794.1:116900600-116916954 GCF_001876935.1 Asparagus officinalis | reverse complement strand
AAAGACATTCTAAGAAAAGAAAATTAAAAGTTTTGACATGTAACTCAGTGAGCAATTTTACACAGAACACTTAGATAGAACATAAACGAGAAGGGAAGCAAGTGGCCCCACTGTGTTCCTCGTTAGATATGAATGGGTGTTAAATTTCTCGTATTTCAAGTATCAGCCTCTTAAGTGTAGGATCCTACTAAGTTTTACTCTTACTATGTTGTCAAAGAGCCATCATGGG
Source organism: Asparagus officinalis (assembly GCF_001876935.1). NCBI lineage: Eukaryota > Viridiplantae > Streptophyta > Magnoliopsida > Asparagales > Asparagaceae > Asparagus > Asparagus officinalis. Next base: position 116,916,725 of record NC_033794.1, on the reverse strand, counting down.
TAAAATTTATTCAGCAATTCACAACCTAATGTAAATCAAATGCATGTTCAAGAGAAAAAGGTCCAATGCATCCTTTCTAAGTAAATATAGTTATTACCCAAGGTAAAGCAGTTAACAAACAGATTACCGTTTTTAACGGGGACAAACATCCATGTTGAAGAACTAACTCATTGATAGTAAAAATGCAAGACAAAAAAAATATACTTAGAAGCTAGTTTATCCATTCCACTTAATATAGCAACTACTCAAGTCCAATAAGAAATACACAAGATGTACCTTAGTGCTGACGAAGCCGCAAAGAGCCTTGAACTCTGTGATGGCAATTGCCATCTCAGGCTTATGGTTTGGGTCTTTATAAATGTTAGGTTGCTTCTTGTTTAGTGTCTTTGCCAACTCTTTATCTGGATGTGCTTGTATTGATAAAGCCTTTGCCACCGACAGAACCTAAAGCATATATAAGTAATTAAAGACACCCACATAATATATAAAATGAAATAGGGATAACTAGTATAGATTATATAGCCTATAACTGAAACCTGAAACAAGAAATTGTAATTAAAGAGCATATATAAGATTTAGCAGAAGTTGCAATCTATGACGGAAAAAAAAGCAGAAAGTTACAAGCACAGTGGGAATATCGTTACCAAATCCTGAAACAAGAACAAACAAGTTTGATTTATCTACTGATTAATCAATTTCCCTACTTGGCTAGTAAAAATAAAACTACATAGAATTTGCTCAAGAATTTGCTCAAATAGCAAGAGACAAAATTCTCCATGAAATGCATATATAAGATTTAGCAGAAGTTGCAATCTATGATGGAAAAAAAGCAGAAAGTTACAAGCACAGTGGGAATATCGTTATCAAATCCTGAAACAAGAACAAACAAGTTTGATTTATCTACTGATTAATCAATTTCCCTACTTCGCTAGTAAAAATGAAACTATATAGAATTTGCTCAAGAATTTGCTCAAATAGAAAGATATGTTGAGACAAAATTCTCCATGAAATGCATATATAAGATTTAGCAGAAGTTGCAATCTATGACGGGAAAAAAGCAGAAAGTTACAAGCACAGTGGGAATATCGTTATCAAATCCTGAAACAAGAACAAACAAGTTTGATTTATCTACTGATTAATCAATTTCCCTACTTGGCTAGTAAAAATGAAACTATATAGAATTTGCTCAAGAATTTGCTCAAATAGCAAGATATGTTGAGACAAAATTCTCCATGAAATCACTAGAAACTTTTACCATATTAAGATAATGGAATTTACAAAACTAATTACATGTCTTTTCCGTTGGAATCCAATATCCTTATAGATTCACCTGATAAAACCTGAAATTAGTTACAAAAAATTCAAAAATAAATTAAGGGAAAACTAACAAATGCTTATACTTTCGCAATTAAACTAAAGAAGATTTTTTCCATGGATAAATAAAGTAATAAGAAAAAAAGAAAAATAAAGAAGCAGCTTGAAATAAATTGTTGATCAACAATCCTAATTCAAAATACAAATACAAAAAGAATCAGATTTTTCTCTCTCTGCTTCTTCATTTTTATTTCACCATCACATTTCATGCAGATTGATCACAACCATAAAAATCACTGAAAAATACATAAATTTTGACCCATTATCTTTCCTCTTATTTTCAATAAAGTCTACACCAATCCAAACCAACACACATAAAGTACAGATACAGTTTTCGCTACATCAACAGTAACCATTAATATGCAAATAAAGTGAAAAGGGCATAAATTTCCCAACAGATTCCTTCCAATTCACTGTTGCAACAAAAAAGTGAATCCCCCTTAACAGTAACCATTAATATGCAAATAAAATGAAAAGGGCATAAATTTCCCAACAGATTCCTTCCAATTCACTGTTGTAACAAAAAAGCGAATCCCCCTTACTCCCCCTAATAAAGTAAAAACAGCAACAACTACAACACCTCCATCCATAAGACAACAAACTAAACACCAACATCAAATCATACAAATAAAGTAACATCTCCAAAATAAGACAAACCATCAAAAACAACCTCAATTAAGTAAAAATCCAGTTTTGGCTGGACACTAGAGCAGTGAAAAGGACATAAATCGGGCTGCAGATTCCTCCCAATCCACTCCTATAACAAAGAACGCAATTCCCCAAATAAACAAAAACCAAATTACCTTGAACAAAAAGGGAAGATCAGGGCCCCATTTCTCCAGAACCTTCTCCCCCAAAACCCTAGGGTTCTCCTCCACCCAAGACTTCAACGTCCGATCGCCGACGAACGACGGCCCTGACTCATGAGTCCCCATCCAAAACTCAGCATAGGGTTTCTCCGGTACAATTCTCCCGCCAGAATTCCTCTCGAACAACCTCGATACCGTCGATTCCTCGCCTCGAATCCCCCAATCGTAGTTCTGGATCGAGCAACGGAGCTTGAGGACTCCCCCTCCACCTCCACCGGGATCTGACATTTCACTTCCCATAAACCCTAGATTTGAGGAATGAGAAGGATTTGGGGAATCTGGCCATCGAATTTTTTTTTTCTCCCCCTCAGTTGCGAGTGAAAGCGGGCGGAGTGAGATTTGGGCGGAGATTTAACCGTATTTGTAAATGGGAACGGCCGTATCGGTGGTCGGTGGTGGTTATATCTCTTTTTGAGAGGCAGGGTCGTTTGTTTTCCGCGCTTGATGTTGTGAGTAATTACGGGAGGACCTTCGTCGTTACTCTTGAGTCTGAGGGTATTGGATTTGGACATCTAAGGTCGTGTATCCGTAACCCGATAAGTGAAAATTGTAAGTGTACTATAATAATTGCACTGCTATTGTACTCATTGACTCAAAGAAGTGGAATTCATTCCAACTAATAATTTTCTTTTGCAATTTATAAAAAAAATATCATACTTTTTTTTCCACGTAACAGTGTGTAGGAGTACAAGAATAGTATATCTTTTGTGTACAGTTATCACTACTCATTGATATTGTCTGCATTAATATGTAGCCTTACAGCACTAGTAACTAATAGTAACACGTGCGTCGAGATTGATTTTCTTCTTACTATTAGCTACTATCAACATAATCTAAACCAATGTAGATACATGAAAATTCAATGGACGGGGTTTATCTGTTTAGATCCATTTATCAGTATTTACACTGATATTTTTGTGTGTCTGATAGATATATCAATTAGTTTCCGATAAATTAACACAAATTCTCATGTGCTTCTCAGTAAATTATAAGAAAAAATAGTTATTTTAATTAATTATTATGATTATGATTTCTTACCATTTTTTTTTATTAGAAGATGTTAATGTTGAGTTGGGAGGAGTGGTGGACACTAAGAAATATATTGTTATTATTTCTTTAGTGGTACAGACACATTATACTCTCAAATATAAATACTCTCTCTCTCTCTCTCTCTCTCTCTCTCTCTCTCTCTGTGTGTGTGTGTGTGCGCGCGCGCGCACGCTACTGGGATGGATCTAACACAAACACTTGGGGGTTATTTATTATATTGGTTTAGGGGTAGGTAAACACTATTAAGAGGTTGTTGATTACTGTTGCAAGTTAGGTGGGGGAGGAAGCTGCTGACTTCAACACTCCCACTCAGCAGCGATTTCTCTATCCACAAGTCCAAGAATTCTAACTTCCTTTTCAATGCTTGGATTTCCTCTCTCACTGCTTGTCTCCATTCTTCATTCTCATATGCTTCTTTGAAGGAAGATGGCTACTTCACATCTTTCGTAATGGCCATATTAGCATACTTGGGATTCGGCTTCATGGGTCTGGTTGATATTCGAAGTTGTTCGGTTGGTTCTTCTTTGATATTCTCTATCTGGCTCGGGCGCTCCTCTTCTGATATTATCTGATGAACACCAGTTTTCCATGGATTCTTCTCCTTCGGAGACGTAGGAGAACTTGGTTCTATCTTCTCTAATTGTTGTAGTCCTTCTTCTTGACCTGGCTCTTCCAGCTTCTTTTGCAACCGATACTCTAGATCACTGGAGTCTAGGAGTGCAACTTCTTGTGAAGCCCACCAAGACGAGACTTCGTCAAACACAACATTTCTTGATGTGTAGCATCGTCCGATTGTGGGATCATAACATTTCCATCCTTTTCTTTTATTGTCATACCCCATAAATATACACCTTACAGCCTTTTTATCGAACTTGTTGCATAAGTGATCAGGCACAAAGATATAACATACACAACCGAAGACTCTGAAATGGCTTGAGTTGGTATTCCACAACTTCTGAAATGGTGATATGAACTCCAATTTTAGTTGTGGTAGCCGATTGATCACATGCGTCGCTGTCTTCATACACTCAGTCAAAAAGTGTCCTGGCACGTTCTTGGCATGAAGCATGCTTCTGCAAATTTTAGCGAGATGACGATTCTTTCTTTCTTCTACGCTATTTTGCTATGGAGTATTTGGGCATGTTAGCTGTCACTGAATCTTGTGCTGCTTCAGATAGTCATAAAACTCCTTCGATGTGTACTCTTCCCCATTGTTTGTGCATAGACAACGAATCTTCTTGCCACTTATTCTCTAAATTGCTTAAATTTGGAGAGTGCTTTATACTTTCTTTCATAAAATCAACTCAGTCATATCTCGAATAATCATCGATGAAAGTGATCATATACCGCATCCCACCGATTGATTCTTGTTTTACTTGACTAAATCATCTGAGTGTACAAGCTCCAAAGGTTTTTTGGCTCTAAACTGTGACTCCTGATATGGTAATTGATGCGTATTACCGTACTGACAACCTTCGCATATGACCCTCCTCGAATATCTAAGTGTGGAAGACCCTTCAACATAGACTTCTCCATCATGATCTTGAGCTTGTGATAGCTCACTGGCCAAGTCGAGCATGCCACAAATCAGCCGTCTCATTTTTCCTAGTCTTGTCTATATATGCCGATTTCATTGACATCACATAGATAGATTCTACCTTTCATCCCTCCATGACAGCTTCCCTGGTGGCTTCAAGTTTCGATAGACTTTTACATCTTGTGGCCCAAAAACTACATAGTTTCCAGAAGTTGTTAACTGAGAAACAGATAGAAGGTTCTGTTGGATATCTTGACCCCAAGATATATTGTTTTGATGATAACAAATATTATATGTTGTGTGTATTTTGTGCTAACATATGTTTTGCAGTATCAGAGTAAAATCAACAATGATATTCAAAGAGGTACTCAAGACACAAGGCAATACAAGGATTTGAAGTTGATACAAGGCTAATTGGAGATGAAACAAATAAAGATGCTTCAATGATATAATTGTATTTTGGGTTTTCTTTTATTGGGTAGAATCTTTGTTAAAAGCCTTGATCACTCACAACACATACATGCACATAGTATTTAAAACACATTAACACATGCTTAGTGTGTGGTTAACTATAGAAATACACTAAGTTAACCATTAGAGTTTATAGATATAGAATGTGTCTTAAACATATCAAATATTTCATATCTTAGTATCAGTATTCGACTAATTCACTTAGTAGTCGACTATAGAATCCTCAGTCAAATATCCAAAAACTTTATATTTACAGAGTAGTTGATTACTCTCCTTAATAGTCGACTACTCATTCTCAGTTTCAACTTACAGAAAAACTTAAGTTTTACAATATAGTTGACTAATGCCTTTAGTAGTCGACTATTAACCTATTTCTTGACTTCACAAAGTCTAAATAGACTCAGTGTATATTTTTCAAATTAATTCTAACTATTCTAACTAATTCTAACTAATTCTAACTATTCTAACTATCCAAAAACTAATTCCAACTATTCTATATTTGAATTAGTTGATTGTTTTTAAACGTTTTCCAACGACTATTTATTCAAATTAAGAACGTTATTAACTACTTAACGGTCATTTCCACCTATAAATGGAGGGGTTCTCCTCTTATATTGATAATGGTATACATTAGAACTCTTGACTCTAAAAGTGCATATTTGTCAAGAACACCAATAGAAAAACTCTCTTGCAATTTGTTCTTCAAATCAAATGATTAAAGAGGCAAAATATCTGAGAGTAAAACCTATACCCACAGTGAGAAGCACATCCAATACACTATCAAGGCTTATAGGATCAGTTTTGTACTTTGCTTCAAAGGAAGGTGATAATCACATTTTTATTACAATTTTATACCCTCATTATCTATTTTATATATGAATAAATATACCACTAATAATTGCTTTTATTTTTAATTACAGGTTAATGAAGAATAAATCCCAAAAATCCCATCTCTCAACAAAGGCCATTGAGTAAATAAAGAAATAAGAGAAATTCAAATAATTGAATTTTAAAAGGCCCAAAGAATTGGAATGGACTTGGATGCAAAGAGTGAAATGAATTGGGCTTTTATGCAATCATACAAGACCGGACTTGGTGGATTTTCACAAGCAAATCACTGCTGTAGATTGGGCTTTTATGCAAAAGATTACGAAACCAAATTTGAATTGCTGCAGATGGAGATTTAATGGACCGGATATGATTGCTGGACTTAGAGACTTGGCTTTTTCAAATGAAATGAGACCGGACTTGTGTGCTGCAAAAATTTAAAGGACTTTGGACTGCTGCAGACTTGGAAAATTAAATAAATCCAATGGACCGGACTTTGGACTGCTGGATGCAAGATGGGCCGGTTGCTGATGTAGCTTTGATTTTTTCTCAATGGGCCGAAATCAATTGTTTTCTTTGCTGCTGAAATGAACTTGTTTTCTTTGTTGCTGAGTTTGGTTTTGAAATCATTGTGTATAGATAAATCAAATGGGCTTCTCCGGATTTGGACTTGAGTGCTGCTACAAATTGGATTTTGAATTTCTTTTGAAAATCAAATAAATCAAAGGTGGAGATTGTTGCTTGGGGCTCAAGACAAATCCAATGGCTCATATTCATTGAAGATTACTATAAATAGGGGTAGAGAGTGAGGGGTTAGAGGTGTGAAAATTTTTGTAACTCCTTTTGGAGAGGAGGGCTACTCTTAATTGAGAAGGCCTTCCAAAATTATAACTTTTTGTTGTAATTAATAATAATAATTTTTTCACCACTTTAAATTTTTCTCTTCTTCTCTTTATTGGATGATGAAGATGAAGATGAAGATGGAGAATTATTTGAAGGTTTGCATTTCTTTTCTTTTTCTCTTTTATTGCTTATTAGTTTAGATTTATTTCTATGCTTGTAGTTAGATTTTATTTTCTTGTTAAATAGCCAAGAGGCTAGAACCCTCTTGCCTTAGATTTATTTTATACTTATAGAGTAGATTTATTTTCTTGTATTTAATTCTTGCAATTTTATTTTGTAGTTTAGATTTTATAATTTATTTTGTAGTTAGATTTTAATTTCTTATACTATTCACCTTGAGGCTAGAACCCTCTTGGGTTTAGTTTTTCTTTTTGTTTATTTTTATTTTGTTTGATTCGCCTTTAGGCTAGAACCCTCTAGGGAATCATATTTTTCTAAGAAGTAGGTTCAATTTTAGATTACCCATATCTATAATTGAATCCACCACCTTTAATTTCTTGCATTTTCTTTTATTCTAGAATTTTGTTCTTCATTCTTGATTTTTTTTTATTTGTTTCTTGATTTTATTCATTTTTTCCTTCTCACCTTATTGATCATACTCATTCTTTTTCAAATCCACTCTCACTTACACTTGCACCTATTTACACACCATTTTCACTATCTCAATCTCTTCACAATCACATTCACTCATCAATTCTATTTATCACGCACACAACATAAGAACCGATTTTATATTTTCTCCTACAAAACACCTTCCTCGTGGGATCGATATCTTAAATACTATAACTTGACACAGTTATGCACTTGCAACCTTTTTGGTACATGTTTATGCCGCATCAGAAGGTTATCTCTGGTTTGAGAGATAATATCTCTTGGTTTAGAGATTGGTTGCAATTGGCATGGTTTTGTCAATTGGTCAGGTTTGATCTTGTGGTTTTCAAGGTCAGGTTGGTTTATAGATTTACAAATCAAGGAAAGGAAAATATCAAGCAGGAGTGGCTTGGGGGCTGGATGTAGGTCTGGACGACCGAACCAGGATAAATCCTTGTGTTTGCGTTTGTCTATTTTTTTATGATTTGTGTCACGCCCCGCTTTCCAAAATACAGGGGAATCGGAACGTGAACAAGCCCGCAACGTATTAGATTGAGAAGAATATACACTATCATTTTTTTTATTCTCAATCTAATACGCTAAGCGTCAAATACATAAATCTCAATCACAGGTCCCCGATCACAATAGCAAGAATAGAAAGACAATCCAGAATAAGAAATAAACATATCATCCATAGTGAATCATCCCAGACATAAATATGGGTTCATCATACCCTTACTACAACAACAGTTCAACTAGGAAATAAGAAATACATAGTCCATAAAAGGAAATACTAACAAAATAACCAAATCTGTCACCAAACTAAAGAAAATACTGCAAGAGTGCTCTATTAGCTACTACAGAAAAGAAAATGCGTCTAGGCTTCAGTTTGTTCTTCCACTCCATCAGAGGGACATTCCGGCTGAGCATACACTGGTTCGGCGGCATCATCGAACTGAACCTGTTCGTCTCCTAAGTCTGACGCACACCAGAGAAAACAGGTGTACGTCAGGTGCATGGCGCACGGCAAGATCTCACATGAACAAAATAAAACGGTCTAATGTTCCATGCACGATAATAATAATAATAACAAAAAGATAATGATACATGCAACTGAAATCTAATGGTAACATACAACTATGTGAATACAGTGACTGGGTCGAATACTAACCAACCTAAAACTCAGTGGTCCACATCTCACACAGAGTCAACGCTCCTATCATCGGATAACTGGCTGTTCACAAATCCCCTACGTGCATCCAATACCGCTACACGAATCGGTCAGAGGACTACACGCAATCCGATTTCGGCCTGGTCCGAACTCAAGCAGAACTCGGGTGACTACACAAATTCACTGACTAAAGTGACTACACGAATTCACTTTAGCCCATCAAACCAACCCCAGTGACTACACGAATTCACTGGCGCGAGCCTGGAAGATACATCAACAGCTATATCCGATCACATGAACATTAACTTCCCCATCCCAACTCTTCTCGTTTTTCTAAGTCAACACAACACATGTCTTTAGGTCTTATTCATGTCACACAGGTCACTATAGTCATAAACTCCTAACGGTTCTCAATCACAACAAGGAACAATCAATGCAACTAATCATGTACAATAGTATCATAGCATATCAGATAATCAAGACTAAGAATTTGAATCATAAAATTGTTCTAAAATAATCTTTTGAAATAATAAAGTTATTTACTTAAAAATAATCCCTTTTTCAAAATAAGTTATTTTCTCACTATATTAATTCTAAAAATAATCTTTTAAAAATAATAAATTCATAAATTCAAAAATAATCTTTTTATAAGATAAATTCTTATTAATTCAAAATAGTCTATTTTCCCAAACATAATTTCTTTTTTTAAAATATGTCATTCTAAAATGATTTCTTCCACAAAATAATTTCTAAAAATTATTATAATTATTCTAAAATGATTCTTTTTCCAAGATAATTCCTTTTAAATTATTATAATTTTCCTAAAAATAATTTTGTCCTCACATAAATTCTTTTTAATTACTATAATTGTCCAAAAATAATTCCGCTGCCAAAATAAATTCTTTTAATTTGTCATAATTATTCTAAAAATACTAATTATCATATTATTATGATTTATCTAAAATCATTCATCAAACAATCCCACGCAGATAATTATTGACAAATCTAAAATTACAGATAATTCATAATAAATACAAAAATTCAGTTTTGAGCAAGTGGGATCTTGCCTTGGGTATATCGTGAACTGTAATGGGGGCCGTCGGGGTGATTGCACAGCGTTACGACGAGTTTCGCGGAATCGACGGCTAAAATTACAATTTGAGTGTTAATGCGACGCGCGATATTCAAACGAGTATAACGAGGTGTAGATAGGGAGCCCAAGTGAAAGAAATATACCGTATGATAGACAACACGAAGGGCTATGCACCGGCGAAGGAATCGACGGAAACGGAGGTCGGAGTTGGCCGGAAAACGGGTGCAAAGTTGGCTCCGAACTGCAGTTTTCTGCAGTGAGCTAACTGATTCGAGCTTGCCGGCGGCGGGCTCCTGGGGGTTATTGGCGGCGACTGAGGAGGCTGGGTTGAGCTCGACGACGGCGGCGAAGAGCTCAGGGCGGCGGCGAACTCAGGGGAGCAGCGGCGAGCGGCTGGAGTGGAGGTCGACGTCGGAGCTCGTGGAGGCGGAGCTGGGCACGGCAACGGTCGGCGTTCGCTGGCGACGGCGAAGCTGCGGCAATGGCAGGGGAAGGCAGCGGGTGGCAGGGCGAGGTCGTCGGCGTCGAGGGCTGTTCGTCGGAGGCGGATCGGCGTCGCTGGGGTGCGCTCGTCTCAGGCGGAGCTCGCGGCGGCCATGGAGGGGGTGGTCGAGCTGGGCGAGGGTAGAGGGTGGTGGAGATGGTGTTGACGGTGGTGGAGGAGGAGCTCGGAGGTGGGGAGGTCCGTGGCTGGAGGGAGGCGGTTGAGGTGTGGGCGGTGGAGCTCGCTGAGATGAGCTCGGAGGAGGGTGGAGTTTGGCGCGGCTGGATGAACGGAGGAGGAGCACGAGGTGATGGGGTGATGAAGAGAGATGATGAGAGAGGGAGTGAGCTGGTGGGCAGAGGAAGAATTGGGTTTGCTCGGAGATAGAGAGAGTGAACGAGAGATGAAGAGAGAGAGTGAGAGTGAAAGAGAAGGAGTGGGCATTTTTGAGGAGGGGGAGAGAATCTCGTGGGGGAAGAGAACGAGAGAGAGAGAGAGCTGAAAACGAGAGGCAGAGAGATGAATTTGGGGTTCTTTTGAGGAGTGGAGGAATCACGAGGTGGGGGTGTGCGGGAAACATGGGGGAGGGTTTTAGGGAAAGTGGGGTAGGGGAGAGATGAGAGATGAAGAGAGAGAAAGACAGAGAGATTAACAGATGAGAGGGAAAACACAGGGAAAAATACCCCTTTAAAAAAAATAATTAAAATACCATAAATTTTATTCAAATAAATATTAAAAATTTATGGTCAAAATAATAATAATAATAATAATAATAATAATAATGAATAATTAACTATTAATTTAAAAGTTTTACCGAAATAATTAAATTTATAATTAGCAAAATCATTAAATAAAAATAAAAATCAGATTTTTAAATCATAGGAAATTCTAGAAAATTTGGGAAAAATACAAATACCCTTTTAGAAGAATAATATTTAATATTTAAATACCAGAAAATTATTTAAACCCGTATTAGAAATTTACGGTCATTACAATTTGTGTTGTTATTCATTATCTTTTTAGTTAGTAACTTTTATGATTAAAGATTTATAAACACTATTAATTTTCACTTTCTAGTGTTTGTGTTGCCATAGGTCAGCGATCCTACAATTGGTATCGGAGAAATGTGAAAGATGGCAACAACAACATCACAATTCAAGGAAGGACACTCAACACAACGACCTCCACTCTTTGATGATTCTAACTATAACTATTGGAAGTGCGGAATAAAGATCTATCTATAATCCATCGACTATGAGTTATGGAACATCGTTGAGTCACCACATGAGAAACCAACCACACCATATGCTGAATGGACTTGTGCTCAAAAGAATGCTGCAAATCAGAATTCTAAAGCAATGAACGCTCTATTTTGTGCATTGGACAAGAATGAATTCAACCGTGTGTCTACTTCCACTTCAGCCCATCAAATTTGGTATACATTAGAAGTAACACACGAAGGTACAAATAAAGTTAAAGAATCTAAAATCCCTGTTCTTGTGCACATGTTTGAATTATTCAAAATGAAGGAACATGAGACGATCTCTGAAATGATCACAGGATTCACAGACATCACCAACTCTCTAATTGCTCTTGGAAAAGAATATACATAATTGGAGATGGTGAGAAAAGTACTTCGTGCACTCACACCGGAATGGGAGAAGAAGATGACAGCAATTGAAGAAGCCAATGATCTCTCAACACTCACTCTAGAAAGTCTTGTTGGGAATCTAATGGCATATGAAGTACAACTTCAAGATAGAAGGGAGAGAGAACAACCAGAGAAGAAAGGGAATCTAATGGCATATGAAGTACAACTTCAAGATAGAAGGGAGAGAGAACAACCAGAGAAGAAACTATTTGCTTTCAATACTTCATCCGACACAGAAGGGAGAGAGAACAACCAGAGAAGAAACTATTTGCTTTCAATACTTCATCCGACACAGACAATTCAGATGATGATGATGAAGACATTCACGCACTTTCAAGGAAATTTAAAAGTTCCTTATACAAAGTAAGTATAAAAATATTAAAGATACTAACGATAATATTATTTGTTATAAGTGTAACAAAATAGATCATATGAAGAAAGATTATCCTCTTCTCAAGTCCAAATTCAAGAACAAAACTGAATATTTCAAGAAGAAGAAGAAGAAGGCATTGGCAGTCAATTAGGATGACAGTGATGCATCTTCATCCGATGAAGAAGAAGAAACAGACAAGGAAGTGGCAAACATGTGCTTTATGGCTCTAAAAGATGAGGTATGCGATAATTTTAATAATGATGAATTATTGAATGCTTTCAATGAATTATTTTTTGAATTTAAAAAGGAAAAAGTGAAAAACAAATTTTTGAAAAAGGAAAATGAGAAATTATTTGAAGAAAATTCTTTTCTTAAATTAGAAATATCTTCTTTAAATTCTCGTATTTTAGATTTGGAAAATAATATTTTATCTTTGAAAAACAAGTATGAAGATATTTTGAAAAAATGTTTCAAAATTCAATAAAGGAAAAGAGAATTTGAATGACATATTAACTCATCAACAGCTTTCTAACAATTACTTTGGACTTGGATTTGTTAAAGAAAACAATAGTTTGAAGACTAATTCATATTCTAAGAATAGTCATTCATTTGCAAAGAATATACATGCTAGGAATAAATATATTTTGGTTCCCAAACACTTGAATTATCATAACAAGGATGTTTATATTGAATCCTATATGAATGATGTTTGTTATTCTAAAGATTATTTGTATACTAACAAATTGAAACCAAATTCCAAATGAGTTTGGATTTCCAAAGGCTAATCCTTTCGAACCCAAATAAAAGTGGGTACCGCAAGAAAATTGTTTATATTTCAGGTAATCAAAAGGGGGAAGGATACAAGATATGCCTATATTTTTTTGGTTAATGGCAAAGTGGGGGATATATAGAAAAATTATTTTTTTACTAATGCTTTGATGCAGGGGGAGTAAAAGAGTTTAACTAATAATTTGATGCAGGAGGGTAAAATATTTTCTAACACAATTCCTTTGTCATCATCAAAAAGGGGGAGAATGATCGATATATTGACCCCAAGATATGTTTGTTTTGATGATAACAAATATTATATGTTGTGTGTATTTTATGCTAACATATGTTTTGCAGTATCAAAGCAAACAACAATGATATTCAAAGATATACTCAAGACACAAGACAATACAAGGCAATTGAAGTTAATACAAGACTAATTGGAGATGAAAGAAATCAAGATGCTTTAATGATATAATTGTATTTTGGGTTTTCTGTAATTGGGTAGAATCCTTGTTAAAAGCCTTGATTACTCACAACACATACATGCACATAGTATTTAGAACACACTAACACATGCTTAGTATATGATTAACTATAGAAATACCCTAAGTTAACCATTAGAGTTTATAGATATAGAATGTGTCTCAAAACATATCAAATATCTCATATCTTAGTATCAATAGTTGACTAATCCCCTTAGTAGTCGACTATAGAATCCTCAGTCAAATATCCAGAAACTTCATATTTACAGAGTAGTCGACTACTCTCCTTAATAGTTGACTACTCATTCTCAGTTTCAACTTACAAAAACTTAAGTTTTACAATATAGTCGACTAATGCTTTTAGTAGCCGACTGCTAACATGTTTCTTGACTTCATAGAGTCTAAATAGACTCAGTGTAGCCGACTACTAAGCCTTGTAGTCGACTACAAAGACAGTTTTTCTAACTGTTCTATATTTGAATTAGTTGATCGTTTTTAAACATTTTCTAACAACTATTTATTCAAATTAAGAACGTTATTAACTACTTAACAGTCATATTTCCACCTATAAATAGAGGGGTTCTCCTCTTACATTGATAATGGTATGCATTAGAACTCTTGACTCTAAAAAGTGCATATTTGTCAAGAACACCAATAGAAAAACTCCCTTGCCATTTGTTCTTCAAATAAAATGATTAGATAGGTAAAATATCTGAAAGTAAAACCTATAGCTACAGTGAAAAGCACATCCACTATACAATCAAGGCTTATAGGATCAGTTTTGTATTTTGCTTCAAAGGAAGGTTATCTCCGGTTTGAGAGATAAGATCACTTGGTTTAGAGATTGGTTACAATTGGCATGGTTTTGTCAATTGGTCATGTTTGATCTTATGGTTTTCAAGGTCAGGTTGATTTGTGGATTTACAAATCAAGGAAAGGAAAATCTCAAGTAGGATTGGCTTGGGGACCGGATGTAGGTCTGGAGGACCGAACCAAGATAAAACCTTGTGTTTGCGTTTGTCTATTTTTTTGTGATTTGTGTTGTTATTCATTATCTTTTCAGTTAGTAACTTTTCTGATTAAAGATTTATAAACACTATTAATTTCTGCTTTCTAGTGTTTGTGTTGCCATAGGTCGGCAATCCTACAGGTTCTTTTTCATACCCGGTACATGGTATACATCTTGTAGTTGTATTCGATTTGGGTTGTAGCGCGACGTAAATGCAATTTTTCCAATGTGTGTGATAGGTAATCTTGAATTATTCACTATCACAACTTCTCAGCCGCCTTTATACTGCTTCATATTGACAAGTTTCCCCTTATCTTCCGTCATGTGGTTGGAACAGCCAGAATCCATGATCCAATCTTTATTATAGATGATTTCTTCTCGATCTGAAACTGCTACAAATGCGAACTCGGATTCTTCTACAATCGAGGTTAGTGCAATACCAACAATCTCATCTTTGTCGACTGGTACATCTTTAATGATGACCACTGATGCTTGGGCATCCCATTCTTCTTCTTCATCTTGATATCTACGCGATGTTGCAGCACTACCCTCTGCAGGCCTTCTCTTGTAGCGGCAGTCTCTGGCGAAGTCTGGCGAAGTGACCTTTCTTCCCACAGTTGTAGCAGCTACTCCTTACTCGACGATCACCTTGCTCCTCACACTGTTGTATTCTGTTAGTGTATGGCTATCTTGGCTGCCTCCTTGAACTAACCTTTTTTCGTACTCTTGTTTTCTTGTGCCTCTTGGCTTGCCTCTCTCCTTGCTGCTAAAGAGTGCTTCATCTTTGCTTTTTGTTGAAACACCGGTCATTTGTTTGGCTAGGCTTTCCTGTGTAGCAATCAAACTCTCTAACTCTAATAATATTGGTTGAGTCGGCCAACCGTGTGTAGCAGCAATGAGTCTGTGATATTCTGGTCTCAAACCGTGAATGATTATTCTTCTCATCCTTGCATTGAATATTTTAAAATCTGGATCTAGTTGAGCAATATCTGAACATAGTGATTTTACTTGCTTGAAGTACCGACTGATTATTAGATCATTCTGTTACAAGGTCATCAATTGATTTTCTAGAAGTTAAAGTCGAGCATCGTTCTTTTTTTAGAAGAGTATCGCGACGTATACTGTGCCTCCTTCGAAGTTCTAGCATCTCGCATATAGACTATGAGATCTTCTTCTATTGTCGTCTTCAGCACACACATGGCCTTGCCGGCTTTGATATTCCACTTTCTTAGTGTTTCGCCAGTTTCCCGAGGTGTTGTAGTTTCAACACCCCTGATGACCTCCTAGAGGTCTTGTCCTTATAAATAAGGCTTCATACACGTCTCCTAGTAGTTATAGTTATTATCGTTGAGTTACTTGAGTGTAGTAGTCGTATTTCCCAGATTCACCATCATGACGTGGTACTACTTCAGTATCTCCATGCAAGTCTGGCCCCTGACTAACCAACTTCACAGTTCTAGACTAAACA
>NC_033794.1:116871586-116900581 GCF_001876935.1 Asparagus officinalis | reverse complement strand
GGGTCCCTGACCGCATTGCTTCTATCACGAGCTACAACTTCTACTATTTATGTGAATAGTAACTATACTTATGAATAATAATTGTATTTGTGAATAGTAATCATACTTATAAATAGTATCGTACCCGTAAATAGTGCCCAGTGCCTTCAAAGGGTAAATAATAATCTAAATTATTTTCTGATGTAGAGGATCCACCTTTTGTGGTAGCCACAGAACATACGATAATCAGATACACGTATCCTAAACTTGGCTCTGATATCACTTGTTGAGTTGAGAGAAGTTGTGGACACTAAGAAATATATTGTTATTATTTTTTTAATGGTACAAACACACTATACTCTTAAATACAAACTCTCTCTCTCTCTCTCTCTCTCTCTCTCTCTCTCTCTCTCTCTCTCTCTCTCTTTCTCTCTCTGCTACTAGGATGAATCTAACACAAACACTTGGGGGTTATTTATAACATTGGTTTAGGGGTAGGTAAACACTATTAAGAGGTTGTTGATTATTATTGCAAGTTAATCAACAATAAATTTTTAATAGAAGATGTTAATAATTGATGTTGTTGATGTACTAGTGATCATACGATCAATTATATCTATGCTTGGATGAATTTGTTAAGGATTAATTAGGGACGGCTTTCTTCCCTGACTTTATGTCTGGTTCTTTGAACATGGTAGATGAATCTACACAAGTAGAAGTTCATAAGAGGATGAGGTTGTATTTCTCAGTTGTACGATCAAGTTAGCTGATGAACTTGAGTGAGGTGAATAAGAACTGTGAGAGTTCTTGTGTGCAATGTGATTGCTTAAGGATTAGATTTGGAAATCAAACTCTCGATTCAAATCCAAAATTCCAGCACTCTGTAGGGTAGAATAGTACATGTATATATACTTATGATGTAAGGGTAAATTGGACACTTTGGCAGACTGTAGGAAGCCAGTGGCAAAGTGTGGACTGGCAACTACGTCAGCACCTGCTTTACAGGTATCGACTGTCTAGTAGGGATGGATCACTTTGGTATTAAACGAGAAGTGACTAGCAGCATGGTAGTGCCCATGTGGTCCGATGAGTCATGAATGCTATCGGGGCTAGAGGCATTGATGCGCCTGACAAGCATCAAATACGATGTGGACATGTTGCTAGAGAGGATAGGCTTGAGGTAAAAGTTGTCTTTTAGCTTCGTTGAGAAGTAACACCCATCGAGTCATCCTCGTGAGGCGTCTGGCAAGTGGTCGAGTGGACTCAGTGAGTTGTTTTTGATAAAAGAGAGGTGACAAGTTCTACCTTTCGAGACAACATGAAGGAATATCGAGTCGTCGAGTCGGCAGAATGGTCGTACCTACTGGTCTCTGGTCGCTAAGTTGATTGGGACATAGTATGTAGAAGTAAACTTGTCCGTTGCTCGGCACTGAGTTACACTCAGATGAATGAGAACACCATAACAATTGGCCCCTTTCGCTTGGAGTCGGCTTGAGCCGGGTTCAAGTGAAATCAAATTAGCTTTTGAACGGACATGAGTGTGTATTGAATGAGAGAACCACGTGTTGATTGTAGTGATCCGGCCATACTGGGATGATCCGATGGTTGAGGGATCAAGACAACTGGCTCATTTTATGTTTCTTGTGGGCGAGATGTCAGGGTCTTTTGTCGATGAGGGCTGGCAAGTTGAAGTTCCTAAGTCTTTTCTGTCAAAGATGACCGAACAACTGAACTTCATGCCTTGAGTTTACTCATGATGGCACCAAGGGCTTTTTAGCAGAATAACAACCTGGATGCTGGGTGCTCAGGACTTACGTAGATGCCTAGGGCTTGGTAAAAGGACAACCTGAAGGTTGGGTGCCCAAAACTTATTGAAGTCGACTAGGTCTTTTACAACCCTAAGGTTGTGCCTAGGACTTGCTGAAGTCGACTAGGTCTTTCGCTCTACCAAGGGCCGCCCTGAGGGTCATTAGGTAAGATGACAACTCTGAGGTTGGGTGCCCAGGACTTACGTAGGCACCTAAGGCTTGGACAACCCAGAGGTTGTTCCTAGGACTTACTGAAGTCGACTAGGTCTTTTAAAATCCTATGGATGTGCCAAAGACTTGCTAAAGTCTACTACGTCTTTCGCCCTACCGAGGGCCACCCTGAGGGCTATTAGATAAGATGACAACCCTGAGGTTGTGTGCCCAGTACTTACGTAGACACCTGGGGCTTTAATATAACAATAATGGTCAAGAGGTGATTGTGGGAGTCGACCATATGGTGAATGCATTGGGTTTATTCCTAATAAGGTACCAAGGGCTTGGAATTCAACCGAGGTTAAATGCATAGAACTTACTAAAGTTGACTAGGTCTTTCACCCTACGGAGGGTCGCCCTGATAGCAAACTGGTGAAATGACAACCCAAAGGTTGAGTGCCCAGGACTTACGTAGACGCCTAGGGCTTCAATATAGCCATGATGATTGAGAGGTGATTGTGGGAGTCGACCATATGGTGAGTGCCTTAGGTTTATTCCTAATAAGACACAAAGGGCTTAGAATTCCTACGTAAATTAGGCACTACGAGAGTGCAAAACAGGAATCAAGTTAGTTTCAATAAGAATTTCATTGACACTATATGAAATTTACAAAATTCTTGAAAATAACACAACGAGATTATTGAAAATAACGTCGTAGGTGCTCGATATTCTAGGGATGCTGGAGGACTCTCTCGTATGGGGCCCTTAGCCGATAGGTGCCTGGTCGCAACTCTTCTAGGACTATGTATGGGCCTTCCCAGTTGGGATCTAACTTGCCTCTCCTAGTGTCTTTGTCGAAAGTAGCTTTACGGAGAACGAGGGAGGTATTAAGGACTGAGGGTTGGTCTTGGCAACCGATCCCTTTATCGACCCCTCCTGTTGGACCGATTGGGACGAGAGTCAACTCTCAGGGGGTCTCTCGGCCACTCCTGTTTTGCAGTGGGCCTCTGGTCAACTCTGGTGTCGGTGCCATCGCCGAAGCTACTGTTAAAGTCGACGAGGTGGCTGGGATAGCTGGTGCTGTTGAAATTGTGGCTGCGGAGGTCACTGTGGCCCTGACCGACGCCTTGTAGGCACAGACATCCTCCATGTCCATATACCTATGAGCTTTGGCCATCAACTACTCATAGTTAGCGACTGGCTTCTTGGCAAGCGAGTCGGCCAACTCATTGCTCTGCAAGCCGACCACTAGTGCGGACATAACAACTGCACGCCCTGGGTCGTTGACCTCTAACCTATTTGTCTGGAACCTCTTGAAGTAGGCTCGAAGGCTCTCTCTAGGCCCCTGCCTTATCTGAATCAACAAATGAGGGGGTAACTTCTACTTAGTGTCAGTAAGGAAGTGATGGATGAACATCCGGCTGAGCTGTTGGAAACTACTGATGGACTTCTTCTCAAGAGCATTCCACCAGAGCTTCGCACTCCCCAAAAGAGTGATGAGAAAGCATTGACAGATGATAGCTTCCGATGCTTGGAACATGCTCATCACATCATAGTAATTTTGAACATGCTCGGAAGGATCTCACCCACCTTTGTATTTCTCCATGTGAGGCATCTTGAACTTCTCACATGGGGCATTCATGATTTCATCTGAGAGAGGGGTGTTACCCCCGATGGCATCGACGATCGATCTATACACTCGATCGTATTCGGAGACCCCTATAGTAGCAGAGGGAGCTAGAGAGGTATGGTGATAGGGGGAGTCTTAGAGACCATTCCCCTATTATGGTCTCCGAGGTGACCCGAGCATGGACTCTCACCAGTGATCTCCCGATGATGATAGTGTTGGCGGCGAGGCTCGTCAGTGTGAGCCAAGCGATGTGGTGGTGGGGACGTGTGCTTGACGTTGTCCCCCAACTGCTTGGCAATAGCGTGAGGAGCCCGAGGTGGGACTGCTCGCTGAGCTCTGGAAGGATGGGTCCTCGACCGATGATCTCCCGAATGTGGAGGGAAAGCTGAAGTATCTTGTTGTGGTTGTGGAAGCCGGTTGAGAAGTTCGTTAGTAAGGATGGTGAACTGCTCTTAGAAAGACTGAGAAAGCTTGTGAGTTGTTTCCTCAAGTTGAGCTCGAGTAACATAGCTCTGGCGTCGTTCTGCATGGTGAGATTGATCAGACCCTTGTTCAGAAATCGGCATGTTTTCTCAAAAAAGAAAAGATTGTTGGCCTTCTTGTTTTGATGATGTTTAACAAACAATTTACTTCTAATGTTGTTTATCTAGTGTTTGTGTTTTCGTATTTATTCTAGGCAAACAACGAGTTGGAGGATGGATGGAATTGTGCATTCACGATCATATCCAATGGAGGTTGGCGGAATTGTGGAGTGAAGCTATACAATTCAAGTTAAAGATCCAATTACAAGCTTCATCCGTAAGTGTACTAAGTTGAGCTACATCGAAGATCTTCATCAAGCTTGAGTAATTTAGTTTAGGAGTTTATATTATGTGTGTTAATACCTTAAGCTCAACATAATATACACACACACACATTTATTGGTTTCCATGTATATATATAGTTATATATATACATATATGTTTTGGATTGATAGTTTTTAAGTTTTAATATGAAACAATTTAATATAATTAGAAAATATATTTTTGTTTCATACTTATATGCATATATATGATTTCATCAATATCAATTTTATTTAGTTCAATGAAATCATGTTTTAGTGTATTATATGTGTATTTTGATAAAATACTACATTCATTATTTATAGACTTCATAACAATAGTTTACATCTTTCTTCAAGTCTATAAAATCATTTTGTAAAGTTTTAAAATATGGTTTAGGCAAAATGTAAAAATTCATATGTTTACATTTCTATGTTTTGGACCTCCTTACAAAATGATGATATTTTACATTTGGGAAGTCCTTTTTGCAAACCAATCTTTGTGGCATGTTTATTATCATGTCTACAATCATTCCCCAAAGGTTTATATTTTTCTGAATTTATTTGATATTTTTAAACAGGGTTTTAAAATCAGAAAACTAACTTTCAAAACTGTCATTTCATATATCAGTTTGCGGTCGACCGTCATGATCGACAGCGCCTGTGTCTTTTGCTGAGTGGGCTACAGAAACATTCGCGATCGATCGCCACGGTCGACCGTCAGCTAAAAATTCCCACGGTCGACCGCCACGGTCGACCGCCACGGTCGACCGCGTAAGTCTCTGGAAGTTTTCTAAGTTTCAAGGCTGGCTCACGGTCGACCGCGAGTTTTCCACGGTCGACCGTCGTTCACCCCAACGGCTCTTTCGGTCGCCCGCCACGGTCGACCGCGTAAGTCTCTGGAAGTTTTCTAAGTTTCAAGGCTGGCTCACGGTCGACCGCGAGTTTTCCACGGTCGACCGTCGTTCACCCCAACGGCTCTTTTTATACAGAATCGTATTCCTGATTTTTTGGGATTTTTGATGTTTTGTTTGGGGTTTTGGTTGTTGGTTTCTCTTCCTATATAAACCCCTTAACCCCTCTTCTATCAGCAACCAAGGAGAAAGTTTTAAACAAGTTTAAGAGGGTTTTACAGTTTGTTTAGTTTTTTTTGGGGTTTGCTTTTACAAAGAGGAGCTTGCATCATCTGTTGAGGAGTTCATCTTCAATCTTCTCATCCTCTCTTTGTGTTTATAGAGAAGTTCTCTAACTCTTTTCTCTAGCAATATTATTATTGATTTTCATATTCTTATTATTACTAGTTTGCTATTTGAGTTTAGTTTTGATTTATATCTCATTATTACACACACCCACATTGAGCTTATTGTATTTTTATACATAGTATATTTGGGTTGGTGAGATTTGTAATAATTGAGTGTGAGCTTTCATTGTGTTTTCATCCATAGTAGAGAACAAATATTTATTGTATTGAGCCTAATTGCGAGGATACACTTTGTAATACACTTGTACACCGAGAGAAGTGTGTGGCGAGAGTCGGGGATCATCCCAAGAGGAGTGGCGTCGGTTGACGAACCTAGGGAGAGGTTGTATCCGAGCACTTGAGGGAGACACGTCTAGTTCAACACTTGAGAGGGTGTAGAGTGGGATTGCAAGAGTGTGTTAGTTGTAGAGTTTTCGGTAAACTAGAAAACCGTATTGTGTGGTGTAAACGTTATTCGGGTGAACGTAGAAAACCCGGTTGTGATAGTGGAGATCTTCTCGAGGTGAGGAGCGGAGACGTAGGTCAAGTGGTTAGACCGAACTCCGTAATCATATCGTTTTATTTGTGATTGCATTGGCGTTCTTATTCTTGTATTCATATCTTCATATTGCCCTTCTCATTGCTAGGATATACCCCTTAGTTCATATTGCTCATCCTAGCTCATATATATTGTTGTATTTCATACTTTCTAGGATAACTTATTAATTAATTTTAATTGGCATAAAATCGAATTAGATTAGCATAAGACCCTAATCACCCCCCCTCTAGGGTCTAACAAAGATGGCCAACGGTGAGTGCCAAACTGTTGATGTACTAATGATCACACGGTCAGTTATATTTGTGCTTGAATGAATTTGTTGAGGAATGATGATGAGGTCGCTTTCTTCCCTAACTTTATGTCTGGTTCTTTGAACAAGGTAGATGAATCTGCACAAGTAGAAGTTCGTAAGAGGATGGGGTTGGGTTCCCCCGTTGTACCTCCGACAATCAAGTTAGCTGATGAACTTGAGTGGGGTGAATAAAAACTGTGAGAGTTCTTGTGTGCAGTGTGATTGCTTAAGGATTAGATTTGGAAATCAAGCTCTCGATTCAAATCCAAAATTCTAGCCCTCTGTAAGGTAGAATAGTATCTGTATATATACTTAGGATGTAAGGATAGATTGGTCACTTTGGTCGACTACAGGAATGCGGTAAGAAAGTGTGGGCTGGCAACTACGTCAGCACCTGCTTTACAGATGTGGCTAGCGAGTGGGGGATGGATCACTTCGGCATTAAACAAGAAGTGACTGGCGACATGACAGTGCCCATGTGGTCCGATGAGTCATGAATGCTATCGGGGCTAGGGGCATTGATGCGCCTAATAAGCATCAAATGCGATGTGGACACGTTGCTAGAGAGGATAGACTCGAGGCAGAAGTTGTCCTTTAGCTTCGCCGAGAAGTAACGTCCATCGAGTCGTCCTCGTGAGGCATCTAGTAAGTGGTCGAGTGGACTCGGTGAGTCGTCTTCGACAAAAGGGAGGCGACAAGTTCTGCCTTTTGAGTCGACATGAAGAAATGTCGAGTCGTCGAGTCAGCGGAATGGTTGTCCATAATGGTCTCTGGTCGCCAAGTTGATTGGGGCATAGCATGCAGAAATACACTTATCCGTTGCTCAGCACTGAGTTGCACTCAGGCGAATGAGAACACCATAACAGATGTATAGTAACTATTCTATCAAAAATAATTTTTGTGAAAGTGATTTTTTTATATGTTACAATGCGATGTAAAATGATCTTTACAAAATACATCTCCTCTTTATTCTTTCTCTCAAAAACCATACAAATCTATAATTTCTAAAAACATTTCTTCTTGTGTTTTCCCTCCAGTCTTCCATTTCTTCCTTCCCACCTTATCAAAGCCTCTCAACTTTACATAAAAGCGCAATTTCCACTAATTTTCTTTGTGCAAATTCACCCTACTTATGCTTGTAAAAGTAAAGCTTGTAAGTAAGCGAACATATACTTATTAACATTCCATTGCCATGTGACATGTCGCCCATGACTCTAGAAAATTGACAAAAATGTTAATACTTCACGATTTGAAGTCCCATTAAACAATTACCATTATGCAAAAGGTGCTACTTATCTTGGCCAGGGAATCTCTATAACAATTAAATCAAGGAATATACTTTTTTTTTTAAAGAATCAAGGAATATACTAAATCTCACGAGGTATCTTCAAACCTTACGTTAATCAATTAGCAAGTGATATATGCGTGATTAAGGTACCCCCACCAAAAAAGATGCAACCGCCAATTCATCAAAACTCTAGAGTTGTATGTTAAGATTTTTCTCAGTTGCGGATAGACCCATTGTATTATCCCTCAATTATGGATAGACTCTCTATAGTTATATTTGTGTGGATCCTTCATAAAGGTACTCAGTGATTTTTTTTTACCCCTAAAAGAGTAAAAAGGTTTTGATGAGAGGCATAGATTCTATGTTGTTCTACTAGTGAGGAGCTTATACATATAGTAGAGAAAATTCGTACTGACAAATAAAACTACATGAGTCTATCCGCAACTGAGCAATAGTGTACACAACAATTGGTCTACCGTAGCCATTTTGTCTCTCCCTTCGTCGGTGGACGTTGGACCAAAGAAGACCCAATCTACTTGGAGTGGGCCGCGAGGTGGTGATGGGGCCCATTATTGTTTGGGATCCGAACAAATTTGGTTGGCGTGCGCTCAAATTAAGGTTGCAAGCTGGGCGATGGGACGAAGAACAATGGAGGGGCCGAGACTCGCGCGCTGCTCACGTGCTAAGGGAATCAAGAGAGGAGTGTTCATCAAGTTTTTGCATCGTGTAGAATTATTCTGCCAAATAAATGGATACAACAATAGAATAGGAGTATTCTTATGTCCAAATTAAGGATGTCCTTATTTTGTGCATTGCATTTAGGATTTTATAATTATGGTCCACTAGTAGGGGTGGTAGACGATCGAATCGAATCAAGTACTAAGGTGTACGTATTTGTATTTGTTTAAAATTATCGAATTAGAATGCAGACTCTAATATTCATACATCTAGTTTTTCGAATTCGAACTCGAATACTTGGTATTTGATAAATATTCATGAATATTTACTAATACTTATCGAATATCAAAGTATATTTATTCCGCTAAGGAATTTGATTTTCAAATAGTATTAAAATTCATAAATAAAAATTATTACTTTATAATATGTGATGTATATATATTTAAATCAAAATTTTAATCAGAAAATAGATTTAAGATTATTTAAGTCTTAAAATTAGTATATAAAACTTAAGTAGAAATGGTAAGTGGGTTAAAAATATGACATCATATGTGTAATAATACAAATAATAGGCTGTGATCAAATTTTAAACGAATATTTAATAGATAAACAAATCGAATATACGTCTGGTTAAATTATATTTGTTAGTAAACTCGAATACTAAAAAATATTTATTTCGTGGTAAATGAACTACCGAATCGAATATGACCGAATAGTTATTTGAATAATTATCAAACTATTTGTTAATTATTTGGTTCATTTCCACCCCTATCCACTAGTGTGCATCCCGTGCAAAGCACGCCCCCCGTTTTTTTAAGCACTATATTTTAAACTTGTCTCCCTCTAAGTTTTAATACATTTGATTTAATTATTGTATGCTTAAAATTGGAAATCATATATACTCCTGTATACTTAAAGAATGATCCAAGTTTTAATACATTTGATTTAGAAATCATATCAACTCCTTTATACTTAAAGAATGGTCCAAGTTATAATACATTTGATTTGCTTTACTGTTTATGATACAGTAACACTGTAGGATGAATAGTAACATCAAATATGGAGGAGCGTATTTGATTTACTGTTTATGCTGCGATAAAATATTGTAGCATAAACAGTAACTTAATTCAATTTATTGTTCACAATACAGTAAATACTATAGCATTCAATATTCTTTAGGTTCTCCTTTTAAGTGTAGAGGAGTAAATAGGCAAAAACTAGAGTAAAACATTTAGCTAATATATAGATACATCTCTTGTACTATGGGAGTGTTCACATATATCCTTGAACTCCAGAAAGCATTATTTCCGATATTAGGTTAACATGTCGCTTGAGAACCACGTGGCAAAACTTATCTTTTGCCTTTAGTTTAATTGTCAAAGACTAAATTATTCTCTAAATTGAGGGTGAAAAAGTAACAAGATGAATCTTTCATGCAATGTTTTTTTGGGTTAATTGCAAACAAAGCCCTTGTAGTAGCAAAAAGATCCCATATAGTTCTATTTGTTGTGAATAGAACCCCTTTAATTCTACTTGTTGGGAATAGCTCCTTGAGTGATTTTTTTTTAGATTTGAAAACTGTTAAAATTGTGAGGAGCCAGACAGACCCTTTATAGTTCTAGGGTGAGGATAAATATCCAATTGCTAACTTTTTTTTTACTTCTAAAAGAGTTGAAAAAGTTTACTACATGGTGTTGTGGAGAAATGGAGCCCAATCTAGGAAGTGATGTGCTTTAAACAAAGGTTATAAACTAATTTAATAAAAAAGATATAGCTACTAGGTATTGTCCCTCTTTCTTATCGTATCCGATTCAGGACTATACTCATAATTACTAATCAACTTCTCCCCCTTAATTTGTGAATATAGTCTAATATTTCGCTATATTAAATTTTTTTTTACGAGAATCACTAATTTTTGCAGCACTTCACTTATGGGTTTACCTAACCATGCATTCAGCATATCACTAAAAAACATCTGTATTTGAGTTGGTCTAAATTGACCTAAATCATTCTCCCAGCACTTTCGAACTTTATTATTGTTATTTTCACTTTATCTTTAGCTTTGATACCATTTATGGGGGAGAAATCGGGCCTAATCTAGGAGATGATGAGATTTAAATAGAGGTTGGGAACTAATTTAAACCCAAAAGTTATAGTTATTAGGTACTGACCCTATCTCCTATTTTAAACTCATCAGTCTTTATTATCATATCTAATGTGGGTCTATACTCACATATTAATAACTTTAACGAGGGGTGTATTTACACTTGGATCAATACTACATGGAACCTATTCACAACAAGTAGAGTTACAAAGAGGTATATTCGCAATTAGTAGAATTACATGAGGGCTCTTTGCAACTGGATGATACTACAAAGGGTCTGTTCGCAATTAGCCCCCTTTTTTTTGCATGTAATGTTGGTGTAGCAAAATGTATGTTTTAGCTCTTAATATCTTATATAAACAAATTGGATCAGCGAAACTTTTGATACTGTTTAAAAGAAGATATTTTTCTTTTTGACAATGTAATATGCTAACCATAATTAACTAAAAATATATTATATTTCAGTTATCCTTATGTTTTGGGACAGTAGTGAGACAGCTAGATAAATCTTCAGGCACACACAACTTTATGTCTGGCTTTTGATCCTTAATGGATACTTGATTAGAATAAATTTTCACTTCAGCCCCATTTTAATTTTTTTTAATTTAAATCGACCCTTTTTTTTATTTACCAAAACCGATCCGATTTTTTGATTAGCAGCCTAATCACCATCCTAAATAGTCGGGGTTGCCAACCCCGACTGTTTAGGAGGGTGTTAAACCCTAATTAGAAGTCTTAAACCCTAAAAATTAATGTCCTAAATAGTCGGGGTTGTCAACCCCAACTGTTTAGAAAGGTGATTAAGCTGCTAATCAAAAAATCGGGTCGGTTTTGGTAAATAAAAAAAAAATCGATTTAAATAAAAAAAATTAAAATGGGGCTGAAGTGAAAAATTGTTGTACTTGATTACTTTCCAAGCTAATTGTTTCCTTGTGCATGCAAGAAGCTGTATGGTAACAATCCAGGGAGAAGTAAAAATATAATGAGGAGTCATGTCAGATTTCGAGGGGGCATAATAGCAATTTCTATGACTTAAGTGCTAGTGTCAAATTAACTTAAGATCGGGGAACGCAATAGCAATTTCAATGGTAGGGACTGTTTCATAAGATAAAAGATGTTAGGGACTAATCGAAAAACCCAAAGAAAAATCGTGGCCTTTCAACCGCCGCTCCATTCTCAGCGTTTGAGCTCCAAAATCCTACACTTTTTGAGAGAGATAGAGATTCTCAGCGTTTGAGCTCCAAAATTGTACACTTTTGAGAGAGAGAGAGAGAGAGAGAGAGAGAGCGCCATGGTGACCATTATAGGAGGTTGCAAAAGCCTACTGATCCCAAGAGGGCGCTTCATCGGCCATCGAAATCCAATGTTCAAACCTCGTCGCTTAGCTGCGGTTCGAGCGGCCGCTTCTGCTACCGAAATCGAACCGGTGAATTCCCTTGGCTATTTCTCTTGTAACGAGCACTCTTTAAATATCTATTTTTGGAGCTCTATTTCAAGTTATTGCTGATTTTATGCGTATATTTCTCGCAAACCCATGTCTTAAATCACATAAAATTGGCCGCCCTGAAGGTTATATCTCATTGCCAATTAAATTATGTTATTCGTTTAAGGCACATGTTAACTCGCTAGCAATATTGTTACTCTAAAAAAAAGTGAAAGGCAACCAAAATTTCACCTATTTTTATTGGCTCAATTGCGCTTTGGTACCCAAGTTTCACATATTTTGAACATTGATACCCCAAAGTTTATTTTTACCCATTTGATACCTTAAAGTTTCACTCATTTTGAACTTTGATACCCCGAAGTTTATTTTTTGCCAATTTGATACCCAATGAAGGATCATATATTTTTCCGTTTAATTCAGAGCAAGTGCTGACCATGTGATCTCATTGGGATTTCTATACTCACGTTATCATTATACACGCCCTTAAGTGGGTAGAAGAGTTGAAGTAAACATCCAAAATGAGATGTGTGACCACAGAGTTTGACAATTCCCACTCATTTCAGGGTTGTCTTTAATGACTACATGTCTATAAGACACCAAATTGGGTCGTGTTCAGCGCGTGGTCTAAATTTAACATAAAATAAAAAGTGCTTCGCATACAGAGGCTACTAAATCACAATTTTCTGAAACACGGGGGTACTAAATGTGCAGAAATAGAATTTGGGGTATTAAAGTTTGAAATGGGTGAAACTTTGGGGTATCAAATGGCAAAAATAAAT
This sequence comes from Asparagus officinalis, assembly GCF_001876935.1. Classification (NCBI taxonomy): domain Eukaryota; kingdom Viridiplantae; phylum Streptophyta; class Magnoliopsida; order Asparagales; family Asparagaceae; genus Asparagus; species Asparagus officinalis. The sequence continues at coordinate 116,887,807 of NC_033794.1, read as the reverse complement.
TTGGGGGTATCAAAGTTCAAAACGAGTGAAACTTTAGGGTATTGAAGTGCAATTAAGCCATTTTTATTTCATAAGAGGGAGGTACAGAGAGCTTACTTGAGTAAGCTAAGTAAATAGGAAAATAAAAGAAAAGGAAATGAAATTATTATGTTATATGTTTGTTTATTTACAAAGAAGAAATATATAAAGACACCACAATTTAGAATTGTGAAGCCCATTGTTCAAGTAGAACTTTTGTCCACAATTTAGAATTGTGAAGCCCATTGTTCAAGTAGAACTTTTGTTCATAGTTATTAGTGACTAGTGAGACTCACAACGCCTTTTATACACATTTAACTTTGAAACATATTCGCCCATTTAAGTGTATGTCTTTCTTTAGAGGAACACCAGTTACATAGCCTGTTACTCTCAGATAAACTTTATCACTTATTATATTAATTATTACAGCCCTATAAGTATGTTTAACTACTAAATACGGTTTCAAATATTGGATATCATGGAATATCCATACAGCCAAAATCCTTATTAGATTGCGGATATAGAGAAAAATATTGGGGTTATGTAGTAAATAACGGAGTGTCATACATCGGATGACGTGCATATATAATATATTATCCTAAAATGTTATCTAAGCATACCTAATGAAATCTAAGCATGCGAAAATTTGAATAACGTATGTTTAGGATCACTAGTCAATTGCTGAAATTTGCTTAGGGAAAAGAGCCTATTGGAATTTTGCTAAAAACTTCATAGGGCTGGAAGTTTTATTAAAAATAATTAAAGAAATTTTACAAAACTATATTATACTGCGACAAGCCTTGTAAAAGGACATATCGGCCAACATATTGGTTGATGTATCAGCAATATCGAAAATATATAGCCCAAAAATTGCCAAAAGTGGCATGGGATTTGAGGCCATATCATTTTATGACAAACCTTATAAAAGGATATATTGACCGTTATATTGAATGTACCGGGAATATTTAAAACAATGCTACTAAAGAGACCACCTTTATGCCTCATATTGTTTGCACGGTTATGATTTCTTCAATTGTATGTATTTATTAGATTGCCCTGTCAGGAGCTTCCTAACACTCAAATATACCGCTGTTTGCTCTAATAAGATTTCTTTACATTGTTTTAATTTCTTCAGGATCTAACTGTAGATGCAAAAGTCAGCACTAGCATGAATCTTTTTGCCTGTCCTATCTGTTATTATCCCCTGATCAATAGAAGTCAACAATCCATGTAAGCTTTTCAGTTTGCCATCATGAATGGTTATCTTATACACCTATTTGCTCATTATATCTTGTGAATTTTGCTAATCAAGGATTCATTATTCTCTTCTCAATACTTACTTCTTTAGTTACTTGGCATTTATTTCTTAATGTAATAATGAATGAATTTCTCACAGAACTACCACGTCAGGCTCTTTAGTTGAATGCTCTACTTGCAAGAAATCTTACCTTGACAATGACATATATCTTGATCTGACTCTGTCTGGTGGCTCTAAGGAGTATGATGAAACTATGCCAGCTGCAACAGAGCTTTTCAGGTGCCTATTACCATTGTTGTAGTTCTCTATTTACTTATAACTGTGATTGAAGAAATAGATTTACACCATCCTTTCTGATATCACATATTTAAGGCTTTTTCAATATTAGTCCTGTAAATCTTTCATATTTTCAAATTAGTCCCTCAAATTATTGAGACTGCAATTAGGACCCCCAATTCTTAAGTTATTTTGGAATTAGTACCTCAAATCATTGTAATTGCTGTTAGGTTTCCCAATTCTCGTAAGTTGTTTCAAATTAGTAACTCTAGTAGCTACTTCTACTATTAATTGGAGGACTAATTTCAAAATAACTTAAGAATTGGGGAACCTAAAGCAACTTCAGTGATTTGAGGGACTAATTTCAGAATAACTTAAGAATTGGGGTACATACAAGCACTTTTAATGATTTGAGGGACTAATTTCAAAATATCAAAGATATGAGGGACTAATAGCCAAAAAACCAAGCTTTACTTGTAAGCCTTCCCAATGCTTACTTTCTTTCTGTCTTTTCTTTTTGTAAATATTAATTGTATTACATTACATTACATTCAAAACCTTGATATAACTCCTATGTGATCATCTGGACTTATTGAATTGTCAATTTTAGTCAATTTTAGTTCCTTCATCTGTGATTAATTGTATTACATTACATTCAAAACCTCGATATAACTCCTATGTGATCATCTGGACTTGTTGAATTGTGGTCAAGAAAAATAATTATTCCAAAAGTGAAAAAGCGGTAATCAATGCCTAAAACCCAGAGTTTTCTCTTTTATTATAAAATTTGTATGATCTTACCAGTGATGCTGCAAATAAAGAAGTATATCATGACAACTCTATTTAGGCATATCTGACTACACTGTATAAGTTTTTTTAAATCACAACTTTTCCTCAGGGATAACTAAAGGTTTTCTCCAGTAACTTGAGTAGTAGTAAGTTGAAGACCTGAAGCCATTTCTTTCTAGTGGACTTATTATTCATTCTTATAGATAATTGTTTGGAACAGGACCCCATTGGTATCTTTTCTATATGAGAGAGGATGGCGTCAAAATTTTGTTTGGGGTGGTTTCCCCGGCCCAGAAAGAGAGGTTTTGGACCCACCACCTGTTTATATTATCTACACATTTTATACATTTTTAATATCAATGTCACATGCAGTTCATGGAACGAGGAATTTGGAAGAGCAAACAAAATTAGTATCAAGAACAATCAATTTAAGAATTACTTTAGAGAAATACATAAATAAGAAGTTGTATTCACGGAAGTAGTTTTTTTTAAGGCAGTTTAACAGATTTCTTGTGGACCTTTTATTTTGTTAACACATTTAGTTCAATGTAGTTTGAAATGGCTAAAGGTTACCTTGAGGCCGCCACTGGAGGAATGATTATCGATGCCAGTTGTGGGAGCGGATTATTTTCCAGGCTATTTGCAAAGAGCGGATTGTATTCACTTGTTGTGGCTTTGGACTTCTCAGAGAATATGCTGCGGCAATGTGATGAATTTATTAAACAGGAGAACATTTCAAAGGAGTAATATTCTGTACTCAATTTCTCTAAATAGATAGATTTATTTTTTTAGTGATGTGATTTTATTGGTTACTCTATCTTGAAACATTGGTCGCCTTTCCTTTTAGGAACTTAGTTTTAGTCAGGGCTGATATCTCTAGACTTCCTTTTGTTTCAAGTTCTGTTGATGCTGTGCATGCTGGAGCTGCATTGCATTGCTGGCCATCACCATCTGCTGCGGTAAGTTTACTACTATTTGATCTATTATATGGTCTTTCAGAAGGCACATAACAGGACCTGTTTTGAACTTTAATTTGAAGCTTCAAGTATCAACAGAACGTGCGTTTGAAAAAATAACTTTGGAGATCCCATGTCTGAACATTCCGCATATTTGCAAAACAAGTGTTAGAAAAAGCTTTTCGAAGCTTGTGCTTTGAGACTTTCTTCAAAACTTTTGAAGGGTAGTCGCTTTGAAATCAAACAGAAAGCTATTTGTTCCTTGGAGCATACACCTCATCATTTAAAGCATAATTGAGTATGCGCTTTGCGCTCAATGAAGCACTTCTCTCTTGAAGCACTTGCTTAGACAAGATTGCCCCTATCTCTTCATTTTCCTTTCCTAAGTCTCAAGGATTTTTCTCTTTATTGCAATTGTCTTATCTAATCATTGCAGTATTGCACATATGCTTCTTTTGCATGCTCGGGGTGAATTTTGTTGATTCAATTTGTCTTCCAACAATCTGAGATTAAGTTGATTTTTTTTTGTCTAGGTGGATTTTTATTCGGCTCTAGCATTCGATCTTTTCTCTTTTTTGTGAGCTGAGCCTATTCTTAGTCCATTTGTGTTTGGAGTTTTGAATCATTGCAGCGGTTTAGCTCATTCAAGGAATTGTACTTTAGGTCATGTTTCTACAATTTGATCATTTGCCTATAAATAAGATGTATATCTTGTATGTGACTTAGTTTATTATGACTTCTGTCTATACTTTGCATATTTAGTTCTTATTTACTAATCACCTAATGTATCTATTTGTAAATTATCATACAACTATAGTATATATTTATAATATTTATACATCTTAAAATTAAAATATAGGACAAATTTTCAAAACCAACCTATTTGGATTTTTATTCCCAAAAAACGACCCCATTCAGTTTTATTTGCAAAAACCGACCTGGTTTCAGCCTCAGCGCTGAAACCAGGTCGGTTTTTGAAAAAAACTCTCCGAAACTTCACGGGAGTTGAACTCCCGTGAAGTTTTTTGTACTATGAAACTTCACGGGAGTTCAACTCCCGTGAAGTTTCGGAGAGTTTTTTTCAAAAACCGACCTGGTTTCAGCGCTGAGGCTGAAACCAGGTCGGTTTTTGCAATTATTTTTGAATGGGGTCGTTTTTGGGGAATAAAACTCCAAATAGGTTGGTTTTGAAAATTTGTCCTTAAAATATACTTGATTTATGAGGCTTATGCCTAACGCCTTGAAGGTTATGCCTTGCTTCATAAAATGGTCTAATGGTTTGCCTTGCACTTTCGCCCTTTTGAACATTGATAATCGTTATGTTTTATGTAAGTTTGTTAACAATGATGTGGTAGTGTGATTTGATTTATAGCAGCCATCACCTTGTGTTGCTCAAGAAGTCTTATTGCCTTGCTTGGATAAGTCTTTGGTTATAGAATCAGCAATTAAACTTTCAAGTCAGCACTTTTTCATTGCTGTTACAAGTATTCGTGATTCAGTGTTACAGTTTTGTGTATAGCAAGTCGACAACATTCAGAAATGGTTCACATTCAGAAATGGTTCAATCACCTGACAATAGATTCCGGGGGTTTATATTTCTGATCTGAGGATGACCAACTACGCTCCTTTTTTTTGTTCCATATTGAAGTGAGATATGGCCATGAAATCAGAAAATTTGCCTTTTTTCTTGAATTTATTGGTCTTGTCTAGGTTGCAGAAATAAGCAGGGTTCTGCGCCCTGGAGGTGTATTCGTTGCCACAACCTTTATTCTTGATGTTTTTCACCCAGCTGTTCCAGTCTTCAGGGCTGTACGTCAGGTAACTAAACTTTCTTTTCAGAAGAATTAAGTGCCTTGACAATTTTTCATAGGTCAGTGGATATTTGACTTGGTTCCTAGGGAACATATTGTTTCGTGTAGATATTAGGATCAAAAGTATAAATCGCAGTTAGGTGTGAAGAAAAATAGAACTCAGGCAGCTTTACGAACCAGTGCTGACTTAATTATGTAACAATGGAGATAATGACAATAATGATAATTGTTAGAATATTAAATTATAAACATCAACCCTCAGCACCAGTTCGGAGGTTTATATTTTTAGAGTCATATTTAGATTATCTAGATTCATATTTAGAAAAAATAGATGGAACGATAATATAGAAAAAAATGGGACAGTGCAGTGGTAGGATCCCTTAACATTGTGTCAGAGCAACTTAGGCTCGATTCCACGGTCACAATTCTTTGAAGTTCAGGTGTAGTGGCATGGTTCTTTGACAACTATGATATTGATGGTCATGACTATGATGATAGTGATTATAATTTATAATGATAATCATTCTCGTTGTAATAGTAGTGATGCACGCAGCCATTTGATTTAACGCAATACCTTTTTCTTATGTTTAGTAGATTACTCTCTAACATAGAATAGTAGCATATTCAAGGTAGACATTGTAACTCTAATGTATCAAATTTTTAAATCAACTACGCACAAACAAATTGGTTTATCCATTATCAAATAATACTCCATTTCTAAATGTATCACATCTAATTTCAATAATGGAGTTATAGACTTGTCTAATATTCATATTTACAGGCTTCCCCCATAGCATCAAATTTATAATATTCACAGTGAAAATCCTAATAATCAGAGTTGGTTGCATCTTCCAATTATTTTGATCATGCATCATTATGGTTACAGATATTTACAAGGGCATCAAGCAACAACCTCTTTCTATCCGAAGGCGAGCTCAAAGATCTCTGCAGAGCCTCTGGCCTTGTTGACTTCACTTGTACAAGGAATGGTCCCTTTGTGATGCTTTCAGCTACGAAACCTGGCAGATTGTGAACAATGTAAAACCTAAAGGCTGGGAGAACTCCTTTAATGTAATAGGGTATATCTGTTGAGGTTATTACATAGCAATATAGAATGATTGATAATTGCAGATAGACCCCTTTTACTTCTATCATTGCAAATAGATCCCTTAGATTCCCAACTTCATTAGTATTTTTTTTTTAAATTACTTATGTCATTGTCATTATACGAGGTTATATAATAGGGTGGTAAATTTGTCTATGAAATTCCTATATTTCAATTTGTATAGTCCTGTCTTAACCTGAAACTAATGGAGTTGAGGGTTAGGGGGTCTATTTGCAACGATAGAAGACAGAGCCTTTATCCGCAACAATCTGACAGTTAACCTTATTACTCTTTTCAAAGGGAATTATAATTTGAATCCAAAAGAAGCCAGACTAAAATGACCTTTTAATTACGAGATACCTAGTAAGGGTTATTTGGTTTGAATAAGTTATGGATTTTTACCTTATCAACATCATAGTTAAAATTTGAATCGTAGTTTGAATCTAATAAGAACTCAAATACCCCAATCATCAACTGAACGATCATAAACAAATTCAACTACTCTTTTCTCCTTCAAGAAAGCAAAGACACGGGCAGACCTCTCAGGAAAACCAATAAAGACAGACTTAGCAGCTTGCCAGAAGAAATCCTTCACAAAACCTTCTCTGATTTCACCACCAAATTCTACATAAAAACCTCCATCCTCTCCAAGCGTTCAGTTCTTAACTTCAACCATGAAGAATTCCTCCGCAAACCGATAACCAACTTCATAAGCTTGGCTGATAGAGCCATTGCCACCTCGTGTGGCGTCCCAGCTTCGACATGCACAAAGCGAACAACTGGTGGGATTACGCGAAGAAATAGGGAGTGAGAGAGATAGAGATATTGATATCACTCTCGGAAAAACATGATGTTTTTATGATAACCTTCTCCAATGCCGGAGTTAGGAAGTACTCAAGTTGATTGCTCCTACTCATGGTTTGCCTAGTGATTACATTCCTTGCACTTTGCAATTACCTCCTCCTTCGAATTTAAGCAGCCTCAAACTCTTGACAAGCTTGGGAGAATTTATTTCCAGACTTCCAGTCCTTGAATCATTCTCCATAACCCTATCTCAAAGCTTTGACAATGTTTTGTAATTGTGAATCTACAGTCTCCAAGTTCAGTGTTCTTGCACCAAGACTCGAAAACTTGGATCTCCATCTTGGTGATATCCCGGAGTTTTCGCTCCACAATATTCCGGATTGCGCGGTATATGGGTATATTTTGTTTGAAAAAGACCGGCAAGGAACTGAAACAGATTGCTTGACGCTATAAGATGCCTTCAAAAATTCCAAGAGTTCGACTCTGCACCGAGACTATACAGGTGTGATTCTTTCACTTATTCTCCTGTTATCGCCTAATTGAGCATGGACCTCCTTCAGATTTTTTTTGGACCCCTTTTGGTTCTATCCACAATAACCCATGATAAATTCTATTACTTTGATCTGAAATTTGGTTATAAATATAGTTTTTCATGTTCATTTCTTTAATTATATATATACGATCAAAATCTCTTAATTTCTATAGTGTTTACTGTTAAAAGAGTTGCTTATTTCTTGTTGTTTAGTCCCACATTGGTTAGGGACAAATCCCTTTATTTCTCTAAACACTATTAACAACAACAAGAGAGGGCCAATATCTCTCTAGGGTTTTCATATTAACATGATCTCTTCCCTTTCAGAGGACAGTGGGAAGATCATTAGTAGGTTGAGCACTTGGTCACACAGGCACATTTTGACTTACTAGTATATTAGGTTCTTAGGTGGATTTGGACAATGGCTCAGGTTGCGGAGCAGTACGTCTTGTATAAATCTCAACTGGTTTCGCAAACTTGGATGGTAGTCATAATCATTGGAAGGAACATTGATAGTGGTTTCCTGAACAGTCTTGGAAGGAACATTGATAGTGGTTTCCTGAACAAGAAGGTAGTCATAATCATTGGAAGAGTCTAAGCATTTATCAAAGGTAACATGTTCTGGTTTGTTCTCAAAGAAAGTAACATCGTCTGAAATAATATACCAATTCAAGGAGGGACAATAACACATGTACCCTTTTCGAGTCCTAGAATATCCAAGAAAAACATATTTAAGAGATTTTGAATCTAATTTCGTCCGTTGAGGATTATGATTATGATTAAAGTATAAAGACCCAAAAAGACTTTAGAAGGTAAATGAAAAACGTCTTCAACTGGATATAAAAGAGAGATCAGAGTTTTGGAACTTGATGATGTAATAGCAAGAAGAGATGACTGCCTTATAGTGAAATAAGACTTGGAATCTTGATTCACTACCACCAGGTAAGAAAGTAGTTGGTTGCAAATATGTTTATGCTGTGAAAGTAAATCCAGATGGTTTTCTAGCTCGACTAGTTGGGAAGGGATATTCACAGATTTATGTCATTGATTATATCGATACATTCTCTCCTGTAGCTAAGATGACATATATTCGCATTCTTATTTTGCTTACTGCTCGCTATCACTGGCCACTACATCAGTTAGACGCTAAGAATACGTTTCTTAATGACATTCTTGATAAGGAGATTTATATGGAGCAATCACTAGGTTTTGTTACTCAAGAGAGTGTGGTAAGTTTTGAAATTAAAAAAAAATCTCTCTACGACTTGAAGCAATCTCCAAGGGCTTGGTTCAGACATTTTGTAGAAGTTGTCCGAACTTTTAGTCTTCATCGAGCTCAGAAAGACCACTCGATTTTATGGAGATTTCATGGTGGAAAGTGGATCCTTTTAGTTACATATGTTAATGACATTGTGATCATCGACAATGATGCATAGGACGTTAGTCATTTGAAAAAGTATCTATAACAACAATTTGAAACTAAGGACATTGGATCCTTAAAATATTTTCTGAGTACCAAAGTGGCTAGAGCGAAGAATGAAATTCTCCTATCGCAGAGAAAATATGTGTCAGATATGTTGCTAAATGTTGGGCTATCTAAATGCAAGACATTGACTCACTTAGAGATGACAATGTCAAAGTATTACCAACTCAAGAGGAGTTATTAGATGATACTAAAGAATATGGACGACTGTATTGAAACTAAACTACCTAACAATCACGAGACCAGATATTGCATTTCTCATTAGTATAGTTAGTTAGTTTTTCTCAGCACCTAGGAAACCTCATATAGAAGCTGTGAAGAGGATTCTTAGGTATCTCAAGAAAACTCCAAAACATGGAGTATCTATTTAGATTTTAGTCACATGAAAGTTGCATGATTCTCAAATGCAGATTGGGCAGGATCTCCTAATAACAGACAGTTAATTACCGGGTATTGTGTGTTACTTAGAGAAATCTAATATCATGGAAGAGTAAGAAACATAGTGTAGTCTCTTGATCTACAGCGGAGTTAGAGTAAGAAACATAGTGTAGTCTCTTGATCTACAATGAAGTTTGAGTATCAAGCCATAGCGAATTTGACTTGCGAGTTGATTTGGGTTAGAGATATATTAACAAAGATTAGTTATCCTTTGGAGTGTTCTATGATCCTGTATGGAGATAACAAGGTTGCCATTCATATGGCTGAGAATCTGGTATTTCCTAAGAGGAAAAAACACATAGAGATTGATTGTCACTTGATTCATGCGAAGATGGAGAAGAGAATCATTAGAACGAAGTATATACCGTCAGAACATCAACTCATAGACATTCTCACAAAACCTCTTGGGAGAACACGAATGAATTACACTTGTAACAAGTTGGACATGGAGAAAAGAATCATTAGAACGAAGTATATACCTTCAGAACATCAACTCGTAGACATTCTTGCATAACCTCTTTGAAGAACACGAATGAGTTACACTTGTAACAAGCTGGACATGTACGATATGTATGCTCAGCTTGAGAGGGAGTGTTGAGAGAGTTGTTTATTCCTTGTTTAGTCCCACTTTGGTTAGGGACAAACTCCTTTGTTTTTCTAAACACTATAAATAACATTCAAGATAGAGCTAATATCTCTTTAGGGTTTTCACATTAACAATTACTATAATTTGTACAGACGATATCTTTAGTGCTTGGTGCATCAAAGCAAGCATTACCGTCTTTCTGCAATCTTCACACTTGACAATAGAGACGAAGGCTAAATAGAGAAGCTATGTGAGTTATACTCTCATGCTAAGGTAATTTTAAGATAACTTAATTGTGTAATGTGTAGAATAAATTGAGTTATCCTTATATGTTATTAATTAATATTTTTGTTTTTACACTTCCAGAGTGTTGTGGGTGTTCGCGGTGAAAATTGCCTTCATTGAATTCATTGTTGTCTTGAATAACTGTTTTTCGGTTACAAAAGATCCGGTCTTTTTTAGATCCGGTTACAACGAAATCAAAGAAAAAAGAAAAAATTACAACTTTCCTTTAGAACAAATCGCAAGATCCTGTTTTGCGGTCTCTTGCTTGCGTGGGTTCTTTGCCGACGCCGGGGTTAATCCGTGGACCACCGCGCGATCTAGATCCGGTCGGATCTACACGATTCGACGGGTATTATTTCACAAAGGAAATAATAGCCGTAGGGTACTAATTCACCAAGGAAATAGTAGCCTTTAGTTCTCGGGATCAAAGGCCAAGCTTTGATCCGGAGTGTTGCCTCGTGTAGATCTTAGATCCGATTTTTACCTCTCTCGAACTCCTGCCTTTTGTGACGTGGACGCTCGCCGAGAATCAGATCTGAATCTTCAAGTCCTCAAGTCTTCAAAACTCTAAGCTCAATCTTCAATTCGGCAGAGTAACGGCTCTCAAAGTTCCAACCTCCTCAAATGAACCACCATTGGCCTATTTATAGGCACCCAGATCTGTGCCTAGGCACAGATCAGGGCTGAGGTGGCTCGGCCACAAGTGGCCGGCCACCCCTGGGTGGCTCGGCTGCCGAGCCCCTCAGGGTGTTTGGGTTCCTGTCTTTTTGTCGTTGTTTCCATTTTGTCCGTGATTCGGTTGTGCGGTTGATTTGTCTGGACTCAATTTGTTGACCTGATTTGGCAGTAGATCCGATTCCTGATTAGGCAGTAGATCCACTTCTGAGTTCGAGTCCGAAACCAATCTTGATTCGGTCATGGTTCATTCGAGTCCGCTCTTGTTTGGATGACTCGTTGACTCCCCGAACCGTTGGCTTGATTCTGCACGCGAATGGATGCATTCCGTTGCTCGCGTGCGATTCGTTAACCTCGTCGCCTCGTTGGTTCGTCGGTTTGTGCCGAGCCATGTTAAGGGACCTATAAGCAATTTTACATGCCTACAGATACCCCCTCCAAAGTATTTCAGCATCGTTCTTTTATAGAAGAGTCTGGGATACTTTGGATATGATTGTCCCAACCTTCAGTCGGTGTGACGGGACCTTAGAATGGCTTCTGTTCTTGATTCCTTCAATCCTCCAGGCTATTCGGTGCTTTATCGAATGTCTGTAAGAGTTCCGGTGCTGTATTTATTGTCTGACCGTTGTCGGAATTTTAAACTTGAAGTCGATTCCTGATTTTTTAATCTTTAGCTGACCATCGATTGTTGGCATTGAGTCTTTATTTGCGACGCGTTGTCCGGCGTAGTGTTGTTGAGTTATCCTTAAGAATATTTAGAAAAAGTATTCTCCAGGAACTTCTCAACCAAAAATAGGGAATAGTTTATACTCATATACCTTATTGGAGTATTTTCCGTGCTCGAATGAGCTGAACCGGCCTGATAACGAGCCAAAAAAGGCAGTAATTCGGCTCAAAAATCTTCCGATTTTTCCGAACATGTGGGAGAGGCGAGAATAAACCAAGGACTGAACTCTCTGTCGATTTGAAGTTGTTTCGATGCTCGATTCAGCTTCAATTTGAGTTCTGGTCCAAACCAGGTCTGGTCCGGTTCAACTTGGTCTGGTCCGGTTCAACTAGGCTTGGTTCAACATTATAAAAGAGCCCTTATTTTCCCCTCATTAGGGCCGGCCCCCTTCTCCTCCTCTTTTTGGATTTTCTCTTCCCTCGAGTATCCGTTCTCCCTCAAAACTTCATAGTTGCATTAGATCTAGTCTTCCTTTGGATCTTTGACTGAGAAATCCCTCAAAACTTTCATATTTAGAATTTCTCTCAGGCCCCTCGAGCGCGTGGTCTGAGTCCCTTTCAAGATCTGATTTTTATTGGATCCACGAGCTTTCCCTCAGGTAAATCCTCAACCATTTTAGCATTTTTTTATGCTTAATTCAATTTATGAATTTGTGAGGTCGCATGCGAAGGTTAGGATTGAGATTTGGCGCCTCGAGCTCACCTTTCAGGGGGGGAGAATTGCAAAAAAGAGGAACTTTTTCTAGATCTGATTCCTTAACTTATTTTACAGGTCTCTATGTCTCGTATTGCGAGGGGTCAATCCTCTACCACGTCGGCTGATGGCGCGCCTCCCTCTCTCGTATTGCGAGGGGTCAATCCTCTACCACGTCGGCTGATGGCGCGCCTCCCTCTTATGCTGGTGAGTTATTTTTTGAAAATTTACAAATTAGTCTATTTTTTCGTGGAAATTTGCAAATTGGTCATTTTCACCCCATTTTGTTCTCCTTGGCGAGGCAATCGGGAAGAGCCTTGATTCTCCTTGGCGAGGATCGACGCTTTAAAGATATGTTTTGCTTGGTCAAAACCATATCTCAAAATTAATAAAGGGGAACGTTTTACGCTGCATTGTGCCTTATAAGGCAGGGATATATTGTCGATATACCCTATCTTATAAGTGCATGATGTGGCCAAATCGTCTCACCCTTTATAAGGCAGTGACTCTATCTTACCCATTCGTAGGATGAGTTCAACTTCCTTTTATGATTGAGACTAACAACTGTTTAAATTTTTGCTTCCAGTGGAGTATCCTTCTGGGGCGTTCTCATCTCACGCAGTGTACGGGCGTCGTGGCGAGTACTATTCGACTTCCGACGTTTTCTCCCCTATCCCAGTCACTCCTTGGTTCGCTTCGGGCACGTCGACCGAGGTTGCCCAAGTGGTGAAGGAAGGTGGATATCGAGCTCTTCGCCAGTTGATTACAGATGCGCCCCTCGTGAAGGATGCCAGTTCGATTCAGCCTCTCAAGAAGACCGACTTTTTATTTGGCGATTCTGCCAGAGATCCGGATGCCGTATTTATTGATGCTGAGCAGTGGCTTCATAAAACTGGCAGTGGTTTCATATATTTGCCGAAGATTCCTCGGCATCGTTCGTTGACTGAGCTCAGGCGTCAGGCTGTGACACGGGAGATGTCGTGGCGCTTGACGGAGGAGCATGAGAGCGTTCACTGCGGATACATCATTCATCAGGCAGCTCCTGGTTCGAGCAGGAGTCATATCACTGGATTGCATCCTGGAGTATTGGGGTTGGATGCACCGCCGCGTAACGAGCTTCTTGCCTCTGCTTCTACTTTGAAGAATTGCCTCGCTGCTTTAGGACGGGAGATGCCTGCGACACGTCACAGATTTTATGGTTGGGTCCATTCTTTGGACAAGCTCTGGTGGACTCGCATGACGAAGTACGTCTTGAGCCGGTGGAGCGAGGAGTTGCACGCTTGTGGTCTGTATGCAGCCGTTCGTGCCACCATGTATGGTTTGCCTGTTAGCACGGAGCATTTCTTCGCTTTGTGCGAGCCTTATAACCCGGATTCGAATACTTTTCTGACCCGGCAAGGGGAATTGGGTTTGGCCCTCCATGAGATGCACATGATTTCTGGTTTGCCCATGGGACAGATGCTATATCAGGAATATTTTCCCTCCAACCAAGAATTCAGTCAGCTGAAGGATCGCATGCCTGACCGCTACGAGACTTTATGGGACCTCACATGTCACTATCATATCGCTTTGGCGCAGTCTGAACCTTTAGCGAAGAGGGCTAAATCCCATGTGAGCCAGAAACAGTTTGCGTCTTACTTGTTCAGAAATCTGGAGAGCAATTCCGGCGAGGCTATTTGTGAGCTGGCACCACTCACTCCTTCAGGGGTTAATAGTCTACTGAAGAAGGTTGATGCTCATTCCTATACCATTAGCAGTCCTGAGGGTGGTTTTCCTACAGGGACCAAGTTTAAGACATTTTTGTGGCATGCGACCGCGCCGATTCGACCGATGACCCTTCTCGCCGGTTACCTCGCTATTTGGTTAAAGAAATGCGTGGTCCCATATCAGTCTAGTGATATCTTGCCATTGGAGGTGCTCTACCCAGCGATTCAGCTTGCCTACAAAAAGGAACTTTCGCTTCTTCCGGTGATGGTGGCTAACATTCATCGAGGGCTTCGACAGATTTCTGGTGCTTTTACGCGGAAGGAAAGTGAATTACCGGCTCAGATTCCTACTATTAAGGTGGAGCTCCCGTACACTTATTTGATGGCTTGGTTCGTCCTTCATCGTTCTGATATGATGTCAGTACCGTATGCCACAGACCCCTCCACTCCCTTACTACAGTTGTTTGAACACGGCAAGTGGGAGGGGCGAGGATTCCCTGACGTCCGACAGCAGCTACAGGTACACAAGTGTTGGGCATTTTCCACTTGTTTTCCACAGTTCTCCGGCCGATACGGCGAGTGTCTGATTGATGAGGAGAGGCCGAGGGAGTATCGGACTCATTTGGACATTGGCTGCTTTAACTGGCTGGTAAACATCAGGCCTGGTTATCTGACTTTCCGGGTGGGGAATCAGTGTTTCATAGAACCATACCTACCCTGCCGATTCGCTCGCCAGTTTGGCTATGATCAGCTTTATGTCGGGAATCCACGTCAGCAGCTTCGGACCCACGGCGGTTTGGTGGACGGTCTTCGTGCATGGTTGTGGACCGTGACGGGCTGTACTGGTGCTAAGTTCAGTCTCCCGAGTTCTGAGCGGCAGTTGAACCTCACCTTCCTAAGCTGCAAGTGGTTGTTAGCAGCCAATAAAACTATTCCTGTGAAGCCGATTGCAGAGCTAGAGGCTGAGAAGGCTTCTCAGGCTGATTCCCGTATGATTTGGGAAAATGCTCGATCACAAAGGGCACGGCACAAGACCCGTCGGATTGACGAAGAGGGAAAGAAGATCTTTCATTCTGCTGATGAAGCTTCAGGCGGAGATCTTGAAGATCACGAGGACTATTCTGAACGAGGTCAGTTTCTTACTCTTTCATCACAAAGGGCACGGCACAAGACCCGTCAGATTGACGAAGAGGGAAAGAAGATCTTTCATTCTGCTGATGAAGCTTCAGGCGGAGATCTTGAAGATCACGAGGACCATTCTGAACGAGGTCAGTTTCTTACTCTTTCCTTTTATCTTCCAGAATTATTAAGCCTGACAATGGTTTGATGTTTCAGGGACCACAGCTGACCAAGATGAAGAGTTCCATCCTTCTCCCCAGGCGAGACCTTCGATTATTGTCCCTGCTGCTAGGCGGAAGAGATTAGCCCGCAAGCCGCGTGTAGTTTCACGAAAGGCCTGCAGAAGCTGGCGACATTAGGGAGACCGTCAATGTAGGACCCGGTTCGATGAATCCAGGTACATCTACCATTAATAATACACAAAGGAGTTGAATGATTTGGAATTTGTGCATTCCCTAATTGTCTCTATGCTTCTTGCTCTTTTAGATAATTTGCAAGAGGCAAATGTGGATCTTGGGAATAGAGAGGCTGACGCACCCATAAGAGGTAACTCATTTCTATTGGTCGTAGTCTCTTTATTCTCCTTTCGTACTTATATTCTCTTGTGTCAGATTTCTCGACTGATGATTTTGACGAGGAAGGCTTGCTTGTGGACACTCCTATGCTCCACTTTATGTATGGTTCTCCTCAAATTGATGACCAGTTGCCTGGAGATGTATTTCCTGAGTCTACGCTCCCTAAGAATCCCGAGGATGGTTTTTCTGAAGGTACGTAGCTCTTCTCAAGTTAATTATAGGATTAGCCAATTTCTGACTACTGCAACTATAATGTGATGCATCTGAAAATTCTATTTTGTATTTGACAGGAGCTTTTGTCGAGACTGATCCTGTTGAGCCGGCTGTGAGACCAACTACACCAGTTGATACACCCACAGCCGTTACACCTCCACTACCCCCAGTG
>NC_033794.1:116800590-116871581 GCF_001876935.1 Asparagus officinalis | reverse complement strand
GGTATAAATTGAGCTACTGAGAAATGTTATTTATTTCTTCATCAAGGCTTTTGACGGATTTCTCCTTTTTGTGTAGGGCTTTCTTCTCGGCTTCACGTCCTTGTGAAGGAGTTATTATCAGACAGCGACCCAGAGAAGATTGTCATCTGTATAGAGATCCGTGCCTTCTTCTCCTTTGTGAATGCTATGATTGACAAGCTCTTCCACGGTGGACTTTCCCTTCACCAGTTCAAGCCATTCCTTGATCTTAATATAAATTCAATAAGGGATGCAGGGTATCCGGATCTGGCGAAGGCTGTAGTTGATGATCTTGACTGCCTAGAGAGTGAGCTTCAGACGTTTCGCGAGCTTCGGGATGCAGGTGCCTCTTCATTCATTGCTGCCGAGCTGGATACTCACTTACAGACATGGCGCGATACTAGGTTTCTTGCTGAGTTCGACATTCAGGAGCAGCGGGACCGGGTAGA
This sequence comes from Asparagus officinalis, assembly GCF_001876935.1. Taxonomy (NCBI): domain Eukaryota; kingdom Viridiplantae; phylum Streptophyta; class Magnoliopsida; order Asparagales; family Asparagaceae; genus Asparagus; species Asparagus officinalis. The sequence goes on along the minus strand of NC_033794.1, from coordinate 116,871,114 downwards.
TCGAGTTGAGGCTAACCTTGCTATTAGGTCATCCTCACTCGACGAGCTTGATTCTTCCATTGCTTCTTGTGAGACCCAGATAGACCAGCTCCGAAGAAAGCTCCGTGAGAAAGAGGAGACTTTGAGTATTCTTCAGATGACGAAGATACAGGATCAACAAGCCCACACTGCTTTATCTGCCAAGACGTGGTTGACGTGTGCAACTGCTCTGGCGGTTGATGCATATAATTCGCATGTATCTGGCAAGCGTGGCATTCTCGTGCGTATTCGATTGCGTCACGAACCATCGTTGGCCAGAAATATCCCATCCTCCTGATGCGATCATACAGTTTAGGACCGGGCTGATGCGCACCACATTCTCCTTCGTGTGCTTCCTTAAGAACTTCCTTTGCTTCTCTGTTCGAAAGGCATCGGAGCAAAAGACCGTCGTACCCTCTACGGTATAACGTATGGGTCTCGGTATTATAGAAGAATCTTGGAGCTCTTCGGCGGATTGATTCCTTTTCTTTTACATCCTCTGGCAAGATACCATATTGGACGTAGTCGATGATAGGAAAACGCCAATCTCGGGACTCAGACCCAATTTGAGTTGAATTCACCTCTTTGGCGTTCACGTTTCTATCCTCTTCTTCTTCAATCTCCGTACTGTATATGGGTACGCAGAGTTGATGCGTCCGTACTGTGACTAACAGCTCAGCTTCGGGAGGCTGTGCCAGTGATACTGCTAGTGCCGCCAGTGCGTCTGCATAAGCGTTCTGGAGACGAGGGATGTATTCAATAAAGAATTCTTCGAAAGATTCTGCCATTTTGATGGCTTCCTGGTGGTACGGGATCAGGTCTTGATTCCTGACTTCATACTCACCGCGAACTTGGTTGACTATCAATTGCGAATCTCCAAAAGCTTCGAGATATTCGACCCCCAGCTCTTTGGCGAAACTGAGTCCAATGAGAAGCGCGTTGTATTCGGCAACATTATTGGAGCACGGACTAGTCAACGAATAAGCCCGAGGCATCACGTGCTTTCCAGGGGAGATTAAGACGACTCCAACTCCAGAGGAAACTGTAGGACATCCCGGGGTTATTACTCTATTAACTGCCCTTGAGGCACCATCGAAGTATAATTGCCATACTTGTTGGTGTGATGTGGTGTTAACCTCGTGGGTTTCATCCGGCAAGTCATCATATACTTCTGCCGTATCTGTGGTCGGGTTTGCCGCCAAAAGGTCACAAATCGCCTGTCCTTTTATCGACTTCTGCTGCTTGAAGTGCAAATCGTATTGGGACAAGAGAAGGGCCCACTTCGCTAGCCGCCAATTCATAGAGGCCGGTTGCGTCATAAACACCCGTACTGGATTAACGTTGGAGATAACGTAGATCGTCTGTCCCACCAGGTAATGCCGCATCTTTTGCATCGCAAATACCAATGCAAGGCATTCTTTCTCAATCATCGGATATCGAGACTCAGCGCCTACCAAGGTCCGACTGAGGTAATAAACTGCCTGTTCGTGACCGTTATCATCGTCTTGCGCTAGTAAGGCACTTATCGAGTGGTTCATCGCCTTGAGATAAATCAAGAACGGTTTACCAGATTTCGGTGCAACGAGAACAGGAGGGTTCGCCAGATATGTTTTGATATCTTCGAACGCTTTTTGGCAGGCATCATCCCAGATGAATGATACTCCTTTCTTGTTCAGCTTAGAGAACGGTTGGCACTTCCCAGAAAGATTTGAGATGAAACGCCGGATATAAGCTAAACGCCCTTGCAATCCTCTGAGTTCTCTCAGATTCCTCGGGGGCTGCAATTCATGTATCGCCTTCACCTTATCAGGATCGATATGTATACCCTTAGTGGTGACGACGAACCCAAGAAATTTTCCGCTGGACATTCCAAGAAATGATTTAGTGGGGTTCATCTTCAACTGATGACTCCTCATGAGATCGAACATTGTCTTCAAATCCTTGATGTGATCTTCCTTGTTGCGGCTTTTCACAACCAAATCATCAACGTAGCATTCGACTGTTTTCCTGAGATGTTCTTGGAAAATCTTAGTCATCGCTCGCTGGTATGTGGCACCGGCATTCTTCAGACCGAAAGGCATCACCGTATAGCAGAAGACGCCGAGGGGTGTTCTAAACGCCGTATGCTTCTCATCCTCTGGATGCATCTTGATCTGGTTATATCCCGAAAATCCATCCATGAAGGACATCCTCTCAAATCCACATGTATTGTCGATAATGACATCCGTGATTGGGAGAGGGAAATCGTCTTTCGGACATGCTTCATTCAGGTTCCTGAAGTCGATGCAAATCCTGATTTTGCCATTCTTCTTCATGACGGGAACGATGTTGGCTAACCAGTCTGGATGTTGTTCCTCTCGGATAAATCCTGATTCGATCAACTTCTTAACCTCTGCCTCAATGGCTTCCATAATCTGCGGACGAAACCGTCTTTGCTGTTGCTTGACAGGTTTGGCATCCGGCTTGATATCGAGGCGGTGCATTGCGACATTGGGGTCGAGCCCTGGCATGTCTTCATAATTCCATGCGAAGACGTCGATATATTCCCTGATGAGAGCAATCAATTCCTCCTTCTCATCTGGGGGAAGACTGTCGCTGATGAATATAGGCTTTGGGTTGGCCTCATCACCCATGTTAATCTGGACTATTTTATCTTCAGTGGGTGGTTCTCTTTGCTCGAACCTATCGCCATATTGCATATTCAGATGGTGAACCCACGGGTCTTCCCATGTTGGCATTTGATCGTCGTCTTCCATGGTGGATGGATCGGCTGTAGCCATATTTGACATTAGGGTTTTGAAGACTTCTCCCAGACTTGTATCGGAGTCCCACTCTGAAGCATCGGGAGAGTATCCTTTCTTGGCTTTGTTAGCAATTTGATCGATGATTTGCCAACCACATTCGTCATCTGATGAAACATAACCTAAGCCTCGCCCATATTTATAATAATCCTCAGGTTTACCTTTTGGTACATATACTGCTTTGGCTGGATTACGAGGACCTCGATCGAAGTATAAACCTTCTCCGAGTGTGAAATCGTAGCCCTGCTTTTCCATGAGCTTGCGCGCTTCTGGACTATACTTGGATAGATGTCGACCAGGTTTGTCATCATCTTCGTCTTCACTTAGGAAATGATCTGGTAACGGAGAGCTTTTTCCTTTACCGTAAATCACTTCTTTAGCACCTCTTACTTTGTTCGGGATGACCATGGTTGTTCCGAAAGAATGCTGGAGGTGTTCCTTCGTTACATAGGATGATCGGATCGGCATATACAACTCAGGATTGTCGTACAGCTCTTTTATCACATCATCAAGAGACAAGGAGTACTCTAAATCATCTTTTATTGCAATATCGGCAAGTTGCCAGTTACAATCTGCATCTGACGATTGTTCATCGTCAAGATTGATTACAAAGGGTACAATGTCATTTAAAACAAAACCGCCATTGTAATCGAATCCGGCTTCAGAATCAGCTTCTTCTCCGCTGTCTGTGCCCTGGGCCGATGGTTCAGTATCGGATTCGTTACCATAAAGGAGAGAATCGGTGAAATAATTCTCATACCCCTTGAATGGTTGCTTATCCGCGACCACCGTCCTAACCTCATTGTCAGTGTCGACATACTTCAAACACTGATGGAGAGTAGATGGAATTATCACGTTACTATGGATCCAAGGCCGACCCAATAGTAAGTTGTACGAAGTCTCCGCATCGATCACATAACACGTGACTTCTGTCTTCAGATCTCCCATCTGGCACTTCACCCGGATCTTACCCAAGGGTCTTGACCCACTAGTGTTGAATCCATAAATAACAGTGCCTGTGGACGCCAACTTGCTTACTGGAATGCTGAGGAAATGCATCAATCGAAGCGGCATAATACTCACAGCAGAACCCGGATCCACTTGGATTCGGTTGACTTGGCTGGAGCCAATGTATCCGACGAAATATAACGGCCGATCGTGGTTCGAATTCTTCGTCTGCATATCTTCTTTGGTGAAAGTAATGCAGGGAAGGTTCTTAGTCGCTATGTTGCACTGTTGACTCAGCGGTTCTGGCTGTTCATGCACCGGCTTGACTTGAGTCAGAAATACCTCTGCATTGGCCAAAGCTTCTTGTAGGGCCTCCCTGGTTTCTTTGGATAATCGCAGCAACTCATACAGCGTTATCCGTGCAGGAATGTTGGCTAATTGCGCCATAATGTCGAAGCTATGCGGAGTCTTCGAGCTTTCCGGTTTGTCTCTTCCAATTGGACGACTGAAACGAGACTGCTTCGGATTCTGTACCTCTTGGGGATTCTTCTCTTTTGGTTTATTCACCGGTTGTCGTAGAGCTTCTTTACCCGGTGTGGGACTTGCAATCACTCCCATCTCCGTGAGAGTTTTGGCTGGTCCCCGCTTGTTCACCCCCTGCTCACTAGGTGGCGGATAATTGTAGTGGTATTCATTTCCGCTCCGTGTCGCAAAAGCTTCTTGTTCTTCTTCAGAGAGCAGGAAAGTGGAGATTCTTTCGTCATCTTCCCCTGGGATAGCAGAGACTCCATAACAAGACTTCCCTTTTCCTTTAGACTTCCTCCCGGATGACGAACCGGCCCATTGTTCATCTCCAATCAGATCTGGATGAACCCAAAGGATTTCGCCATTTGGGGTTGTGTGCGGCACAAGTCCCTTTTGGCGCTGTCCGTGCGGATCGTCATTCACCGTCTTCATCCCGACTTTGGTGACGCGTTTTGGCTCGAACCAAGTTGTAGGCACCGACCCAAAACTGATTGACACTGCGTTGGCCCCCACATTCTTGGCTGGTTTCGGGGTTATGACTCCTACGTCGATTAACGCCTGGATCTTGTCCTTGAGGTGGTAGCATGATCTCGTAGGGTGGTGGACCGCTCTGTGGTACGCGCAGTACTTTGGATCCGTCACTTTGCTGGCCCCTTCTTGATCCACGATCGCCGGCAACTGGATCTTGTTGTTCTCCAACAGGTATTTGAAGATGCCGGGAACTTCATCATCCTTGAAGGAGTACACTTTAGGAAACCTCGGCTCCGCAGATTTCTGCTTCTGAGGCCTCTTTGCTGCTGCTGTTGCTGAGGTTGCAATTGGAAAGTTTGATTAGCATCAACTGCATTAACATGTGCCTTATCTTTCCCTCGTGGGAAGAAATTTTGCTGTGGAGCATTCGTCGCCGGTTGGCCTCTTTCCGCCTTCTTCCTCTTGAGGAATCGCTCAGCTTGCTCTCCCCGGACTTTCAAGTCCTTCCATGTATTGGATGGGGGTGTCCCCCTTGCTTCTAGCACGTTAAGGACAGATTATTATGGCAGGTCTGGAGAATGAATTCCTCGGTGATTGGGTCCCGGCAATTCATCGCCTTGTTCCGGAATCTTTTGACGAAGGTATCGACTAACTCTCCGTCCTTCTGCTTCTCATCGAGCAATGATCCGATAGATATCTCGGTGTCGTCGTCGAAGAAATTGGTGAGGAACATGGTCTCCATATCGTCCCAGCTGTTCACGCTACCTGGCTTGAGGCGGCGATACCAATCGAAGGCGGCTCCGCGAAGAGTGCCGACGAATGACCGCACCATCAGAGGCTCATTGCCGGAGATTACCCCCAGGTGTGATTTGAAATAAATCACATGCTGAGTGGGTGAACCCTTCCCATCAAACGGCGTGAAGTTGATTAAGTTGAACTTCGCCGGATATGGGATTGATTCCCACTCCCTTGGGTATGGACAAGGAATGCCCGTTTTCTTCACCTCTTGAGCAGAAATCAACGTATTGATCTTGTTCTCGAGGTTTTTGATCTTCAGACTTTCGTCTGTGCTTTCGCTAGCATTCTCGTTACCACCCCCTGCATTGACAGGAGGATTATTGGGATTACGAGCTTCATTTGTATCCTCGTCTTCCTGATGAACTTGGTTGCGGCGGCTTGGTTCGCCTTGCTGGTTCGTCAGTGCCTGAATTTGTTGCTAATGCATTTCTCTCATGTTCTGCATGGCCATCTGCATTTCGAACCTGAAGCTCTCCTGTTGTTTAGCCATGGCCTCTTCAAGCATCTTGGCCACTTGTTCCGCACTTATCATCAGTGACTCACGGGGTTGTCCTTCGCTGGACACCGTATTGTCTGATGCGACAGCAGAGCAGGAATCCGATTCTTCATCTTCTGATGGTAACCTTGTCCGAACCCTACCATAAGTTCCTCGTATGATGGCTCCAGACCTCAGACGAGTTAGATACTGGGGTATCGGCGGAATTGACTCGGGATTATCCCTTGTCGATGCCCTTTTGCTGGTCATATTGGTGGTGACCCTCGGAAATTCTCCATCTTCAACCACCGTTCTTCTTTGCCGGAAACGCCTATGCCTTGGTTTTGGCGCTTCGATACTAAGCCTTTCGAACACCGAAACTCTCTCGGTGACTGCCTTGATGCAGTTGCACTCAGACAGTACCGCCCGAATGAGCTTTGAACAAGGGCACTGAGTTTCTAGCCTTCGAGGACTTCTCTTTCTGGTTTTGCTCGTATCCCCAGCACGATAGTACAGCTCATCCGTTTGAAAGTCGGAGCAACCTATCGTGTGTTGGCATGATTTCTCAGGTATAACGTAATCATCCTCAGATGATAACGTTTCCTTCTGAGAGCGAACTACCTTCTTCGGGCTTTCAAAAGTTACGCGCCTCGAAATATGCCTTTTTAGGCGTGAGTTCTCAGCGGGCTCTTGGACTTCAACGCGCAAATTGGTGCGCATAGCTGCCCTGATTTCTTTATCACGTTGGAGATGACGGCGACCCCCAGCGTGTTGAGTCGTTCTGGGCTTCTTCATTGGGCCCAAACTCTCTTGAACTAGAGCTTTGCCTCTCTCGTCGGGAATTGGACCGAGGCGCTCCAAGACTGACTTCCTTTTCTGGGATGGTCCTGCGGGATCTCCCGGAGCAGTTGTGGAAATCATCGGCGGTTTGGATTGATTCGCCGAAAGTTGAACTTTCGACGGCTGCAGTTGACGCTCTTTGGTCTGAACCGCCGCTTCAGACTTCGGCCTCCAAACTTTGCTGGTTGATGGCGGCTTCTTGGCCACTTCCTTCTGCAACTTCCTACGGGCTTCTTCGGCTTGAGCCCGCGCTTGCGCTGATAGTGCGCGGCGTTTGCGGATGCGCTCTTCGAGTGTTGAACGGTTCCGTTTGACCCGGATCCATTCGTTCGTCGGCAGCTTGGAGGAACCGACATTCTTCAGTTGTTGAGGCTGTTTGCCTCTCCTATTCTTCAGATCCACGTTGTAGCGGATCCCGTCAACTGACTCGATGGCCTTTGCGAATTGTTTCGCAAGGCGTTGACGTTGCCTTTGGCGGGCTCTCTTCGAGAGAGTCACCACGCCTTCCGTGGCAGAAAGGTTGGCCAGAGTAGATCCGCCTTGGTTGGGAATTGGAGGAACCTCACCCGATGCGACTTTGGCATCAAACGGGGCGAGATCTTCGTTGGTGTTTTCAACGTCTTCATACCAACGAGTTTTCCTCCTGGAGGAGAACTTGGACTTCTTGGACTTGCGTGGGGAGGTTGATCCGGACGAGGACGACAAGTACTCCTCGAACTTCTGCTGGTCGAACTCGTATTCGACCTCCTCCACGACCGGGATTGAGATCCGCGGCTGCGACGCTCCGATCTCGGCAGCGAGATCGGCGGCTCCCACTGTGGTCACCAGATTGTTCGCGGTGAAAATCGTCTTCATTGAATTCATTGTTGTCTTGAATAACTGTTTTTCGGTTACAAAAGATCCGGTCTTTTTTAGATCCGGTTCGATCTAGATCCGGTCGGATCTACACGATTTGACGGGTATTATTCCGCGAAGGGAATAATAGCCGGGGAGGATTAGTTCACCAAGGAAATAATCGTCCAAATCTCGGGATCAAAGGCCAAGCTTTGATCCGGAGTGTTGCCTCGTGTAGATCTTAGATCCGATTTTTACCTCTCTCGAACTCCTGCCTTTTGTGACGTGGACGCTCGCCGAGAATCAGATCTGAATCTTCAAGTCCTCAAGTCTTCAAAAACTCTGAGCTCAATCTTAAATCGGCAGAGTAACGGCTCTCAAAGTTCCAACCTCCTCAAATGAACCACCATTGGCCTATTTATAGGCACCCAGATCTGTGCCTAGGCACAGATCTGGGCTGAGGTGGCTCGGCCACAAGTGGCCGGCCACCCCTGGGTGGCTCGGCTCATGCCGAGCCACCCTGAGGTGGCTCGCGGCCACAAGTGGCCGGCCACCCTGGGGTGGCTCGGCATGGGCCGAGCCACCCTGAAGTGGCTCGGTTTCGGCCGAGCCCCTCAGGGTGTTTGGGTTCCTGTCTTTTTGTCGTTGTTCCCGTTTTGTCTGTGATTCGGTTGTGCGGTTGATTTGTCTGGACTTAATTTGTTGACCTGATTTGGCAGTAGATCCGATTCCTGATTAGGCAGTAGATCCACTTCTGAGTTCGAGTCCGAAACCAATCTTGATTCGGTCGTGGTTCATTCGAGTCCGCTCTTGTTTGGATGACTCGTTGACTCCCCGAACCGTTGGCTTGATTCTGCACGCGAATGGATGCATTCCGTTGCTCGCGTGCGATTCGTTAACCTCGTCGCCTCGTTGGTTCGTCGGTTTGTGTCGAGCCATGTTAAGGGACCTATAAGCAATTTTACATGCCTACAGTGGGTCCAGCCCATGATAGGGCCCACCTGAGGTTCACATGAATTAAAGCTCTACCTAGAAGTGGATTTGGATGATCTATTTGAAATAAAAATATGTTTGGAGAAATCTATAGATAAGAAACTTGTATTTTTTTAATGCTACAATGTCAGCTACAGTACCTTGAACAATACCGTGAGAAAAAAAGGAGGGAGAGAGATACCTTGAACAATACCGTGAGAAAAAAAGGGGGAGAGAGAGAGAGAGAGAGAGAGAGAGAGAGAGAGAGAGAGAGAGAGAGAGAGAGAGAGAGAGAGAGAGAGGTTCAGATTCCGGATAGGTCGGTTGTCCGATTGCAGTGATTCAAAAGTCGTTGTCTTCAAAACGACGACGCCATTGAGGGTACAATGCTAGTTTCTCCGTGGGTATTGGAAATTTTTAGTAAGATGGGTTTTAGGATTTTGGTGCCCTAAAGGTAACATTGTATTTTTCTCTTGTGATTTAATCCTCAAGTTCAGGTGTAACTTAGAAGGATTGTACTCTTGATTCATAGTAAAATATTTCTCTCTGGATTACCCCATGGACGTAGGCACGATTTATCAAACCATATTAAATATTGATTTTTATTTGCTTGTGGTATTTTCATTGGTGTCGTTATTCGTTTAGTGTTTAATTCTACAAATTAATCTCCATAAAATTCCTAACAAGTGGTATCAGAGTCTTGATTCGAGGTGTGCTTTGGGATGGAAAAGATGAAGAGTTTTGGCACAATGATGAAATTGGATGGTTCCAATTGGTAAGTATGGAAGTCCAAAATGGAAGATATTTTTTATTGTAAAGATTTGCATGACCATATGAGGAAGATAAAGCCAAGTCAGAAAAAATGATTGATAAAGAATGGGAGAAATAACACAGGAAGGTGATCGGTTATATTCGGCTATGGATCAACGCTAGTGTGTTTCATCATGTATTGGGTGAGACTAATGTGAAGTCTCTTTGGAAGAAGATTGAGGATCTTTACGAGTAGAAAACCACGGGAAACAAGGCGTTTATTATGAGATGGTTGGTGAACTTAAAATTTAAAGAAGGAAGGAACATAGCAGGGCACTTGAATGAGTTCAAGAGTTTGCGTAATCAGTTAGCTACCATGAAGATGACTATCGATAATGAGCTACATGCTTTATTGCTATTGGGTTCTTTGCCAGACAGTTAGGAGATAATGGTTGTGACAGTCAGCAACACAGCTTTAGATGATGTGTTATTAATAAGTATGATTATTAGTAGTTTATTCAATGAGGAGACTTAGAGGAAATCTACCAGCACAGATAACTCATAGGCACTTGTCGCGGAGAACAAGGGCAGGAGCAGGTACATGGACCAGTCCATAGGTCGTGACACATCCAAGGACAGATCAAAGTCTAAAGGGAGATGTTGTTTTTATTTTGGGAAGTCAGGTTATATCAAGAAGAATTGTTAGACATTTAAGAAAGAGCAAGCTGGGAACAAAGATGAAAAGAAAGATGAGAAAAAGAAATATGACAGTGACACTACAGCTACTTTGTCTGATATCAATGTTATTCTCATTTGTAGGGAAGAAGACTGTATGCATGTTACAAGTCAGAATTCCAAGTGGATAGTGGATCAGGAGCTATATGTCATGCTACCTCCAATCAAGATATTTTCACGTCGTATAAAGTAGGTGACTTTGGCAATGTAAAGATGGGTAATACCAGCTACTCCAAGATTGTTGGACTTGGTGATATACACTTGCAGACAGATACCGGATGCACATAATCTTAAAGAATGCGTGACATGTTCTCAATCAGCTCAACTTGATTTTGGGTCTTACTTTGGACCGAATGAGATATGAAATTCAATTTGGTGGAGAAAAATGTAAAATCACCAAAGTCTCTCTTGTGGTGGGTAGAGGAAGTATATATTACAATTTATATAAGACTCAAGTAAATGCTTCATATGATTCTTTGAGCATGGTTCAAGACGATAATACTCTTAGTTTGTGGCATAGGAGGCTCGGACACATGAGCGAGAAGGGGTTGCAGATATTGGCAAAGAAGTCTTGCATTCCCTTTACCAAAGGTTCGTCACTCACCCATTGTGATTATTGTTTGTTTGGCAAACAACATAGAGTTTCTTTTATTAAGCATTCTAAAAGAAAAGATAATATAGTGGATTTGATTTATTCTGATGTTTGTGGTCCTATTGAGGTGGAGTCCTTGAGTGGCAATAAGTATTTTATCACATTTATTGATGATACATTATGGAAGATGTTATTCTTCTTGTTTAGGATAAATGATCAGGTATTTTTCAGTCTTCCAGCAGTTTTATGTCATGGTGGAGAGACAGACAGAAAAGAAGTTAAAGTGTTTGCGCACCAATAATGGAGGAGAGTACACTTCCATTGAGTTTAGAGATTATTGCTCCAAGTATGGTATTCAGTATCAGAGGACAGAGCCCGACACATTGTAGAATAATAGAGTTGTAGAGAAGTATAACATGACCATTATGGAGAAAGTCAGATGCATGTTGAAGATGTCGAAGTTACCTAAGACTCTAAGAGCTTCTGGGCTGAAGCTGTTCACACTGTATGCTACATAATCAACAAGTCTCCTTCAGTTCATTTGGATTTTGATATTCCAGAGAGTTTGGTTCGAAAAAGATGTTTCCTATTCTCCGGAAAAGAACATATGGTTTGCAGGTTGAAGAAGAGCCTCTATAGTTTAAAGCAGGCACCCATGCAGTGATACAAGAAATTTGATTCTTTCATGTTGAGTCATGGCTACCAGAGGATAATTGCAGATTCGTCATTCGTGTGTATATTTTAGGAGATTTTTAGATTCTAGTTTCATTATATTTTTGCTTTATGTGAACGATATGTTGATTGTTGGTCAGGATAGTCAGATAATCGATGGCCTGAAGAAGGAGTTATTTAAATCTTTCGACATGAAGAATTTGGGCTCGGCACAACGGATTCTTGGTATGAATACTGTTCGTGATAGGAAAGCCAGGAAGTTGTGGTTATCATAGGAGAAATATGTTGAACGACTACTGATAGATTTAACATAAAAAATTCCAAGTCAGTCAATATTCCTCTTGTAGGTCATTTGAAGCTTAGCAAAAAGTTTTGCCCAACTACAGATGAGGAAAAGAGTGAGATGGAGAATATTCCTTACTCTTCAGCTGTAGGGAGTTTGATGTATGCTATGGTTTGCACTCGGACAAATATAGCTAATGCAGTTGGCGTTATGGGCATGTTTCTTTCTAATCTAGAGAAAGTTTATTAGGAATGTATAAAGTGGATCTTAAAATATTTGAATGACAGTTCCAGATTGTGTTTAAGTTTTGGAGATTCGAATGTAGTATTATATGGTTTTGCAGATGTGAATATGACAGGTGATCTCGATCACAGGAAGTCTAGCTCAGGTTGGTTGTTCACTTTTGTAGGGAAGCAGTATCTTGGCAGTTCAGGTTGCAGAAGTGTGTTGCTTTATCTACAACAGAGGCAAAATATATTATATGTACAGAAGTCGGTAAGGAGATGATTTGGTTGAAAAGATTTCTACAAGAGTTAGGCTTGTAGCAGGACAATTATTAAATCTTCATTGATAGTCAAAGTGCTCTTAATTTGAGCAAGAATTTCACATTTTACTCCAGAATGAAACACATTGATGTGAGATATCATTAGCTTAGAGAAGCAGTTGAGAAAGAGGAGCTGAAGCTATAGAAGATCCACACAGATAAAATTTTAGCAGATTTTTTAACGAAGATCGTTTTCAGAGAGAAGACCGAGTTATGTCTGCAATTAGCTGGCATGAACTCCTGTTGAGGAGTTACAGATTATCATACCCCCTCGTTAGGCTGGAGGGGGAGATTGTTGTAGGTCCAACCCAAGATAAGGCCCACATGAGGTTCATATGAATTAAAACTCTATCTAGAAGTGGATTTGGATGATCTATTTAAAATAGGAATATATATGGAGAATTCTATAGATGAGAAAACTGTATTTTTTTGGTGCTACAATGTTGGCTACAGTACCTTGAACAATACCGATTCAGATTTCGGATAGCTCAGTTGTCCGATTGCAGTGATTCAAAAGTCATTGTCTTCAGAATGACGAAGCCGTCGAGGGTACTGTGCTGGTTTCTCCGTGGGTGTTGGAGATTTTTGGTGAGACGGGTTTTAAGATTTTGGTACCCTAAAGGTAACGCTGTATTTTTCTCTTATGATTTAATTCTTAAGTTCATGTGTAACTTGGAGGGATTGCACTCTTAATTCATAGTGAAATATTTCTCTCTGGATTTCCCTGTGGACGTAGGCACGATTTGCTGAACCACGTTAAATCTTGGTATTTGCTTGCTTATGGTATTTTCATTGGTGTCGTTATTCGTTTAGTGTTTAATTCCGCAGATTAATCTCCATAAAATCCCTAACACAGAGAACATAACCTTATGCATTCAAAACTAGTTAGAGCTCAATATGATTGGGTAAATTGGGAATCAAGCTCCAGTTGCAGCCTTAATCATCTAAAACAAGTTGACATCATTGGCTTTGTTTTTGGAGATGATGATGAGTTTGAGCTCATAAGTTTTTTCCTCAAAAAGTGTGTTGCCCTACAAACAATGAGTATCATTTATGAAGAAGAGTTTGATGATCAGGATGAGGAGATATGTGTGAAGATAGACAAGAAATTGAAATCCACATCATTTTTATCAAGACAATCGTAACATTCATGTCATGTACTTCTTGGTCTAACATGATGTGTTGAGTTTAAGTACGCGTCAAATATCATTGAGGTGAGCTATCTTCTCTATATTTCTTGGCATTAGAAAGATGGCTCTTTGTGATTAGTTAGATCAATGAAACATTATCAGAATCTATAGCTCAGTGTGTGCTATTGGCCACACTACTACACAAGCCCTCTGGCTTTCTTTCGAAGAAATCTATATTCATTTCCCTTGTCGCTGAATTTAGACTTCTCAGAGTGTATGCTGCGGCAATGTGATGATTTCATTGAGCAGGAGAACGTATTAAGTGAGTATTAGTTTCTCTAAATTGATATATTTAGCTTTTTTTAATTAGTTATGCGATTTGATTGTCTACTCTATATATCAAATTAGGTTGAAGCCTTGTTCTCGTTTCTTTTCATGAACTTAGTTTTAGTCAGAGCTGATATCTTCAGTCTTCCTTTTGTTTCTAGTTCTATTGATGTCGTGCACGCTGGAGTTGCTTTGCATTACTGGTCATCAAAATCTGCTGCAATAAGTTTACAACTATTTGATCCTGGGTTGATTGTGGATACTCTCCCAGCAGCCGTATTGTCGTAGATAGATATCCTGAGTGATTTTTTTTAAACTCTTCGTCCCTTGGGAAGCATATTTGTCAAAGAAACAATTTTCTCTTCCTCTGACAGAAAAAGAGTCAAAAAAATTGCACTCCGGGATCTGTCTGCAACAATAGATGTTCAAGGAGTGTATTAGCAATTAGGTGACAGTACTGAGGGTCTATCCGCAGTTAGCCTTTTTGATCCATCATATGGTCCTTCAGAAGAAATACAACACCACTAGTTTTGAACTATAATTTAAAGCTTCCAGTAGCTAGATGCTTCGAAAAATTATAATTAATAATAATAATGAGGTAGAAGACTCCATGTCTGAACATTTACCATCTATTTTCAGAACAAACCATGAGTTTGTTTGCAAGTCTGTTGACAGTTTCAATCTGCTCTGTAAGTATTTACCAATTACACTCTTATTATTTCATTGAAGTGAGGTATGGCCATGAATTCATTAAATACGCCTCTTTCTTACTTGAATTTATTGGTCTTCTAGCTAGGATGCAGAAATAAGCGGAGTTCTGTATTTGTTGTTAGATCTAAATCAAAACTTGAGATCTAAAACCATATAGTCATGATTAATTCAAAGAGATTAACAATAATCATAAATGAGCGGAAGCTTATACCTGAATCCATGGATGAACCTTAAGATGGGTTTTGGATCTTCTAATCTTAGGGTTTCTCTAAATCCGAATTTCTCTAGCTAGATGGGGGTGTAGAGAATTAGAGAATGTAACCCTAGGTTAGGGACCATAACCCCTTATTTATAGATGTTGTACTTTTGTAATTTAGCCCCTCAATAAATCATAATTACAACCTGGTATCTGCAGATATAACCCCATGATTATATTTAAATACCCATTAACCCAACTTAATTGATCACTTTAGTGGGTTATCCTGAAAGATACCAATACACATTGATTAATCATATATGCCGACAAATAGATTTATTAGATTAAATCTAACAATCTCCCACTTGGGCACCATATGATTCCTTAAATTGTGTATAACCTTATGAGCTCAAAAATTGCTATCACTGAAAAGGTATTTCCGAACAATCTCGTCCATTGACTATATCAATATAGGATCAAAGCGGCCTTCATCACATTTATCGTGACTCGACCCATCAATGGTCACATATACCAATACAATCAAACGATATAGATCAATCATGGATGTGCAGCATGAAAATTACATGCAATGTGATCAGTACATGTCTATTTTCAACTGGTCCTCCTTAGTGAGGTCAAAACCAAACATAATATAACAGAGTGTCTTAACTGAATACTTTATTATGATCAGACAATACAACCAAACATAAAGCACCACAATTACAAACTCCCACTAAAACATAATATCCTCAAATAATACCACACCCATATGAGCAGTATGCTCATGAAAGACCTTAGGTGGCAATCCCTTAGTAAGAGGATCAGCTATCATGGAGTTTGTCCCAATGTGCTCTATGGATATCTGTCCACTCTGTACCCTTTCTTTCACAACCAGGAACTTAATGTCAATATGTTTTGACTTAGTTGAGCTCCTGTTGTTATTGGAATACATTACTGCAGATTTATTGTCACAATTTAACCTTAGTGGTCTTTCAACATTTTCCAAAATGCGCAGTCCCGTGACAAAATTTCGCAGCCATATTCCCTGATTAGATGCCTCATAGCAAGCTACAAATTCTGCTGCCATAGTGGAGGAAGCTACTAGTGTTTGTTTGACACTTTTCCATGATATAGCTCCTCCTGCTAACATATAAATGTAGCCTGATGTAGACTTCCTGCTATCTTGGCATCCAGCAAAATCAGAGTCCGAATACCCAATGACCTCTAATTTCTCTGATTTTCTGTATGTGAGCATGTAATCTTTTGTTTTCTGAAGATACCTCATAACCCTTTTGACTGCTATCCAATGATCCATACCAGGGTTGCTTAAGTATCTGCCTAACATCCCAACAATGTACGCAATATCCGGACGCGTACATACCTGAGCATACATTAGACTTCCTACAGCCGAAGCATAAGGAATCTTCTGCATTTCCTGAATTTCAAGGTTACCTTTAGGGCACTGATTGAGACTAAACTTGTCTCCTTTAGCAACAGGGGTGTCACCTGGTCTGCAATCTTGCATGCCAAACCTTTTAAGTACCTTATCGATATAGCTCTTTTGTGATAATCCAAGAATACCCCGAGAGCGATCTCGATGTATCTGGATCCCTAATATAAAAGAGGCGTCCCCAAGATCTTTCATCTCAAAATTCTTTGATAGAAATCTCTTGGTTTCGTGCAACATGCCTATATCATTAGTGGCAAGCAAGATGTCATCCACATACAGAACCAGAAAAATATACTTACTCCCACTGAACTTGTGATATACACAGTCATCAACAATGTTCATCTCAAAACCGAACGAGATAACTATTTGTTGAAACTTATGATACCATTGACGAGGAGCTTGCTTGAGTCCATAGATGGATTTCCTTAATTTGCAGACCATATTCTTTGGGTCTCCCGACACAAAGTTTTCTGGTTGCACCATATAGATCATCTCATCAATGTCTCCATTGAGAAATGCAGTCTTAACATCCATCTGATGTAACTCAAGATCATAATGAGCAACAAGTGCCATGATTATTCTGAAAGAGTCTTTCGATGAAACCGGAGAGAAAGTCTCTGTATAATCAATGCCTTCCTTTTGAGTATAGCCTTTAGCCACAAGACGTGCCTTATACCTCTCCACATTACCGTTTGCATCCCGCTTGGTTTTAAAAATCCATTTACAACCAATTGGTTTTGCACCTTCTGGCAATGGGACAAGTTCCCAAACCTTATTGTCTTGCATAGACTTATACTCTTCATTCATGGCATCAATCCACTGTTGAGAGTTAGAACTTTTCATGGCCTGAGAGAAGTTGATTGGATCATCTTCTAACATTCCACTACTTTCCTCATGTTCTTGGAGAAATACAATATAATCATCCGGAATAGCATTTCTCCTTTCTCTCGTGGATCTCCTTAATGGCAC
Organism: Asparagus officinalis; assembly: GCF_001876935.1. Lineage (NCBI taxonomy): Eukaryota > Viridiplantae > Streptophyta > Magnoliopsida > Asparagales > Asparagaceae > Asparagus > Asparagus officinalis. The sequence goes on along the minus strand of NC_033794.1, from coordinate 116,854,073 downwards.
TGGTTCTTGAGGTTGTTGAGTTTGTTCTTCTGGAACAGGGAGTTGTTCAACATTATCATCTTGAGGTTCCGGATTTACTTCTTGAGCAACAACAGGTATAGGAACCTGAATATTGTCAAAAGTAACTGTATGGATTGGATCTGAAGCCAATTCCTCCTCAAAACTAATGTCTCTAACCTTATTTCTCCCCCCAAACTCAACATCCTCAAAGAATGTTGTTGTTCCCGTCTCAAAAATATTCCTTATAGTGGGATCATAAAACTTATAGCCCCTAGAGCGTTCAGAGTATCCAATAAAGTAGCTGCTAACTGTTTTGGAGTCCAATTTCTTTTCATTTGGCCTATAAGGCCTTGCCTCAGCTGGACATCCCCAAATATGTAAATGCTTTAAACTGGGCTTTCGACCAGTCCAAAGCTCATAAGGTGTTTTAGCAACTGCTTTACTTGGTACTCTATTCAGAATGTAAGCTGCTGTCTTAAGTGCTTCTCCCCAGAGTGACTCTGGTAAAGAAAAATGAGCAATCATACTTCTTACCATATCCTTAAGAGTCCTGTTTCGTCTTTCAGCTACACCATTCATGCTAGGTGAACCCGGCATAGTGTACTGTGGGACGATACCGCATTCCTCTAGGTATCTAGCAAATGGTCCTGGACGTTGTTCACCTGAACCATCATATCTACCGTAGTACTCACCACCACGATCAGATCTGACGGTTTTAATTCTTCTGTTGAGTTGATTCTCAACTTTAGCTTTATAGGCTTTGAACATGTCCAGAGACTCAGATTTTTCATGAATAAGATATAGGTACCCATAACATGAGTAATCGTCTATGAATGATATTATTGACCATTCCAGGATTCCGTATGGAATGGCCCACAAATATCCGTATGTATCAATTCTACGACATCCGAAGATCTGTTGGCACCTAATCTCTTCACTTTGGTCTGTTTTCCCTTGATACATTCAACACATACGTTGAAGTCCGAAAAATCAAGGGAATCCAAAATGCCATCAGACACAAGACGCTCAACTCTACCTTTTGAAATATGACCCAAGCGCTTATGCCATAATGACGCTGAATTTTTTTTATTTAATTTACGCTTAGTACCACGCGATTCCGCATGCAAAGTTTCATTATAAGAAGTAATTGTATCAAGCAAATATAGGTTATCATAAGTACTCAAATAACCGGTTCTCACAACATTTGAATTAAAAGATAAACTGAATTGATTGTTTCCAAATGAACAAGAATAACCTGATTTGTCCAATACAGAAACAGAAACCAAATTCCGTCTAAAAGACGGTACTACAAAAGTATCTTTTAAATCCAAATAATAACCAGTTCCTAACAATAACCTAAAGTGCCCAATTGCTTCCACATCTACCGATTGTCTGTCGCCCACAAAGATGTGTCTTTCAACATCACTTGGCTTTCGATAGCTCAGGCAACCCTGCATAGAAACACTTATGTGAGTAGTAGCACTAGAATCTAACCACCAAGTGTTTCTAGGTATTGAAGCTAAATTAACCTCAGAACAAACCAAAGCAAGGAACGTACCCTTATTATAACGCCAGACGTGATATTTTGTACAGTCCTTCTTTACATGTCCAGGCTTCTTACAGAAGAAACAACCCTGATTATCCTTATGTTGTTTCTTCTCAACTGGACCCTTAGCAGCTTCCTTATCATTCTTCCTTTTCTTGCCATTATCCTTAGAGGCATAGGCCAAATGAGCACTTTCTGTCTTATCTTGCTTTAACCTGTCTTCTTCTTACACACAGTATGAAATGAGCTCATTTAGAGTCCATTTCTCCTTTTGACAGTTATAACTGACCTTAAATTGATTAAACTGTGCAGGAAGAGAAAACAGAACCAGATGCACTAATAACTCATCACAAAGATCGAGTTTAAGTGCCTTAAAATTTGAAGCAATATGAGACATTTCCATAATGTACTCCCTGATGTTTCCCTTGCCCTTATACTTCATCGAAATCAAACGAGCTAAAAGCGTGCTTGTTTCTACCTTATCGTTTTTAGCAAAACGCTTCTCAATTTCGGCAAGGAAATCTTTAGCCTTAGTAATCCCTTCGGATTCTATGCCCCTGAAGGCTTCCGGAACGCCGCGCTTAATGATCATAAGACTCATGCGATTTGAACGCTCCCACTTCTCATGCTCCTTCTTTGCATCAGGAGTGCTTTCCGCATTGAGAGGTTGGGGTTGTTCAGTTCTTAATGCATAGTCAAGATCCATGCAGCCAAGAGCAATTAATATGTTCTCCTTCCAAACCTTGAAGTTTGTCCTATTTAGCATGGGAATTGAGTTGATGTTAGCAGAAATTGTTGCAGCAGATGCATTAGCTGAAATAAAACAAAAATGCTCATATCAATAACCATAATCAATAAAATTCAAATAATGACAATCCCCATCCAAGATATCGGGCACAACATTAATATCAAGTCTTTGGACAGTTATATTAACTTGTAAGTGATACCTTGTTGCAATGATCAAACATTGACAATAACTCATGTCAAATAATGAAACTATCTTTGGATCGATTCATTATTCACATGTAAACCTTATAATTGTCACACGCTTATCATCGCAGATGTGTATACAGTTTAAATAAATATTAATCTTCATTTGGGCCGATTAAATATTTACACGAAAGCATACACACAAATATCTCACATTCCTCATGAACAATCTACACAAGAGATGTTACTTTGGCAACTTCTTATTTTAATTAATCAATTGGAGTGAGAGACAACCTTAATTCCTTAGTGTCATAATATTTGAATTAAATAATTAATTTAAAAAAACCAAATTAGATTTAAATTAAAAAGTTTTAATTTAAATCAACTGTATTTCCAAAAAACTTAATTGGGGTCTCACTGCTTAATTAGGGCCCATAACTTAATTGAATAAATTAAGTATACCAAAGTGGACCTATGAAAAGCTGAGGCTTAACCATAGTGAACACGAAGTTCGCTTAACTTCGAACGCGAGGTTCGACTGTATTGAGTACGAGACTCACTTAAGCACGAACGCGAGGTTCGTCTGAGAACGAACGCGAGGTTTGTTTGAAAAAATGAACGCGAGGTTCAACTTGAGAACGAACGCGAGGTTCGTTAAAAAAAAATGAACGTGAGGTTCGACTGAAGCACGAACGCGAGATTCGACTGAAGCTCGAACGCGAGGTTCGACTGAAGCACGAACGCGAGGTTCGACTGAAGCACGAACGCGAGGTTCGTTAAAATTGAGCTTGACGCTCACCTGAGTTGAACGCGAGGTTCACCTTAGAACGAACGCGAGGTTCGTTTGAAGCTTTCAGCTTCGCCAAAATTTGAGGTAACCATCTCCTTAATGTTCGGCACGTTTCATGCACGAACCCTTAGGGTTTCAAACCAAAACCGCCACCGACAAACCAAAAAAAAAAAATTCCTTGATTTTATTTTTTCAAAATCAGATCCAGACCAAGAAAAAATCGAAGAAAAATCTAAAAAAATTCCAAAAAGTTACTGTTTACCAGCGATTTTTTAGTTACTGTTCATCCGAAAAACTTTTCGTTACTGTTCATCCGAACAAAAAAAAAATTATTGTTCATCCGAAAAAACAAAACTGAATCTTTAACCAGAGATTTAAGATCAAAAAACCCAATAAAACTTAAATCCCTAAGAATTAATCAAGGTGGCTCTGATACCACTTGTTAGATCTAAATCAAAACTTGAGATCTAAAACCATATAGCCATGATTAATTCAAAGAGATTAACAATAATCATAAATGAGCGGAAGCTTATACCTGAATCCATGGATGAACCTTAAGATGGGTTTTGGATCTTCTAACCTTAGGGTTTCTCTAAATCCGAATTTCTCTAGCTAGATGAGGGTGTAGAGAATTAGAGAATGTAACCCTAGGTTAGGGACCATAACCCCTTATTTATAGATGTTGTACTTTTGTAATTTAGCCCCTCAATAAATCACAATTACAACCTGGTATCTGCACATATAACCCCATGATTATATTTAAATACCCATTAACCCAACTTAATTGATCACTTTAGTGGGTTATCCTGAAAGATAGCAATACACATTGATTAATCATATGTGCCCACAAATAGATTTATTAGATTAAATCCAACATTTGTTGCCACAACTTTTACTCTTGATGTTTTTCCATCCTTCAGGGCTCCATGTCAGTAATTAAACTTTCTTTTCGGAAGAATGCGTTGACAGAGATAATGTTATTGATAGCGACGAAGATGACGATGATGGTGAGAATGGTCATAATAAATAGTGATGATGATGATGATATGATGGTAGTGAAAATGAGTTAAAACATCATATAAAGCTAGCAGGCATTGGGCTCAACATACAACCTTTTGTTATATGTAGCTTAATCTTCAACATAGAATAATAGCATATTCAAGGTAGACGTTGTAAATCTAATGTAACTACATATCATAGTTTTAGACCGAGTAGACACGAACGAGTTAACTAATCCACTAAATAAAATAGAAGCTGCATTTCTAAATTTACTACATCTAATTTCGAAAATGGAATTATGGACTTGGCTAATACTCGTATTTAAAAGTTACGATCACACTAGTACTCAGTTGTTGTTCTTTTTAACCTAATCTTAGATAGAAAAGATGAAACTCTTTCAGGAGATTTCATAGTATGAAATCTTTGTTGATCGTTCTAATAGAGCAATCGGTCTGATCTCTATTATAAGATCCTCTCTTCCACGATAAGCAAATATCGTTCCTAATCTCTTTCCAGCAGCACCAGGTTTAAAATCTTAATAGAGAAAATCATTAATATAACCATTACCTGAGCTAGTTGTTTCCATATATAAGGATTAATTGTACATAGACCCCTGTACTATTGTCGTCTTGAATTTACTACCTCTGCAGTTTCATTGTTGCAGATACTGCGCCAAGGTGAAACTAACGAGGGTAAAAGAGTCAAACAATAATCCACGAGCCTATGTGCGGTTAACCCTGTGAAATCTAACAAATATTTTGATTAATGTGTTATTCTGCTCACAAGGACCGCCCCTTTTGTGAGCTTTCAGCTATAGAGCCTGGAGGATTCTGAACAATGTATTTGTCATGCAAAACTTAAGGCTAAGAGCTTATCAATACTTAGATGAAGGGTGTTATATATTTATATATCCGAGTGTTTGTAATTCTTCAATGTGAATAGAGTATTGTTTGGTAGGCGATTTGAGGAGGGAAGGTGTTGAGGTGAGGTACAATCATGTGGAGAGATGAACATTCCAAGTCTTTCTGTTTGGTTGGAGGGGAGAGGAGAAATACATGTTTTTGTAGTTCATTTTCTCTCTCTTTTTGAACCCTCTAAAGTTGGAGGGATTCTTCTCTCTAACTTTTTAATTCATTTTGTAGTGTCCTGCCGCTCCCCCCTCTCTTCCCTCACTCTACTTCCTCATCTAAAAACCTCCTACTAAAAGCAAATCCTATCCTTATCCCTCCCCTCCCCTCTCTTCCCTCCTACCAAATCATAAAGGAAAAAGATTGCGTTTACAAACCTTGACTCTGAGGCTAAAGACGGTTTCTTCAGAGCTACCTAAATAAAATGGTAGCAAACTATCAGTCCATTTGGAACAAAATCTAAGATTGTGTTCGACAATTGTCCCATTGAATAAATTAGGGGAACCGGGTCACCAACATGGTTAAGAGCTTGCATCTTACTTTGCAAAAACTAAGTCAAAACCAAACATCAAATTGTTAAGTACCGAATATGATATTGTTTGTATTTTTTTCACTAAATGGTGTGGATTATTTTGTTTTTTTTGGGTATGGATTCAATGTTTTAATTTTGTTGATTCGATGAGTTTAATGGCCATTGGGTATAAAGGTCCCAAACAAATCATGTTACAATCAAAGTTAAGTTTTATTTAACTATGGAGTATTTTCTACACAAAAAAGCTTTGGAATGTCAAAATTAAAGTTTATGAATTTTTGAGGTATATTTTGAGAAAGAAAAAAAAGGGAAAATTGTGTCTAGGCCCCAAAATATAAAAGGGGATGTAACTAGGCCCCCCTTATTTTTTTGGGTGACCAAGCCCCCAATACAACATCTACTTGTGTTTCAGCGCCTATTTAGCTTTCCAACACAACACAGTGATAAACATTTGTTCAAAACCCAAAACTGCCCTTAACCCATTTCGTTTCTTCTTCTTCTTCTTCTTTCTTCTTCTTCTTCACTTCTTTAGCCTCTTAGTTTTGGGGCTTTTTCTTTGTTTCTTTCTTTCTTCTTTAGCCTCTTAGTTTTGGGCTTTTTCTTTAGCCTCTTAGTTTTGGGGCTTTTTCTTTGTTTCTTTCTTTCTTCTTCTTCACTTCTTTAGCCTCCCTCCGCCACCCTCCACCGCCTCCCTCACATCTTCAGCAAGGTCCTCGAGCTCCCGTTCCCCTCCAACGCCGACGTGGAGGTTGACGAGGGCCCCCACCGCGTTCAAATTCACCGCCTCCGCCATCGATGATCTCAGTGAATGTGTTAGGGCCCACGCGATTGAAATCTACCCTGAGATTTTGAAGGTGGTGGTTAAGGATGAGAGCGGGGACCGTCGCGGGGAGGAGGAGGGGGAGATGGAGATGGACAGGTGGCACTTTTGGCTGTCGAGTGGGGCTTCGCCGAGATTGGCGACGACAAAGCATGTTGGCGGGGAGTTGGTTGTGATTGTGCCGAAGGGGGCCGAGGATGAGGATGAGGATGAAGAGGGAAGAGAGGAGTTTGGTATTTGTCAGCTGGTTCTTGTACGATGATGGTTCGTTTCTGTTGATTGTTATTGTACGTTTGATGCTCTGGGTTGATGAATCAATGATCAATGTTTGCGAATTTGAAATCATGGTTTACTCTTTTCTTTTGAAAATTCAAATAAGTTGCAATTTGTTCCGATATATTTCTTATTTATTTTGACACTAAAGCTTTGCTATGTTATAGGAAGGAAGAAAGAGGTGAAAAGATCTGATGTGTAGTTGCTTAATCCTGTGGTAGTTCATTGGAGTTTCACGAACTATTTATTTTGATATTGCACCAATTTGATGGTTCATAGTTGTGGTTGTAGATTGATTGCTTATTATGTGTGAAAGTTGATGTTTAGATTGAAGAAACCAGTGAATGATTATCAAGGGTCTAACCATATGCTTGTTGCGGGTATGGTTCAACTCATTTAAAGTTGTGTTTGCCATTTTTATGTACTGATAGCTTGCTTGTGTGTTTGTGTTTAGTTTCTAGTATATTCGGCCCGCAATTTATGTGAATGGTTAAAGAACTACTATGATATTCATATGAACTGGACTTTGCTATTATGGTATTCATATATAGGCTTCTGGAACTTCAATTGTATCATTATCATCAGTGTCTATAGTTTTCATGAACTTGTGTCTTGTTTTGCCAGCCTGTTATACTCAGCTGATCCTTACACTCAAAACTTTTGATGTTTAAATGATATACACATGCATGAAGTACATTTGCACATCTATAGGAAGTGAGGGAATTTATGTACTCAATATTTGTACACACGCACATGCATGCATGCCCGTGCATAAAGAGACATACATGCATGTGTATATATAGTTTCTATTGTTGTCTCATTTCCTAGTTCCCTTTGATGGCTAACTGATTTCTTCTTTCCTACTGCACATGTATGAATCTTTTGTAGCCACCATATATTTCATCGAAATTCTTTGGCTCAACATAGTTTTGTGCTTGTGGATGGCGGTTTATTAATAACTTGTATGCCATGTTGGTTTGTAGTTTCTCTAATAATTCTCAAATATTACTGCAATAAAGATGTGAGCTTGTGATGTCAACCTCTATGAGAGAAGAACTCACTGATTTGAGGAGAAGCTTGAATTTGAAGGATAAATTGATTGAAAAGTACTATGATATTGAGATGTCATGAGGTAATTTCTAAACTCAAACAAGAGTTTAAGTTGAATAAACAAAGGAAATGAAGCTTGTTATTGCTTGGATGAGGTTGTGAAAATAAGAAGAGAAGAAATAAATTTGATGGGTGAGCTTGCAGAAGAAAAGAGGAAGAAGATGTTAATTTTTATAATAGGATTGTTTGTACTCTTTACTCTTGTATAGTTTCTCCAGAATTGCTTGTAACGTGTCATGTTTCATTGTTCAGTTAATTATACTATATGTTCTTGTGGTTTGGTTGTACTTAGATAAAAAATTAATAAAATGTATTGTGTCTATTTAGTGATCAATTTTGGTGTAATTTATTACGATTGTATGTGAAATGTATTGTGGCTGTCATGTGAATATATACAAGTTCATTCAAATAGAACAATTTGGATGGAAAGAGTATGTTTTGCACAGATCTAATTTCTAGATTAGAGACTCACTAAGGTTACAATTTTCCTTATAAGCAAGTATGTTTGAGGGAACTGCTTATGAAATCTCAAAGACAAAGGAAAAATATTGCAAGTGTTTGCTATTGTGATCCTAAACATGCTTAAAATCACAATGTTGGAGGATCAATAATTTGGTGTGTACTCAATCACGTGTGAGAAATCGATTCATGGCATAAGAAGTATGAAGTTTGTTAACTTTCAGGTGTATATGTTAACAATATGAAATGAGCATGTTAACTCTCTATATGTTGGCTAAAAATGTTAACAATATGAAATGAGTATGTTAACTCTCTATATGTTGGCTAAAAATGTTGGCTTTTAACCTGAACATGTTAGCTTTCACATGAGCATGTTAACTTTTATCTGTATATGTTAACTTTTAGGTGTATATGTTAACATTCACGTGAACATGTTAACTATCAACTGTATATGTTAACTTTCATCTACGTATATTAACTTTCTTATGAACATGTTAACTTTCAGCATAGTATGTTAACTTTCAACATAGTATGTTAGTTTTCTTATGAAGATTGTTTGATAGGATGAATGACATGAACTTGATTTTAAAACCTAATTTAATTGGATCTCGCAAGTTTGTTTGTGTTTCATCGAAGTTGTAATATGTGAATTTGTAAGAATATTCATATTGTATACCCAAGCAATATCACCTGAAAGAAGTTTTAAAAGCAGCTTATCTTTTTTGTTTTTTCGACTATGTTATCTTTCAGCTGAATAAATTATCTTTCACGTGAACATGTCAACTTTCTTCATCACGTGTTAACTTTAATCTGAAGATATTAACTTTCATCCTAATATGTTAACTTTAATTGTTACATGTTAACTTTCATCATTATATGTTAACTCTCCTCATAACATGTTAATCCAAAATTAAAACAACATACAAAAATGGAGACAAACATATGCCTCATTGTACCAATAGACGTGTATTAGAATCGACACATTAAAACTTCAAGAATAAGAAAAAACCCACTAAAGTAAAACTTGCTACAACTTCTCATGATATCTTAAACATATGTAAATCGTTCAAGCCCACAATTATGGATCATTCTTCTACTCAGTTTCGAGTACAACCACAAAAAAATAACTAACGGATCATAAGTTCTCACAAGTTCAGACATGTTTTTTTATACAAATATCTTACAAAAAAACACTCCAATCTCCATGCAAATCTACAAATTTTAGTATACATGCAATCTTTAGAAAGAAGCTGAGCTTGATCTTCGCAGTTGATGCTTTGGTTCTGGTGGCGGCGCAGAATGTAATATTGTTCTCTTCTTCAAGTCGTGAGGCCTTGATCTCCAGTTCATTGGTATATGTCTATCCATTACAAAAACAAGCTTCTCTCAAAACACAACACATTCATAAGATGAGAAAAAGTAATCATTCTGAGAAAAAGTTAGCATGTTATGAAGAAAGTTAACATATTATTATGAAAGTTAACATATAACAGTAAAACATATTATGATAAACGTTAACATGTTTACCTGGAAAGTTAACATGTTACGAGGAGAGTTAACATATAATGATGAAAGTTAATATGTACCAGTTAAAGTTAACATAGGATACATGTCATGTTCTTATTAATCATGTTCTTGCTGATCATGAGATTTGACAGACATTCTATGTTCTCATGAGATTTAATATTAATCAAAATTTTACTTATTTTGTCACACATAAGAGACAACCAAACCGTATGGTTAGATAAATAGCACAATTATCGGCTGGAGCTTTTAGATGTTATAAATGTTGCAGCACTGGATTCACAAAGGTAACGTCAGCTGATAAAAAACTTGGTAAAATAAAAATTCTAAGCCATTGCAAAACAAAATCTTACAGTTAAGAACACACCCAAAAGAGAAAATTAGTAACAAATTTTTAAAGTAACAAATGGGCACAACAAAACAAATAATTTTTTTTCTTCTCATATATAATGAACAACGAAGAGCTGATGGTTAATTCCTTAGAAGGTTGTGGTCCTGGGGACATTGACTTACATTGATCATACCACAGAGTCTCAAGACTCCCAAATAAAATTTCATATGTTTATGTGTAATACTAAGCTTATTACTTCAGTGAAGCAAAATGACAAACTACTGGTGTGCAGGGTACAAAAGAGCCACAAGAATCAAACACACATATATAATCATAGGAAAGTGGGTTACGCCATGAATCTGCACCTATAAAACCACTCAAAGGAGAATAAAATTCAAGAACTGAAATAATTAATCACTCACCTGATCACCATATTCAACGTTAATATACTCCCCCTTCGCCCACTTTATTTGCCTCCAAATCTCTGATGCCTTGAACTGAAACTCCTCCCTGCTAGCCGAAAAATAAACTGAATACAGTAAGTCTCCATCTCTCCCCGGCACTTTGGTCACCACTCCCTTCCACCAGACTCCGTTGTAGAACACCTCGACACACTGGTGGAGCTCGAAATCAGTAGCGAGATTCGCCGACGGAGGCCGCGGCCGTATCATAGTGTGAATGGTCTTCTCCTCGAGAGGCTTGAGGGGTATGGGATGTTCAGCGATGAGAGTAGAGTAGGAGAGGAGAGGCGGGTGAGGTCCCGGCCGTGGGTGAGGTTGGCGTTGGGTCTGGTCGAAGTAGAGGGCGACGGTGGAGGACCACCACTAGGAGAGGGAGGGGGAGGGGGAGGGGGAGGAGGAGGAGATTGAGAGAAGGGGAGGAAATTGAGAGGAGGAGGAGGGGGAGGAGTTGCAACAAGATTGAGAGGAGGAGGAGGGGGAGGAGATTGACAGGTGGAGGAGAAAACCACAGAGAAGAAGAAGAAGAAGAAGATAAGGGAGGGATATTTTCAGAATGTTTTGGGATGTATTCATGGGAGAGTGTGAAAATGGGTCTGAACACATTTTTTAGGATTTTAAGGGTTAAAGAGTAAGGGAAAAAGATGGGGGGTTGGGCCACATTCCCTTTATTTCTTTGGGTCCTAGACACAATTTCCCCCCAAAAAAATTAGGTAACAAAGTTAGGAGTAGATTAAACTTCGGGGTATTTAAGTGCTAATAACCAAACAAATAATTCCTTTATCACTTCTGCAGACTAAGATTGTTCTAAACAAAAGAAGAAATCGTTAATAAAAAAAGATGGACGGGGTTAACACACACACACACACCCCCAAAAAAAAAAAAAAAAAACGCTTGCCGGGTTCATAATGTCGCCATAGTTGACGACTCGTCATATCTAACACTTTACCAAATTTCTTTTCGTTCCGTAATATGTGCGAAGCATGAGTACTTTATTGTAAAAACTCCACGCATCACCTCTGGCCGAGGCCTTTTCCCCTCAACGTCTCCAGGTCCTAACAATCCCAATTTTTCTCCCACAAAAGAAAAAAGAAAAAAGGGTTTTTGATCAAACTCTTGATATTCCATATTGATTTCAAATAAATTTCTAAATTCGTATCCCAGAATGGTATTGCTGATCAAGTAAGAAGAGACAAACCCTAGGATGAGGTCGGAGTTCAGCCTCGCTGCGAGCGCTCCGAGGCTCGACATCGACAATCGGATCTCTCTGCGGTACTACTATCGGATTGCCCGTGCTCTGATCAAACAGGTTCTGATGATTTTTGGGAATTTTGATTAATTGTGTTTTTTTTTGTGGGGTGGGGGGAGACAATTTGCATGTTTGGTTTCTTGTGTGAAACGAATTTGAGCTAATTTTAATTTTAGGGATAAATTTGGATATTCTTATTTTCATTGATTTGGAGAAAGGGGACTCAAAAATATTCTATGGAATAATTTCTAAATTGTGAAGTCCTGCATACTGCAAACTCAATTACTTGTTTAGGACCTATCATGAATGTGAAGCACAATACATGGTTCGTTGTATGTCACATTGCTATCGACTTGTTTAAAGGTTGAACTTTTTAGTAAAATAGGAAGGACTAGTTTAATTCTGAAGTATTTTAGAACTTGTTTTTGTTATTATGAGGACAGAACATGAAAATCTGGCTATATTTACAGAGACCATGATGTTTTCATAAACATGCAAACTATTGTTAAGTAGCGATCTGTGACATTCCTTTCGTAGATGAGGTGTGACGAATTTTTAGAATCCATCCTTGTTGACATATTGGATGGTTGATGTGTGGGATGGGTCCTTGTCCCACAGTTAGGGCTCTATCTCATCTGTCAACCAGGTTTATTGGCGGTCTTTTTGGGGCATGTCTTTCTTCTTTCTTCTCCTCAACAACATCCTTCCTTTTTCGGATGCGTTAGTTCTTTATCAACCAGCCTTTGCTTTCCTTTCTTCTTCTCAACAACATTCGTTTGTTAGCTGTATTTCAATGTTAGCTTGTGTCTTGGGAGTTACACAGGTTTAGTATTTCATGAGCGCAATGATCATAATACAAGCAAATGGGATCATCTTAAAAGTCAAAAGCTCCTCAATCAGTTGGTAAAACTTTGTCCAGCTGCTCACCTGTTTTGACAACTAATTGCCATATCATAGTAGAACAATGGCTCTGAATAGAACCTTTGATGACTTACCGTCAGGCAGGTAAACCATTTTTTAGTTATGCTGTCTAAACTCATGCATCTAGAGCTAGGTTACCCGGATCCTCCATCTAGGCTCCCGTATCCTTTTCCACCATTTCCCGTAACCGTGTCCGACACTTCTTGGACACTTCTTGAATATATACACACATTTATTCAGACGTGTACTCAATTATATAACACGTGTTTTAGTTTAAATAACTTGTGATATGCTTGTTGGACGTATATCGTACACATCAGCTCAAATTTACATAACTTGTTGGACTTGGGATGGATTCGTTTTAGCAAATACCTAGTTCATAAGTATGATTTTAAATAACCATTTGAGTTTCTATTTAAAAAACAAGCATCTTTCAATTTATAATTCACTCAATAAAAGAAACAAATAGTATAGGGGTTATAGTTCTCATAACATGTGAATGGAAAACAATATCGATCCCATATAGATTATTGATTTTAATATGTATGTATATATCCATGCCTCCATATCCTACCTTTCACAAATTTGTTATGTCTCTTATCTATCATGACCCCAATTTCTGAACCCTAAAGGAATATTGGAGCCGGACTAAACCTGTGAAAAATCCTCCAAAAATATACATTCATCAAAAGACCATCAAAATAATCTCTCATTGAAATAAAACCAACAATAAATATTCTCTATAATCCCAAAAATCAACATTAATCCAATTAACTTGATATAAATAAATATTCCTCAACTTGAAATAAAACTCGACCTAAAGGAAAGAATCTCATTATTCCAAAACTCTCAATTTATCAACTAAACATCAAAGACTTATTAACCTTCACCTAGAAGACTAACAATCTCGAATTTTATCCCTTGCTCCGTTCTAAGAGTTTGAAAAATTATCAATTCAACCTAATTCTGATTCTCTAAAAAGAATAAAAACAACACAATGAGTTCACAACTCAATAAGTGGATAAATCCGTATAATGAACACTGGTTTTGTAAAAACTCAAATATTTCGACAAATAATAAGCAAATTATAAGAATGATAGAGAATCATCAATGAACTCTAGTACTTGAAGCAAATATTTAAGAAAACTAAAAAAAACATGAAATGGAAATAAGCAAGTTACGTCTCAATGCAGTCAACACTTCATACTCCGATTGACTCGTTAAATCCTACAATTATTAAGCCCGTGGTTCCGGGACGGTGAGACCCAAATTTGGGCTCTTAGCGCTAAAATAAAACCTACAATTATTAAGCCCGTGGTTCCGGGACGGTGAGACCCAAATTTGGGCTCTTAGCGCTAAAATAAAACCTCATAGAGGCACATTGAGCCCTGGAGACCCAAATTTGGGCTCTTAGCGCTAAAATAAAACCTCATAGAGGCACATTGAGCCCTGTTTTAATAGCTTGCTTATATCCGACATATACCGGTATATTTACCTGAGATGCATATGCTTTAAGAAAATTAAACAAAGTTTGTAAAATGAAACACATTATACAAAAATGCCAAAGGCCAACCAATAATGAAATGAATCAACCACATATGCATCTCAACCTACTACTATATGAAAAGACATAACAATTGACAAATAAAATAAGCATAGGCTTATACCAAATAACCACGTGCATTTATCCAATCAACAATTAGTATGCGAGCAACCATACAAAAGGGTATAATCCATCATAATTCATAAATACATCCGCATATACTTAATGTTATTTTATATGAAAAATACGCAGTGCACAATGCATAAATTCACCACTTACACAAACCCAAAAAACTATCGGAATATCAGTCACGATGCCTCCTTAAAGTCCCTTAGAATTCCTACATAATATTTACAAATAACCATCAAAATTAGCGTATAACTTAAGACCCGAATACCTATTAAAGTAATCTCAGGATATTATCATACACCTTTTAATTAACTATACTAAAATTAATCTAAATACCCTACTGTACCCTATAACCACAGTTAAGCATTGTATACATAACAATTTTTTTATCATAGAATCAATATAATCATATGCTAAGAACCAAAATATCTTGCATGAAGATGAAAGTAAATAGATAAATAAAGGTAAGAGCAGCAATAAGCTCTTGTGTCCACCATGGCCATGGAATCAAATATCATGCATGGAGAAAAATAAATAAATAAATAAATCATATATACACATATAAGAGTTTGTGTGTGCGGTGGAACTATGACGGGAGAAAGAAGAGAAGTAGGCTGACGGGAAGTAAAGGGTAGGGTTTTGGGGTATTAATAAGAGTCCTTTTACTAATAGAACCCTTAAACAATTTATGCATAAAAGTCCATTTACTTTTCTTTATATATATTGCCAAATAAAACTTAGGATTATTACAATATCTGCACTCGTGACCGCACCTGCACCTGTATCCGCGCAACATAGATCTAGAGCAATCCTCAAAAGTCTCCAGACTAGGAGGGTGTCAATTAAGAGTAAGATGATCGTTTCAATATAGGGAATCAGATTGATACAATAGGATTGCAACTAAACTCTTAACCATTTGTCATCTCATGAACATTACAAGTAAAATAGAATCTTCTTTTGCTGATGGATGGAACTGTGATATGTTCTTTACTAAAAAAAATTCTTATTCCAGAACTTAATTCATGAGCATTTCAAAGTCTAATCCAAAGTCCAATGGAGCCTATGCCATTAAGGTATTATTAATCTACCTTTTTTTCCCCTTAAATATAAAAGCTTTTTCTAATGGTGTATCTTTCAGATGTCTAGATGCCTCGTCTATATCTTTCCATCCTGCCCATCAAGTTGCATATAAGATGCTACATTTTCTGCCGCAAATCTCATTGTTATCCCTATGAAAATATGGATTCTTGAACATCAATTTATTCTTGTGCAGGCTGCAGTTATGTTTGCCTTTTCCTTGTTACACGGTTTTAGATAATGCTCACTTTGTATGCTAACAGATTAAGATGTTTGTAACTAATTCCACCGTTCTTTCGGTTCAGGTGCTTAGCAAGATCCCGAGGCTATTTTGTTCTTTCTGTTTTGCCTATTTCTAATATGTTTTTTAACAAATTCTATTTTATTTGAAGGAGATTCATTATTGTGTTTGGTTTACTCTCATGGTACATAATACAAGCTACAAGTTAATTCTCACCTATATTGGTGACCTGCAGGCTGACATTTTCCGGGATGAAAAGAATATTATTGATCTTTATGTCATGCTTTTGCGCTTTTCAAGGTCAGGAATGTTACGATATATATAAAAAAAAATTTGCGACTCATTTCAGTTTTGGAGTAATCTAAAATGAAATCTGGAAGCTTATTCACTTTTCTGTTTTATATTTTATTTTGTTGTTCGTTTGCATTCTACTCATTTGTTTTCTATACTTAACGGTACTCACTAGGGTGGACTTTTATTTGCTGCAGTCTGATTACTGAGACCATACCATTGCATAGAGAATACGAAGCATATCTACAAAATGAGAGACTATTCTTTAGGAAGGTACTGTCAAACTATAACTGATTCCTGGATCTTAGTTTTGGAGTTTAATTTTTCCCCCTTTGGGCCTTATTCAATGTTAAGTCTTGCTACGATATTGCACAAGTTGGATATTACTTAATCTAGTAATTCATTCGTTTCTACATTATTAGATGCTAGAAATGAATTTTCATTTAGGCCAAGATAATCGTTTTGTACAGAAATTACTTCACGTACTAGATGAACTAGAGGCTTTAAAGCCAGATGCCCAGCGGCGGATTGAAGAATTAAACAGGAAGTCCAGAAATCAAGTTGGAAGGTGGGGTCAAGCTAACCAAAATTCTTTTACCAACAATTCATTGGAGTGGCCTTCAACCAAGAAGCAGACTTCAAGAAACGAGGTTAAACAGGTGACATCAGCTGTGATGATTCTTAATCTTATTTGTACATGATTATTCAAATTTTTTAGTTGTGCATAGGTAGGCGAAAAGATGGGCTCCTGAATTATGCGTTTACCATAGAGGG
This sequence comes from Asparagus officinalis, assembly GCF_001876935.1. NCBI lineage: Eukaryota > Viridiplantae > Streptophyta > Magnoliopsida > Asparagales > Asparagaceae > Asparagus > Asparagus officinalis. Next base: position 116,837,168 of record NC_033794.1, on the reverse strand, counting down.
CTTTGTCACTTGGATACAGGCTCATTTTTGAACTGAAACCTTATGTACTTGTTGCACCTTGCAGATTTACTGGGTTCCTGGACAAGATGACTCTAGGGGTCCAATCAATCAGCATTACAGACTACCTCAGTCCAAGCCTATAGACGGACAATTTCACAAACTGTAAGTATCAACACTGAGTTGTTTTATAGCTCTAGTACCTAGTGCTGACTTAGTGCACTCAGACTGATTTATCAGTTATGAAATGAAAGATTTAGTGGACAGCTGGCATTTTAATTCTCAATATGAGGTTATAATTGCATTTCTTGTTCTTGGTAAAGGCTGTAGTTTTAACTTTATATCAGCATCATTGGACTCTCGCTTCCCAAGTTTATAGTTTATTTTATTACCATATAATCATGCATTTACAACCACACAGTATCTTTCCTCAGATTAGCTCCTGTTTTCCTTTATTTCTAATTAAATGTGTTTTATATTACTCAGTTGTTTCCTTCTCCAGTATCTCTTATTGCAATGGGGAAGTCTTTTGACTACTTATGCATTTTCGAAATTAAGTGATAGCTTTAATGGAAATCTCTTGAGTTGATACTGCTACAGATCTTTTTGCACCAAGCTCATAATGGGAAAACCAAAATAGCTTATTGATATTTGAGTTTGTATTTATCTTTTTTGCTTCTCGAATATCGGGTAATTCTTCTTTGCTGACAAGATACAACCTTCTTAGACGAGGAAGAAGTTGGCTTGTTGCATGTGGAAACTCTACTTGTACAGTTTCGTGAGGGCTTACATGCTTGAGCCATAATTTTATGTCTGGATGGATTTTGGGACACAATGAAGGATGGAAGAGAGGAGAAATAAGGCTACAAATTCCTGCTTGGCGAATTTTGTGCATTTGTTTTTCTGCAGTGTGTGTGCATATGTTTCTAAGAAAATAGTAAAGACATACTATGCATATTTTTTTAGGTCCATATCTTGTTTTGCTTTCCCTAAACAGAAGCAAAAGTTCGTGTGCGATATTCTTTCATGTTCCTTGCTTTCGGATAATGAGAAAGATGGACCCATAATTTTATGAGACTTGATTAGCTGTTTCATGTGATCTCATCCCTTAAGAATTTAATTAAACTTTAATCCGGAAGGCCACAGCTGATAAATTTCATGTACCTTATTTCATTTTATTAGATATTTTGCGGTCTTCTATGTGTAAAAACTAAAGTGATGTTTGTGTTTTATCTTAGCATTGACCAACTGAACTCAATATATCATACTCCCTTTAAAAGAGGGAGTTGTGGAAAAACTTTCTATGGACTATATTACCCCTATTCTTTTTTGATATTACTGTCTAATCCTAATTAAACTAAATTAATTATTATTAGTAATTAATTATATCATATGTCACTTTAAGTTTGTTTAACTTAGTTCCTAAAACTTCCAATGTTATTGTAAAACTCTACATCATATTAATTATTACTAATGTATAATAATATATTAATAGGCAACTTGCATGTTAATAAATTATTTATGGAAAGAGTAGAAAATATAGAATTGTTCTGTTAATAAATTATTTATGGAAAGAATAGAAAACATAGAATTGTTCTAAAATTCATACTCCCTTTAAAAGAGGGAGTTGTGGAAAAACTTTCTATGGACTATATTACCCCTATTCTTTTTTGATATTACTGTCTAATCCTAATTAAACTAAATTAATTATTATTAGTAATTAATTATATCATATGTCACTTTAAGTTTGTTTAACTTAGTTCCTAAAACTTCCAATGTTATTGTAAAACTCTACATCATATTAATTATTACTAATGTATAATAATATATTAATAGGCAACTTGCATGTTAATAAATTATTTATGGAAAGAGTAGAAAATATAGAATTGTTCTAAAATTATATCCTGACACTCATATAAGAAAATTACAAAACTTTCTATGGACTATATTACCCCTAATCTTTTTTGATATTACATTCTAATCCTAACTAAACTAAATTAATTATTACTGTTAATTAACTATATTATATGTCACTTCAAGTTTGTCTAACTTGGTCCCTAAAACTTCCAATTTTATTGTAAAACTCTACATCATATTAATTATTACTATATATATAATAATAAATTAATAGGCAAATTGCATGTTGATAAATTATTTATGGAAATAGTAGAAAATATAGAATTATCCTAGAATTATACCATGACACGTATATATGAAAATTACAAAGAATATTCTTGTGTCTAGACAACGGGATAGAAGGTACAAACATGTAATTTTAAAAAATATTAGGATATTTAAGTGCAACAAGATACAAGTGGAGGTATATAACTTTCATAAATTATTAGATATTTAAGTTCAATAAAGCCTATAAAGATTTAAAATCTTTGTTAACCACAAATAATTGTATGTGATCCTATTGATAAATAATATTCATTATATAATATGAGGCCAGATGCTTAGCTTATATTTGTACAGTAGAGGAGGTGTGGAAAAATTAAAGCATCTTATTTTAAATAATCCCGAGATTTTGAAATTTTTTTTTCTGAAATTATATACATTGCTTAAAAAAACTTTAGAAGAGTCTTTCGAAGGACTACTACAAAATTTTGGGCATCAAATAAATATTAGACAACTAAAATCTATGATATTAGATTGTCGAAATCTGGGATATGTAAAAAATATCGAGTGTCATATGAGATAATATTCATACATATATAATATTGTAAGATATAATCTAATATATTAATGAATTTTAAATATAAGAATTTGCATGAAAATATATGCTTAAAATATGGGAGAGCCGAGAGTGGAGAGATTTGTGAGACGAATTGTGACTTTTGTGGCTATTGTGGGTTTCACTTTTGGTTCCCAAATATGACTTAAACCCTAGCCCATAATCAATTTAAGAAATGACTTGATCTTGTCGATATCTTCAAAGGGATGTTTCGACCAATATTTTTTATAACAATCGATATATCAGAAAAAAATCCCCAAATAAAAGAAAACAATCCAAAACCATAAATATTATCGAGTAAGGTCTTTAACCTGATATATCGGCCAATATAGTGGTATATCGGTCGATATTTAATACATTTCCTATAAGAGCAATATTTAAAGATAATTTAGATTTAAATTCCTTGATTTTAGATATACAATAATTCTATATTATTCCCTCAAAAATTTGAAATTTCTTATAATTTAAGGGACTAATATTGAATTGTTAAAAATTTGAGGGGTAAAAATGTGAACAAGCCAAAATTTAAAAAAGTGTTAATTTTTTTTTTGAAAACTCTCTCAGCTATGGGGATTGTCTCAAAAAATCCACTTAATTGATTTAATTTGGCAAAACATCCTAGCTGTGAGGGTGTTGTAGATAACCTCTCTTAACTTTGGTGCGATTTTAGAAAACACCTCTCGACTATAGCGTGTCTCATAAAAACTTTCCTGATTTTTTACACTTCTCTCAACAAAACCCCTTAATGTGGTTACTCGAATATATGATTTGGAGAAAATACCCTCTTGAAGAAAACTATTTTAGTTAAAAAACTCTCAACCGATAATAAAAGGATCACGACCAATTTATAATTCTTTTTCCTTCTATATTTCCTATTTTTCTTTAATCTAGCAGAAGCCAAGCTAATTCTTTTATGGTTGAGGGATATTTTGGTCTTTACAAATTAAATAATTTTCATATGATAGATTGGACTCAATGATATTAGTTTTGAGCGGTTAAGTGAGAAAAGTTTATAAGATTAAATCAAAAAATTGAAGTTGAGAAAGATTATCAGTTGAGAAAGATTATCTACAACACCCCAAATTTGACGAAGATTTACTCAGTTTTAAGTCATCAATTTTCGTGGTCAAAGGCCTGAGTTTGAGGTTTCTCACCCATGTCCTTTTAGTTTCCTACCAACTTAGTGACTAGATGGGGTAGGGGACCCAGTTCACCCATGTCCATGGTTTATTGGTAAGGGTGGGGGGCTAAAACTCGGGTCTTGACATGGGAATCCTTCTGTCTTACTAGGTTTCCCTCATATCAAAAAAAAAAAAAAGAGTTAAGGGGTTTTTTTGACATTGCCCCCCATAGCTAAGAGGGAGTTTTCTAAAATTAACCCTTAAAACTCAACTTTAGGCATATGTGATATCAATCTTATAAAAGTAGATTTTATAGCAAGTATATCACTCTATGAACTGATTTGGGTTATGTGTCCTAAGATTTATCTTATACATCAACTCTGAAATTTTTTTGCTACAAGAATCTCTAAGAAAAATTTAAACTTTATTTGTGAAGGGTATGTGATCCTTCAGATTCACCTTGTCTTTCATGATTTGTAATAAACTATTTGACAAAATATATTAAATTGTTTATTTTTATAGTTCTCACCTTCTTATAAGCTTATGAAGCACGTAGCTTGGGTATGAGTATTGTTGCGGATAATAGATTTTTATAACTATTAACCTAAATTTTTGGATGTTGTTTGATATTGGATAGATCTAAATTATTTGTTAAAATACAATCCATAGTGCATAATATGTATAAATCATTCTCATATTATGTTTTATAATTTTCTGAAACTAGAGAGTAATTGTTTTGACAAATTAATTAATTAGTTGGGAAGATGTAGAAAGACTACAATATCAGATTTTGGAATTGATCATATAATTTATGTTTTCTTTATTGATTGAATTTGTACATTCTGACGAAGAAAATTCTAGAAAAAACTTTTTGAATATCTACAATACTTGGTCGCCAAATAAACAATAGGTGGAAGTAAACAATAGGTGAAAGTGATTTCTTTATAGTTAAACAAAATCCTATATGACCACATGAAACCTACCATTTTATTTTGATGAATTCAAGAATTTATTTTTATCATTAATAATAATAGATTTTTTTATATTGGTCCCTTACATCATTAATATTTTGAAATTAGATCTTCAAATCATTAAATTGCTCTGAAGTGAAGTCATTAATATTTCAAGACTTTTTTTTCTGTGGAAGACAAAATGTTGAAACCAACAATATATTATACATGAAAATATCCAAAAAATTTTAATATATTATGATAATCATAAACTTTTTTGCAAACATGTTATAGTAAATAAATAAATTTAAAATAAATAATTTAGATATTTGCCCACGTGCAGTGCACGTACATTCCAGCTAGTATTTGTATATTTCCAGTTGAGAAGCTGATATCAGGTGGACCATTAGTATCATAAGTTTGTCAAATATTCTCTTTTCTGACCTCATGTTAGGACAAACACAGATGATAGCTTTCTAATTATATAACATTGTGCGTATATTTGCGTAGCTATCATATCTTATTAACTGATTACTGGAACTTGTTGAGTCTACAATCACAAGAAACAGAAGAATCACTAGATGAATTATTAGCTATAAGGCTCTTTGCAATGAAATATAATAACAATTTTAATTCATTCAAGTAGTGATAGAACAGAACGCGCATGCAGAACGGTACATTATTTTTGGTGGTTCATAAAATTGCAGGAAGGCTTATGTGCAGAAGTTATGAAGAATGACCTTTCTACCACTGAGCTGAGTCTGATTCTGTGATGTTGTTAGCTCGTGTAATATATAAATATGTAAGAAAGTAATAATTGTGCAACTATTAAAATGATGCCAAACTTTTGGAACGATTTCCAAATAATTCAAATTTTCTCACAATTTCTCATCCTGCAGTTTTCCTACTCCAAACATTTTTCTGGTTTTGTGTTTATGTCTACTGTTACAAAAAAGTGAAAAGTTGGATCGGAAATGCTATGGTACTGTATAATGAATCTTATCATGGATGTTTTGACTTCCACAAAGTTGCACAATTTATGCCATATCAAGCTGGCCTTTTCTGATTCCGGCCCCTGGAGTATCTCACACCAATTTTCCCAATTTTCATGCAGGCTTTAAATTCTTTCATGAGAACTTTGAAGAATTGCTTTAAATGCTTGAGCTTGTATTATTAGAAGCCAAACAGTGACCATGATCTACTTAATGAATAATACATAAATCTTCTTAATTTTGCTAGTTTAAGATGTTGTGGTGGTTGATATTTTTTCCAATAGTATTTATATTTCAGAGTCCTAATTATTACCTTCTATTGTTTATTGTCAATTCAATCTGTCTTGAAGAGTTCTCTATTTCCTGAAACTTATATTTGCTTGACACATTTTTGTTCTCTTTGCAGTTCTCTTAACATTCCTCGTCCTAAGGAGGAGACATTATCAAGACATTCCATCTTAGGTCCAAATGGCCTCCATGGACATTGGCAACCACCTATTCCTAGTCGAGGGGTAATGTGAATCTAATACATCCTTTATTTCCACAGATTTTAGGGAAATACTAGATCATTTTCTTTTCTAATTTCTTTGTTTTTCTGTTCTTGGTGCAGATTCAATATCCAAGCAATCTTGATTTGACTCCAGTTGACATTCCAAGGTCAAGCTTTGACTAATCTTTCAGCTATATCTTCAGTCGTTGGATATATCTTAGTTATGGTTGATTTAATAAAAACATTCCATATATTGTACAACTTTACAAAAGTTACAGCGACTAAAACTTGGACTAATGCGAATGGAGGAAATATGTACACACACACACACACACACACACTTGTTTCAGATTTGTGATTCTTACTGGTACCTCAGAGAAAGGATAACATATATATATATGTATGTATGTCACACACACACGCACCATATATATGTTATCCTTCTCTGTATAGGTATATAATATTATACTTATATATATATAATAGTATATAATATATTATGGTATATTATATATATTATATATATTATATATATGTCAACACACACACACACACACACAACACACAACACACACACACACACACTGCATGCATGCGATGCAATATATCCTGTTCGAATTGTAAGCTGTACTGGTACCTCAGAGAAAGGATAACATATAAAGCATATTTTGCTAAAAGAAGAACTGTTTAGACAACCGGCAGGCTTCACGAACCTCGTGTCAGTCGAGTCATCCATCAGGACTGAATTTCTTTTTGTAGGTTTTGATAAATAACACTAGCAGTAGTGCTATTTGGACCTCTTCACTGTAATTAGGTGGAACAGGATGACTGAACTTTCTGGTTTAGCATAGCTATGTGCCCTAAGTGCTTTATCATATTTTGCTTACTTGTGTGTGTGTACATAAATATAGAACTGAAGGAGTTTTATACTCTGTTTTTATGGCAAGCAGCCTCCTTCAGCCGACACAAGATGAACATTCAACTGCAAAAGTGAATGTTGCTTCAGAGCATGTCAAGTCTGCACTTGAAGAAGTCCTTTCGTTGCATGATGATGGAGCAACGGTACATGCTGAAGAACCAACTTCGCTGATTACCTTTGATATCATGGAAACTACTCCTAAGATGGATATCCCCAGAGAACCTTCTCCTCCGCCTGTTCGTGCAGAAGTACAAGATTTGGCTGCTATCACATCTGAAATTTCGTACCCTACATCTGGACAGACAAATTCTCTTGAGGATGTCCGCACAGAATCTCCTTTGCAAGTTCACATTGTATGTACTGCACCATTTTGTTAAGCAACATAGTCCCCCTACCCCCCCCCTCCCCCCCCAACCCACCCCCCCCCCCCCCCCCACCCGCCCCCCCACCCCCCCCCCCCCCGCCCCCCCCGCCCCCGCCCCCCCCGCCCCCTCCCCCCACCCCAACCCAAAACACACCACACCACACACACACAACCCCCCGAAGTCAAACAACAAAACCACACATGCAGAATCACCTAGTTATCCACACAAAGAATATGTTATCATATCATCTGAGTGTTTCTTCCAACTGTTACTGTATTTGCTTTTGCAGTCTGCGGTGTTGATGGACAGCTTTATGAGGGTTGCTAAGTCAAATACTGATAGAAACTTAGAAACTTGTGGAGTTCTTGCAGGTTCACTTGTAAGAAAAGCAACTTCATTCGTCTTTTTAGTTAGTTTCATAAAACTTTGGTTAGATGGATTGCTTACTGTTTTGATATTTGCAGAAAAATAGAAATTTTTTTGTAACAGCTCTTATCATCCCAAAACAGGAGTCAACCTCTGATTCTGTAAGTAGCTATTTGTAATGCTTAGATTAGTGGTAGTTATTAAGTCCAATAATAGTAATTATTATTTTCTGGTTACTCAGTGTTCAACGACAAATGAGGAGGAAATATTTGAGTTTCAGGATAAGCAATCTCTTTTCACCCTCGGGTGGATTCACGTAAGTATTCCTACTTGTAATGTCTTTTTTTGCAATAGTATTTGCACATGATAAATTATCATATTTTTATTAGTTATTAGGTTTTCTTGGTTGGCACAAGGTTGGTTTTGCAGCACAAAATTCTCTTCTATGGTTTTTCAAATGTTGCACTTCTGCAATTTGCATCTCTTTCTTTGCTGATAGTAGTACTATTTTTCACGTCGCTATTGACACATCTTCAATTCTACCAACATCTTCAGGGTGTTAATTTATTTTGTGGAACAGTTCTTTAAACATGCTAAAGGGGATTATGATCCTCTATCAACAACTTATTAGTCCTATTTCCAGTATTTATCAATGCTTTTAATTTGCTTCATTGGCTAATTTTTTATTTTGATATCCATTATTTGAATGATCCTGATTTCTTTTGCAATAAACAAAATGTTTGTAGGTCAGTAGTTCTGGCTGATTGAGAATATGGCACATAAACTTTTTTTTAATGGGAAAGAAGAGAATAAAATGCTGTGTGAATGTTAGGTCGATCAAATAGAAGAGAATGCTATAGATTTAAAGAGTTGCAGCAGGATAATACTAGTATAACTGTTGCAGGAGAAGAGAGATTTGTTAGTGCTTATAAAGAGGATCGCCTCAAAATGCTAAAAGTTGACATTACTCAGTATTCTTATTAACAATTTTTGAGAACAGCAATATTACGAAAGTAGATGTATATCAAGATTCCATTGAATTCAAACTCTGGTTAAGTAGCTCATAAACTGTAAGGACTACATTGTCAAAAGTAAAAGCTAGAAACTTATCCTTTTCCAGATAATGATTTTCTGATGGAAATCTTGAATACCATTAGCATTTTTAAAACTAGATGTACTTTTGTTTAATAACTATATGTAAGTCAAGAAAGTTCATTATTGATATCATTATTCTCTCTAAAATAACTATGAAATTTATTTATGAGAAGTTTAAATTTCTTTCAAATGCATAATTGAACCTCGTAAAGGAGAAAGCAAAGTAATTGAATCCATCAATGGTTTTGAACAATGTACTTTCCTTATCAGAGTTGGTGGTTCAGGAATTTAAATTACAAACTTCACCAAGAAAGGGGCTTTGTAAGCGTTGGTTGATATCAATCTGACTATCATTATTCTGCAAAATTTTGCTAGGCTATGGTTACTTCTTTTTCCCCCCATATGTATTAACAGATGTTTATATGAGTTGATGAAAACTAATGAATGTGACTGGTAGAAACTAATGTTTTTCAGTTTAGATGTAAACGGCAACTTATCTTACCTGGTCCTACACTCTGCAGGAATGGTACATATGTTTTTCGAGCCTTTCATGTGGGCCTAGGTTCCCTTATATCTGTGTTTATAAATTAAATAAAATGTGGACTACTTAAAGATGCTCTATTCGTCATATCTAGTTGTGTTTCTTCTTAACTAATTAGTTCAAAATGTGAATGAATAGTTACTCCTTCCTTTTTATATGCTGACAGTAATATGTGTTGCTCACTAAGTCACTATTTGCTTGAAGAGGTTTACGTTGCACCTGGTGTTATTACAATAAACTCAATGAACTCTATTATTTTCTTTCATGTTGGAAGTTAGCACAAGTTGTGTGCACTTGGCATGATGTGTTATAATCGCTGACCTAAACAATATCTCCAATCTGCAGACACATCCTACACAGTCGTGTTTCATGTCGTCGATCGATGTTCACACCCATTATTCTTATCAGGTGGGCAATGATTAGATTCTTTCACGTCTTATTATGCTCTTGTTGGATGCTTGCATGTACTATGTTTTCTTGTTCTTTAAAAGAATGCTAATCCTAATCCCCATTAGATTATAGAATTGACTAATTGAGTATTAAAACTCAAAGTAGATTCTGAGAAAAGTGAACTCACCCATTTTGTTAGGAGTCTGCTGGATAACCACTAATCTGAAGGTCTAAAAATCAAAATTCCTAACATAAATAGACTAAGGGGGTTTTCGATCATAGTCCCTCAAACCTTCAACATTTTGATATTAGTCCCCCATATCATTGAAATTTGAAATTATTCCCTCAAATCTCATAAATATGTTGAAACTAGTCCCTCTGTTATCTAATCTGTCCAAATCTCTTAACCATGGTTAGTTTTTTCATAACCATGGATAATGGGTTTGAGTTTGTAAGTAAAGGGGTATAACGAACAATCCAATGCAAATGTTAAAGGAATATTCCATTCCAACAAAAAAAGACCTTAACTAGAGGGACTGATTTCAACATATTTATGAGATTTGAGGGACTAATTTCAATGATTTGGAGGCCTAATATCAAAATACTGAATATTTGAGGGACTAATATCGAAAAAACCCATAGGCTAGACATGGGTAGAATATATGCTACTGAGGACATACACTTTTAGTTAGTTACTCTTCTCTTGTCCAATGTTTTACTGAAGGATAACTTCTCCTCAACTTTTATCAGATTATGTTACCTGAAGCCATTGCAATTGTTATGGCACCAAGAGATGGTTCAAGGTGAGTCTCCTCTTCTGCCTATCTCTGGTATTCATGTTCACTCTTCATGTGTGTGATAACTGGCTTTATAAGAGCAATATGCAGCTTATTCAGTTCATAATATCAAATCAGTTGGACAATTTATTAGACGTACTTCGGCCAAAAACAAATATTAGTAGTTAGTTTGATTTCTAATAGATGTAGATGTCGATGAAAAATTATTAAGTGATTCTGTCCATTTAATCAGTTAAAATAGTTGAAAACAGATATAGTGGTATAGCATTTGATGATATTTGATGCACTTAAGCAAATACCTACTACCTGTGGCTTCTGTTTCACTAATTCTACATGCACATTCGTTGCTTCCTATGAGCTCAAACAAATGGACATTTAGGTAGTGTAATATCAGCGTTCAGTTCCAGAAATGGTGCTCGCCTGCATATTGTAAGGCGCTGCTTAGATCAATTTTTGTATCATTTCTCGAGTAATTACCCTATAGGGGCTAATGAACTTTGATTTTTGGGATCAGATTGTTATATTTATTAACATTATTATTCTTGGATTCCTGTTAATTTGAATTGAAACACGATCAATATTTTTTAGTGTCCTTTTTGAAAAAGCCATCAGACTGACAAAGAAGGTGAACCATTTTAGATTATGCAATGAAAAGGATTGTCTATTGCCATTCTCAGCCTCAATTTTTGTTTCTTAACAAAACCTTGCCTTTAGTCATTGAGCAGTTCGTCTGCAATACCTATTCTTAGAAGAGATTGGTTCATGAAAGCTTGTTCTTTCAGTCTTTGGGAGCTTGTAAAAGGGCTGTTCTCATACGTTGCAGAAAGTTGCTATCTTATTAAATATAACTATTATTAAGCCCGTGTGTTGCTACGGGTATTATTGATCGAGTTATATCTGTTGCCAAATTGATAATATAGTTTTTATATGTAACTATTTATAAAAAATTTAGCGACAATTTTTTTACTACTATTTACAGAGTGATTTTCCAAACCAGTTAACAAAATAAAACACAAATTAGCAAGTTTTATCAATTTTCTATAATAGAGTCAGAAGAGATTTATATTTGTGAGATAAAGGTTAAATTCATCATTTGCAAGAACCAAAAAAATGAAATATTATTTCCAAGGTTAAAAAATGTTACTTCAGCTTGAACATTGGAAAAGGGCAAAATTTACTGTAGCATGAACAATATTTACGTGAAAAAATCATTGCAACATGAGCAGTATGGCTAAGGCTTAAATTTATTACCGTAGCATGGACAGAAAATTTAACATACTGTAGTACAACGCTGTGAGAACAGTGTCTACTGTAGCATGAATAGTAATCTTGAGGTTCTGCTTTTAAATTAGAAGAAATAATAGATAACTACGGGCATCTGCTGTGACTCTAATGACCGTGCTACATTTCGAGGACAAAGTGGGTCATATAAATATGTATCGTCTTAGTCTAATTGCGAGTATGATTCAAGTGATATATAAATGATTTGGTACTAAAACTTGGATGCTACACAAGAAATATTTACATACAAGTTTTCTATTCATCTAAAAATTTTAGGGGTTTTCTTGTTAGACATTACCTGCAGTTTTCCCCCTTTCATAGATACCATATTTTGTTATAAACATATTTCACTAATCTGAATCTTTTCCCCCTACAAATGCAGGACACATGGTATATTTAGGCTTACAGCTCCTGGTGGCATGTCGGTAATAAGGCAATGCCAGCAGCGCGGTTTCCATCCTCATCCAGAGCCATTGGATGGCGGTCCAATCTATGACCGCTGTTCCGATGTATACATGAATCCTAAACTCAAATTTGATGTTGTAGATCTCAGATGATGATGGTAATGCTCATTGTATTGAAACGTCATTATGAACTCACTATTGAATCACTTCTTTTGTTGTACATCTGATAATGGAATATTGTGGGTATTTCAATAGTGGTCGCTGGTCAGTTTTTCAACCCATAATTTTGTATAAAATTTGATGTTTGTGGATCTCAGATGATGATAAGCTCATTGTTTTTGAAACCTCTCTAGAAACTCATCATTGAATCATATTACCGTGAATCCCTTTGTTATACATGCGATGATGAAAAATTGTGTATATTTCTTTATGGATCAGTCATCTGGTTTTTCAAATCATAATCTTGTACAAATTTTAATGTGGATCTTAGATGTTGATAAGCTCATTGGATTGGGGCTCTCTATGAACTCATCATTTGTCCTATGTGCGTTGTTAGCTTTGAGTTCTTATGTTGTATATCTTGCAAGGAAAAACTGTGGATAGGCTTGTTCTCAACGAACAATTATTATAGGTTGAAACTGATTATATTCGTCCCACATGGCAAACTTGAGATACTCATTTATATATATAAACAATGTACTTGATTCGAAATAAAACAAATATATGAAGACGAGATTTTTGATATAAACCTATTCATACTTTTTTCTTAAAAAATCGACCCACTTTTGTTTTATTTACAAATATCGACCCACTTTGTTGTCATGTCAGCATCGTAGCCATGAAATGAGCCGATTTTTTTTTAAACGCGTTGCTAAATAGTCGGGGTTGCCAACCCTGATTATTTTGAACGTCCTGAGTAATTTACAAGCTAAATCAGTCGGGGATAGAAAACCCCGACTAATTTAGCATACTTTCTAATTGGTCGGGGTTGGGAACCACGACCAATTCGAAAGCCTTAGTTCGAAATGGTCGGGGTTCCCAACCTCGACCATTTAGCATAGACTTTTGCTAAGGCAAAATAGTCGGGGAATTGGCTAAGGCAAAATAGTCGGGGAATTGGCTAAGTCTCAAAGTAGTCAGGGTTGCCAACCCCGGCTACTTATACTGGGTCCCTCCCCCTATATAAACCACCCGACTTCTTTCTCCCGCAAACTCATCTCTCCCAGCCGCCTCCCTCTTCTCCTCTTCTGTCGTTCTCTTGCACTAGTGGATCGGATCTCAATTTTCACCCCATTTTCTCGGCCGAAATCCGAATCAAAAGTTTATTCAAGATCTCTAGGTAATTTCCTCTACTCCTCTCCTCTTTGAACATGTAGATATCTAGGGATTTTTTTTTACTCAAAAACGAATTTCTAGGGTTTTCTCTCTAGGTGGTTAGAATGATTTATACGATGATTGTTATTGCTAAAATCAAACTTTTAGGGCTTAGAATGATTTTAGGTGGTTAGGATGCTTTATATGATTCTAGGGTTTAGGGTTTTCAATTTGGGATTAGGGTTTTTGATCAAAATTATATGAGATTATTTACATATAGGGTTTTCCTCTCTTATTCGATGCTCTGATAATATTATTTAATTTATTTTACATTTAAATAATATAATCTTCTTTTGAATAGGTTGGACAATATGATTTTTATTGCTTGCTCTTATGGTGAAAAAATTAATTATGGAATGAATAATATGCCAACGTACGTCGGAGGGGTAACAATGTCGTTAATGATCTCGGAATCATATAGTTACTTTGACTTGGTTAATGAATTACATCAAGTTACGACAATTGACCCACGAGAGTACCAACTAAAAATAATATGCAATTGGCCCATAACGTTTGATAAAACATCCGCAGTTGAGATCTCAAACGATTATCATATGAGTATTATGTTTAATTTGAGCAAGTCGCAACCAACAATAGAATTATTTATTAAAAAGTTGCCACATAGTTCGTACCAAATATTCAACACTCCAGGAGAATTCTCACGCATGTTAGATTTGGAAGTTAAGTTTGATGATTTTCTTTCTTCTTCGAGTGAAATTAACCGGACTCAATTTCAATATCACGGTGGTGCACCTTCATTCGCTAGAACATCAAATGTCATGAACAATGAAGTCCTTTATAAAAATATGAGGCCGTTAAGAAGGGAAACAGTTGAAGAGGATGAAAGAAGCAACACCTCTGAAGGTGAAGATGAAGATAGTGCACTAATTGCTAGCATGCAATTTGTGAGTGAAGATGATGAAGCAATGCCTCATAGGGTATGCGCCTCGACAGTTCCGAGGAGACACGGGAGCATGCTCAAGTCGTGCACATGATGAAGCTGACGGCTCACAACAAGCTCAAGCCGGATGTTCACAGCAGGTTCGAGTCGATGAGGATGTCATGCACTCCCAACTTCACACACAACCAGACGAGGATCTCATCCGAGCTCACGTCGAAGGTGAACGGGGAAGGGGGAGAGGAAGAAGATGGAGAGGGAGAGGGAGAGGGGAGAGGAAAGAGAGTTGTAAATATTTGTGAAGTTTCGATATTTTTTAAGTTTTGATATACTTGATAGGATGTTTGCGTTTGAAACTGAATATTACGTATCCGATTGTGTATGGATTATTAGTAAGTGAATTGCATGGTATGTATCCGATTGATTATGGATTTTTAGTAAGCAAAATGAATGTTTGCGATTATGGATTGGTATGTGTGTTATTTGTGTTTGTGATTGCATTGTGGATTGATAAATGTGTACCAAGATTTGGTGGATTGATATTTATTAATAGGAGTATGATTTTCTAGCTGAATGTGGGCTGGAAGATCTTTGCAAAATAGTCGGGGTTGGGAACCCCAACTATTTTATGCACAACGTGCACGAAATAGTCGGGGTTCCCAACCCAACTATTTTGCCTTAACCAATTCTCAACTCTTTTGAAACTTAGCAAAAGTCTATGTTAAATGGTTGGGGTTGGGAAACCCGACCATTTCGAACTAAGGCTTTCGAATTAGTCGGGGTTCCCAACCCCGACCAATTAGAAATTGTGCTAAATTAGTTGGGATCTCTAACCTCGACTAATTTAACTTGTAAATTACCCAGGACGTCCAAAATAGTCGGGGTTGGCAACCCCGACTATTTAGCAACGCGTTTAAAAATAATCGGCCCACTTCGTGGCCACGATGTTGATGTTGCCACGAAGTGGATCGATATTTGTAAATAAATCAGGAGTTGGTAGATTTAAAAAAAAAATGAATGGGTTTATATCAAAAATTTCTTCAATTTATGAAACAAAATTAAAACACACATGCCTTAAAAGGGATAAGAGAATAAACTATTGATTACAGGCCATCTATCACAAGCAAACAATGGTTCCTCCAACTAATCTACCAAACCCTAGACCCGCATACAACCTTTCTGCCTGCTCTAAAAAAACATCACCATCATCGACATAAAACCCTAATAAAGGATTAAGTAATCCCAAATATTATATTCTCATGTCAACAAATGGAAGCTGTAGTATGTATCTTGCTCTTGTTTAGGATGTCCTAAGCGCAATCTCTAATCCTGTGTTAGACTAGAGGTTTAATTTAATTAAGAGTATAAACGAAGTGTCTCTATCTTAACCTGCTTGACAATGGCACTTTGTTTAAATAATGTAGTTCAATTGGCCGTATCTCCTAATCATGACCCGGTAATCTTAACATTTTGAATTAATTTAAAGGGCGCCAGAGACGAATATACAGTGAATTGACTATTATTCTCTGAAGCACTAGAAATCTTCTCTTGTCTACAACAAAAAAAAAAAAAAAATCTTCTCTTGTCCTTATTTGATCTATATTCGCGAATGAATAGATAAGCTATTTGACTCATTCTGATACAAAGATAAATACTTGAATGTATACCAAATATACAAGAATAATTACAGTCTTTTTGTATCACAAAACATGTATAACTATACGAGGAATCTTACATTCCTATACATGTTTAAGTGGAAAAAAAAATGAACTCTTAATTTTTTTTCCCTGAAACTTCAGTTTGTATTTTAGCCGTTTAACATTATATAATTTGATGTGCATAGGATTCTTTTTTTTGGGTGGAATATACAAAATTCTTTTGAGAGTTGCACCCATTTTTCCTCCCAAATTTCAATCATATTCGAAAATATCAATGTCTAATTCTATCTCACCCTAATTTTATGTTTGCTGAATTTGAATCTTGATTTTAAAACCCCCTATAATATACTCGTTTTCAACTCTATATTTACAACTAAAATTAATATAATGATATCAATATCAACTTTAGTGCGTCAATAATATGAATAAGAGGAACACCGGCCAGTGGCGTAGTGGTTGGAGCTTGAGCATTGGCTCAAAAGGCCAAAAAGTGATCCATTTCTAGGCATACTATTTTCAATTTATAATTATTAGGCAAAACAACATTTGTACTATTTGGCCTAAGGCCTAGCTAGTATGAAGCCATGTTCCCCATCCCAAACAGAATATGAATAAGAGGTCACATCCTTGTAGATCCCTATTTTTTAGTTAATTAGATAGCTGAAAAAACACAGCATAACCCCTAAAAAGTCGATCCAATAGTTGCTATGTGCTATATTTTAAAAAAAGAAATAGGGAATAATGGGTATGATGTGGTGGCTCATTTTGCTAAATGAGCCACCAAGAAAGGAAGTTACGAGGTCCACGTTTTTGACGTCACTAGCAAGGTGGGTCTCATCGCATAATTATATCTTGGTAGCTCATGTACAGCTTGTTTGGATTGGGGTTAAGGGGAGGGGGCACATTAACTTGTTTGGGAATTCATTTTTTATATATAATGAAGGGGGAGTTAAAGGTAATGGAAGGAGGAAACTTGAGATTTTGTTCGCCCTCAAATTGTGGTGTAATGGAGGGGAATGATACTCTTCAAAAAGAGAAATTACTAAAAGATAACTTCACCCTCATCAAGATGATTTCCCAAGGAGTGAAATAACATGTAAGGTTATTTTTATAAATGTACATATATTCTCTCATCTTCCCTTCACTTTGTGAAACTTTCTAAACGAGATGAAATAAATCCCCTTGGTTCTCCTTACTGATTGTCAAACAAATTTTGTAAATTACCTTAACTTCCCCTAGCTTAACTTGTTCTATGTTTACTTAACTTCCCTTCAATAGGGGCAAATCCAAATAGATTCTTAGCAAAATGAGCCATCACCTCATAAGTATTGTTTCCTTATATGTATATTTATAAATTGTAGGTATTGTCTATTTTGTCTACAAAATTACTCAAAAAAAATGTTAGGACCTTTTCTACTAGTCAGTTGGGGCTTTTACTCCGTCTGCAATATAATCTATCTGTATTTAAATCTTTTCTACTAATGTAACTCCATACTGTCACATATGTACCTTATGCCAGTGAACAATTAATTGAAGATATAATATCGGGACGCCATGCAAGCAGATTGAGGGATTAGGTAAAGAAACTTTTGTACAGACCCAAAAGGAAAAAAAAAAAAACTCATGCAAGGTACTTAGGTACATGTGGACCAAACACAAAAGCTTTTGTGTTAGGTAGTCCTATTTTGTGGGACATCAGTTACTCGATATGAGTATATTTACATGTCTATCAGTACAGTATAATCACTTAGTATATTTACTAATTTACATGTTTATCTGGGCATTTACTAGTAGTGTTATCAAATTGGCATTTTTAGTTTGATATCTTGCTCAATATGATATTTTTTTCTTTCTTTCAATTGCAACATTATAGTATTATTAATAACAAAATTAATACCAATCTGATAAAATTTCTGTTGTACGCGTCGGAAGCTCGAAACCACACGAACGAGAACGAGATAAATCACAACCAAAAAGCCAAACACAATACCATAGCAAAATAAACGAATTTTACGTGGTTCGGTAAGTTACCTACGTCCACGGGGCAAGGAGGGGGAGTTCTTACTATTAGAAATCAAGAGAATACAAATAGAGTTACAAATCTCACCAAAAACCCTCAAATAAAGCTATCTAGATCTCTCACAAATCTCCCACAATAGGCAACCCTCTCTCAAAACTGCTCAAGAAATGTCCTTGCTTTTTCCTAATTAATTAGGATTAGGCTTATATATCAACTCAAAACGAAACAGGTTAGAAAACCAACAGCTCAACTCAGACCCGACCCGCGTGAAAACGACAAAAACTTTCCAGAGTCTCTGGACTTTTGGCGGACGACCGTCGCGCCACGCGTAGTCGACCGCGACCTGATACAAAACAGAACTCAGCCTCGTGCATGTTTGCGGTCGACCGCCGCGCCACACGCAGTCGACCGTACAGTACCCAAAACTGTTCTTTCGTCATTTCCTACGGTCTTTGTCGCTGTGCTCACCATTTCCACAATTCTCCACCTCGGCGAACGTTTCTTCCAAAACTGAGCCGACACCAAATCATCCACATGTCCCACTTGTTACGTCTAAGATGAAGTGTAAACAACCCACTTCAACGGACTCAATCCACACAAGTCGGGAACCCAAACGAGAGCTCAAACAATCTCCCACATGAAAATCAATAAATTCAACTAGCTGCATCAAACATGACTGCCTACGTATCCTCTTACCTAAGGAATCAAGCCGAACGTAGTTCACCCAAATGGCCTCCAAAGGCCCTTAACATTGAAAAATGTTCAATAGCTTCAAACAATGACCAAATTTCATATCTGAAATAACTTTGGTCAACATATCTACAGGGTTGTCCTTTGTGTGAATCTTCTCTAATATGACGCCTCCATCATCCAATACATCACGAACAAAGTGGAATCTAACATCTATATGCTTTGTGCGTGCATGATAAACCTGGTTCTTCGCCAAATAGATAGCCGATATGCTATCACAATATACCCGAAGGGTCTCCTGTGCAATCCCCAAGTCTTCCAACAGTCCACGCAACCACAAAGCCTTCTTAACAGCTTCAGTCACTGCCATATACTCCGCCTCTGTAGTAGAGAGAGAAACTGTAGACTGAAGTGTACATCTCCAACAAACCGGTACTCCTACCAATGTAAACACATATCCTGAAGTAGACATGTGCTTGTCAAGATCCCCCGTATAGTCTGAATCCACGTAACTAATACAATCATGCCCATTCTTCTCACTCTTCTGGAAAATCAATCCAACATCCATGGTGCCTTTAACATACCGTAGAATCCACTTCATGACCTCTCAATAACTCTTCCCGGGGTCGTGCATGTACCTCGATACCATACTCACGGCCTGTGACAAATATGGCCTCGTACATACCATCACATACATCAAGCTACCCACTGCACTGGCATATAGAACCTTTGACATATAATCTCTGTCCTCAACTAAAATAGGTAACATATTAGCTGAAAGCTTGAAGTGGGGAGCCAATGGAGTGCTAACTGCTTTTGCATTGACATCAAAGCTAAATTTCTTCAACATCTTCTGTAAGTAACTCCTCCGTGTAATCTCCAATCTCTCCTTTACCATGTCTCTCTCGATCTCCATACCTAATATCTTCTTTGCTTTTCCAAGATCCTTCATCTCAAACTCGGATGACAGCTCCTCTTTCAACTTTCGAATATACGAAGAATTCCTGAAAGCAATAAGCATATCATCAACATATAAAAGCAAATATATGTTCTCACCATCCTGTAGCTTGTGCATGTAAACACATGGGTCATATGGGCTCCTCGTGTACCCATGACCAATCATGAAGCTGTCGAATCTCTTGTACCACTGTTACGGCGATTGCTTCAATCCATAAAGAAACGTTTCACCAAATCTTCTTTTCTTACAGCTTGCACACCAAATCTTCTTTTCTTACAGCTTTGAATCCCAATGGTTGTGTTATGTAGATCTCTTCATCTAAATCTTCGTGTAGAAAGTCTGTCTTTACATCTATCTGGACCAAATCCAAATCCAGTTGTGCCACCAATGCTAATAAAATCTGAATCGACGAATGTTTCACAACGGGTGAAAGTACATCATTGTAATCAACACGCTCAAGTTGTACATATCCCTTGGTAACCAATCTGGCTTTGTACCAAATATCCCCAATAGAAGATCCACCTTTCTTCGTATATACTCACTTACAACCAATAGTTTTCTTCCCCTCGGGTAGCCTTGCAAGTTCCCAAGTGTCGTTCTTCTGAAGAGACCGCATATCCTCATCCATAGCTTCCCTCTACTTGATCGAATCAGGGCTAGACTCTGCCTCCCTGAATGTGGATGAAACTATATCATCAATGACCTCCACTGATAATGTATATGAGACCATGACATCATTATACCTAGCTGGTCACTGAATCACCCTTCTAGGTCTATTCACTGTAATAGACTCCTAAACATGACCCTGCTCGTGAGTCTCACAATCCACTGTATCCTCTATCTTCCCGACTGTCATCCCATCTCCTCCCAGTGTCACCTCTGTAGGAGCCTTAATGGATATAATACTATCTGGAGTGGGTAGAGTCATATCATCCTCCACCTGCTGCATATCTCTCGAATTTGGTCTTCCTCCACTTGCTGAAACTTGAGGCTTCATCATGTACGCCTCATCAAATATGACATCTCTGCTAATAACTATCTTCTTGTCCTGTGGATTCTATAACTTGAAGCTTTTAACTTCATCTCAAAATCTCACAAAAACTACCTTCCTCTCCCTCGGATTTAATTTACCATCACTAACATAATAATAAGCAGGACACCCAAATATCCGAAGCGACTCATAGTCACTAGCTACCGAACCAGACCAATGCTCCAAAGGAGTCTTCCCCTGTATCATAGTACACGACAACCTATTAATGAGATGGCTCATATAAACCAACACCTCGGTCCAAAAGGATCTAGGCAATCCACTCTGTGTCATCATACATCGTACCTTTTCCAGCAATGTACGGTTCAATCTCTCAGCCACCTCATTCTGTTGTGGTGCCTCTCGAACTGTGAAGTATCGCTTAATGTCGTGATCCTGACAAAACTATAAAAATGGATCACTCTTATACTCTCCACCGTTATCTGAACGTAGAGTCTTCACCTTTTTACTTGTCTGCAGCTCCACTTTCTTCTTCCACTCCACAAAAATATCCAGGACCTCATGTTTATGCTTCATAGGGTATACCTAATTCCTCCTAAAATAGTCATCAATGGAAGTGACAAAATAGTTAGCCCCACCAAGTGATGTTTTCTTAGAAGGGCCCCAAATATCTGTGTGAATGTAATCCAATATACCTTGGGTGTTGTGAATAACGGTGTCAAACTTTAATCTAGTCTTTTTTCCAAGTACACAATGCTCACATAACTCTATCTTACAGGTCTTAGCACCTTTCAATAGCTCCTATTTTGCCAATGACTGTAGAAACTTATCACCTGTGTGTCCTAATCTCATGTACCATAGGGTGGTAGTGTCCTCCTCTGTAGTGATAGAAGCTGCCAGACCCCCTATAATTGTCTTGCCATTCAAGTAGTATAGATTGTTTTCCCTGACACCTCACATCACCATCATAGAACCATTCGTGACCTTCACGGTAGCATCCTCTAAGGTCATTCGATAACCAGCTATCTCCAAAGTACCAAGAGAAATGATGTTCTTCATTAACTGCAGCACAAACCTCACTTCTTTCAACTCCCTCACCACACCCGTCATGCATCCTGATCTGCTGAAACAATACCACCAATAACGTATATGTGGTCATTTCTCATAAGCACGACATCCTCTCTTTTCAGCTCCTCAAAGCTGGAGAACCAATCCATCCTAGAGCAAATATGATATGTGGCTCCCGAATCCAACATCCACTCCGTAGAATCAACATAGCAAATCGACGATAGTGTAGAGCACAAATAGCCCGGAGAATCTGAATCTGAATGTTCGCCAACACCTTTTGTAACATTCACTTTTGAAACTTGTACAGTTTTTCCCTTGTTCTTCCCGGCTTTATCCTTCCACTTTGGGCAATCAATCTTCCAATGTCCTTCTATACAATACCGACATTGATTTCTACCAACACTCTTAAAGGCACCTCTGTTCTTTGATTTCGAGCGGTTGACTTGGTGACGGTTTGGACTACGGTCTCGAACTGCTAATGCATCTCCCAATGCCTTCTCAAAGGGTTCGCCTATTGGGTCCTCTTGTTTTGATAATGATTTTATAAATAATTTACAACTAATATTGTTTTTAGTATTTTGTTTTGTGTTGTTTAGTATATACAGGAAATCGAGCTAAACAAGATATATTGAAGCTATGCATATCAAGTCAATCAATCCAAATCTAAGCTTCAGAAGATTCTTTTCTGGTATACTTAGTATAGGATTATATAATGTGTGTTAATTCTATAAGCTCAAATATACACACACATTACATTTGTGAATTTTCATGAAAATAGGTGTTTTTATGCAAACTACATTCAAATATGTTTTGGACTATACAAACTATGTTAACATCTTTTATTATGTCCATAAAAAGATTACACAAGTTTTCAGAACATGATTTAACATAAAATGGCAAAAAAAACATATTTGAAAAACATGTATTTTAGCACTTTTGAATATTTCTGAGTTTTCACAAATGATAAGAGCAATTTGAAAAATTCTTTTTCCAACATGTTCATATTCATGATTATAAATTTTTCCTAAAGTTTTGCATTTTTTAGAATTTATTTACTATTTTTAATAGAGCCTCAAAACTCATATTCAAAAATCGTTTCAGGCTGATAACATTAGTCAACTGATTAGTCGACCGAAGAATGTGCCTGTAATCTTTAAAAGTTTCTATTCTATTTTGATCGACTGACCAGTCGACTGATGATCCAACAGTCGACTGATAAAGATAGTCAGTCGACTGATGAGCTTTCTGACACCTACAACGGTCAGTTCATCAGTCGACTGATGATTTCCGTCAGTCGACTAATAAGCCATAACGACTATTTTTCTAGCCTTGAGTATTTTAACGTTTTTGCTGATTTTCATTGGGTTTTGTGATTTGGTTTTTCTTCCTATATAAATCCCTATTGTTCTCATCAGAACAACCATTCAAGAGGGTTTTAACAAGAGTTTAAAAGTGTTTAAAAGAGTGTTTAAGTGTTTAAGTTTGAGTTTACAAAAAGGTGGCTTGCTCTTAAAATTGAGGAATTCATCCTCAATCTTCTTCATCCTATATTGTGTTTATAGAAAAGTTTTTCTAACTCTTTTCTCTAGCAATTTATTATTGATTTTCATATTATTATTATTTGCTAGTCTGCTAATTGAGTTAGGTTTTATTTACACTCATTTTATCACACACACACACACACCCTATTTAAGCTTATAGGATTTCATACATCATATATTAGGTTGTGGGTTTGTGATTTCTGAGATTGAGCTTACATTGAGTTCTCATCCAATTAGAGAATATTTTATTATAATTGAGCTTTATTGTGAGTTGCACATTGTATTACACTCGTACACCGAGAGAAGTGTGTGGTGAGAGACGGGGTCATTTCTAAGAGGAGTGGGGTCGATAGTAAAGCCTAGTGAGATATGGTAATTCCGAACACTTGAGGAAGGTGACACGGGCTAGGCCAACACTTAGATGGTGTGAAGTGTATTTTCAAGTGTGTAAGTTATAAAGTTTTCGGTAAACTAGAAAACCGTATTGTGAGGTGTAAACGTTTTTCGGGTAAGCATAGAAAATATGGTTATGATAGTGGAGATCTCCTCGAGGTGAAGAGCGGAGACGTAGGTCGTGGGGACCGAACTTCATGATCATATCTTTTGTTTGCGTTTGTCTTTTGTGCACCATCACTTGTGTTTATTTACTCTTGTTCATATATCCTTACATATATCAAATTGAATATCAAGATTGTTAGGATATATTTGTTAATAACTTTTAAGTGGCATTAATATCTAATAATATTAGCAATAACCCTATTTACCCCCCTCTAGGGTACTTTCAATTAATATCAGAGCTTGGTGCTCTTGATTTAAGGTTTAACTGTCTTGAGTTAACGGTCCAAACTTTAATATTGTTGCTAATCTTGTTTTGATATTATTTAATTCGCTTGCTCATATATTACAGATATGTTCGGTGTAAGCTATGATATAAATATTGCTCCTAGATATAGTAACTTTCCTTATGAACAATAGTGTTGTAGATTCAAAATTTTTGTTGAATCTAAAAATATAGATTTATGGGAGGTTATTGACAATGCTTATATTGTGCCCACTTCGGAGAAATCCAAGTGGAGCAAACATGATAAGAAAATGTTTACAATGAACAAGTTAGTGTTAGAATTTATGCATAATGCTTTAGATCCATGTATTTCTAACGAACATACTCATTTTGATAGTGCTTATACAATTTGGAAATTATTTGAAGCACATCAAGTAAACTTGGAGGTGATCCGACGATCTTTGGCGGTTCCCTCTTCAAGTTCACATGGAGCTTCTTCGTGCACACGGCCGCTAGGCGATAGTCCTAGTGAGGTATGCGAGTCCCATAACGAAAATGATCTTACTATTGATGAACTCACACATGGTTATGAATTATTGATACATGATTATAAGAAATTGCAACGTTGCTATATTAATATGAAAAGCAAGCATGCCGAATTAAAATCCTCTCATGAAACACTAGCCACTAAGTTTGATCTCATTGCAAATAAAAATGTAAATCTTAAAGAATGCAATGAAAAATTAAAATTGGAAAATTTGTTTCATGCTAAATGTGATTCTATATTAGAAGTTGAGAATATTAGAAAAGAGTTTACTTCTTTCAAAATTGATCATGCATGTTCTACTTCAAATAACAATGCTTATGTGAAAAAGGATGAGTTGAATCAAGTTAGAAATAGAATATCCACTTTAGATTCAACATTAAAAGCTTGCATTGTTAATAACAACAAGCTTATGGACTTGTGTGCAAAGTCCCACAAAAATATTTTTAAGAAACCTATTCACTATGCACACAAGTATAACAAAATGTACAATTGTTCAATTTGCAGTCGTAAAGGACATATTGCTAAATTTTGTTATAATGCACAAAAGCTTAACAAGCCTAATCATGTTTGTGCATCCCATCAAGCTTCCCCATCTCATACACATGTACACATACATAGTAATAGTCATAAACATGCTCATGTGTATAAGTGTGAATTTTGTGATCGTTTTGGTCATTTGGCCAAGTATTATTTTGATTTAAAAAGGAATTCTCTTTTGTCAAATGATTCTAAAATACCATATGTGTTTTAATTGTAATGTTTGTGGTAGATTTGGACATATTGTAAAATTTTATTATGATTTGCAAAAAGCTTCTATGTTGCAAAATGTTCCAAATAGTCCCATGTTTAAAAGTATTTCGCATTTGCAAAAAGCTTCAAATAATTCACCTTTGTTTGCAAATGTTCCACGTGCACATCCACATGGTCAACATAAACAAATGCATCCTCTTCATTGCACTTATCGCAATCGAATGTGTTATTTGCATAATTATTGCTATGACCGGATCCGTATAAAAAATACGCCCAAAAGGGATCATAACCCTAGGACTTTAAGCTTTAATGACAAGGGTCATGTCCCTAGACTCTTAGGTACCAAGAGTAATCGGGTACCAAAACATGTTTACTTCTTTAAGAATAAAATTTTTAACTTTTTTAGTTTTTCATGTTCTTAAAGACGATTTTTAATTTAAGTTTTATAAACAAATTGAAAACAATTTTATATTTGGTATTTGATTTGAAAAGTTATCATTCATAT
The DNA here is from genome assembly GCF_001876935.1 of Asparagus officinalis. NCBI lineage: Eukaryota > Viridiplantae > Streptophyta > Magnoliopsida > Asparagales > Asparagaceae > Asparagus > Asparagus officinalis. The sequence goes on along the minus strand of NC_033794.1, from coordinate 116,810,948 downwards.
TTTTCACGATTCTCTATTCATAGACTTTATGTTTCATCCTTTATGAATTGATAAAAAAAATTTCAAGATTATTTTTCTATACTAAAACATTATTTTTGTTAGTATACCTTGTTTTCAATTTTTTAAGTTTGAATAATGTGTTTGTGTTTATGAGATAATTATAAAACACTCTTATGATGATATTTATGTGTTTGAGCTCCTGGATCATCTATTTGTAGTTTATAATGTATTCCTTATGTGGTTCGATCAAGTTTTATAAAGAAGATTTCTTCTATTGATCAAACACTTTTTAGATATATACTTTGTTTTGAATTTACATATAAGAGGGTTATGTTTTAGCAACCCCCCGGATTTATTGATCTTTTTACTTTATATCATGTTCACCGGGTATTCATATAAGTTGAAACAAGTTTTTCTTATTTTTGTCGAAAATGAGTATATTGATCTTTTATATATTCATCCAAAGCATACTAATCCTTGATCTTTATGGATAAAACATATAAATGTTTCGACAAAGTTTTTTTTAATCATGTATACAAGAAAGATGTGTCCATTATTCACATTGATACAAAATATTCTTTTTAGTGAACATCTTTGTCTAACCTCTTTGCTTAGAGATTTTTTTGTGACTTGAGCATGTTTGTCATTTGAATCATGTATTTGCTCAATCATCTTATTCTTTGTTAAACTGATACTTTATGCTTTTCCATGAATAAGATTTTGGTTTTCATAAGTTTTCATGAACTTGTACTTTATTTTTATGTATTGAGACATCATTCTCATAATAATGTATTTATATATGTTCTCAATCAATCATAATTTATCATGACACATGCATATGTGTTCACTTGGTCTATCTTTGTATGTGAGTTGTGTTTAGCATATCTTACATTTATGCTTACTCACATGGTTGTCATGGTTTTTATTGCATATATTCTTTATGGCATTTTGATAGGGGGAGTTGTGTTAAGTTCTTTTTTATTGCATTTACTCTCACGTAGTAATTTTTTTACTTGTTTTATGGTTTGAAAAACATTTTGATGTAGTGACTTTTGTTATGAAGTTTTATTTGTGTTTGTATGACACTTAAATGTTTAGTTGTTTTGGTTGTTTAAGTTGTTTTTGTTTATGTAAGCTTGGTTGGTGTTTGAACATGTGAGTGTTGTAAACTCTAAATTTTGCTTATATATATCTCATGTTCAGCTCCTTATGCCTCTTGTGATGAAATGTAAAATGTGTGGATGTGGTTGTTGTTATATTCATTCTCTATGTATTCTTGTTTCACAACTACCACCTGTTTATATATTGTGACTAACCTTTCTTACATGCTTTTAAATAGGGGGAGAATCCCTATTTTTTATATATCTCACCTGTGCTTATATGTAGGGGGAGCTTCTAGCTCTCGTTCTGTTATTTTTCCCCATTTTTGATGTTGCCAAAGAGGAAGAAAATTGTGAGTATATAGCATTTATTCAAATTAGTTTCTTAACTTTTTATGCATATTGAAAAATTATTTGTCATCATCAAAAAGTGGGAGATTGTTGGGTCCTCTTATTTTGATAATGATTTTACAAACAATTTACAACTAATATTATTTTCAGTATTTTGTTTTGTGTTGTTTAGTATATACAGGAAATCGAACTAAACAAGATATATTGAAGCTATGCATATCAAGTCAATCAATCCAAGTCTAAGCTTCAGAAGATTCTTTTATGGTATACTTAGTATAGGATTATATAATGTGTGTTAATTCTATAAGCTCAAATATACACACACATTACATTTGTGAATTTTCATAAAAATAAGTGTTTTTATGTAAAATACATTCAAATATGTTTTGGACTATACAAACTATGTTAACATCTTTTATTATGTCCATAAAAAGATTACACAAGTTTTCAGAACTTGATTTGAGCTAAAATGGCAAAAACAACATATTTGAAAAACATGTATTTTAGCACTTTTGAATATTTCTGGGTTTTCACAAATGATAAGAGCAATTTGAAAAATTCCTTTTCCAACATGTTCATATTCATGATTATAAACTTTTCTCAAAGTTTTGCATTTTTTGGAATCTATTTACTATTTTTAATAGAGCCTCAAAACTCATATTCAAAAATCGTTTCAGGCTGATAACATGTTATCAGTCGACTGATGATCCATCAGTCGACAAATAAAGATAGTCAGTCGATTGATGAGCTTTCTGACGTCTACAACGGTCAGCTCATCAGTCGACTGATGATTTCTGTCATTCGACTGATAAGCCATGACGGCTATTTTTCCAGCTTAAGTATTTTAACGTTTTTGCTGGTTTTCATTGGGTTTTGTGCCTTGGTTTTTTTTCCTATATAAACCCCTATTGTTCTCATCAGAACAACCATTCAAGAGGGTTTTAACAAGTGTTTAAAAGAGTGTTTAAGTGTTTAAGTTTGAGTTTACAAAGAGGTGGCTTGCTCTTTCAATTGAGGAATTCATCCTCAATCTTCTTCATCCTCTATTATATTTATAGAAAAGTTTTTCTAACTCTTTTCTCTAGCAATTTATTATTGATTTTCATATTATTAATTATTATTTGCTAGTTTGCTAATTGAGTTAGGTTTCATTTACACTCATTTTATCACACACATCCTATTTGAGCTTGTAGGATTTCATTCATCATATATTAGGTTGTGGGTTTGTGATTTGTGAGATTGAGCTTACATTGAGTTCTCATCCAATTAGAGAACATTTTATTGTGATTTGTGAGATTGAGCTTACATTGAGTTCTCATCCAATTAGAGAACATTTTATTGTAATTGAGCTTTATTGTGAGTTGCTTACATTGAGTTCTCATCCAATTAGAGAACATTTTATTGTAATTGAGCTTTATTGTGAGTTGCACATTATATTATACTCGTATACCGAGAGAAGTGTGTGGTGAAAGACGGGGTCAGTTCTAAGAGGAGTGGGGTCGGTAGTAAAACCTAGTGAGAGGTGGTAATTCCGAACACTTGAGGAAGTGACACGGGCTAGGCCAACACTTAGAGGGCATGAACTGTATTTGTAAGTGTGTAAGTTGTAATGTTTTCGGTGAACTAGAAAATTGTATTGTGAGGTGTAAATGTTTTTCGGATGAGCGTAGAATACCTGGTTGTGATAGTGAAGATCCCCTCGAGGTGAGGAGCGGAGACGTAGGTCGTGGGGACCGAACTTCGTGATTATATATTGTGTTTGCGTTTGTCTTTTGTGCACTATCACTTGTGTTTATTTACTCTTGTTCATATATCCTTGCATATATCAAATTGAATATCAAGATTGTTAGGATATATTTGTTAATAACTTTTAATCGGTATTAATATCTAATAAGATTAGTTGAATATCAAGATTGTTAGGATATATTTGTTAATAACTTTTAATCGGTATTAATATCTAATAAGATTAGCAATAACCCTATTCACCCCCCTTAGGGTACTTTCATCGCCAACACTCTTCCTCAACTCATAATTTACCAAAGCTTAGGTCACCTCCTTATAGCTAACAGTAGTTCTTCCATTGATTATAGTAAAAACGAACATACCATAATCATTATCGGGTAACGAACACAAAAGTAGCATCACCTTGTCTTCGTCCTCAACATGATGTCCACATTGGTCATATCTGAAAGTAGCTTCGTGAAATTATTTACATGCTTCCTAATAGAAACTCCCCTCTTCATCTTGAATTAGTAAAACATCTTCTTCAAGTGAAGTTGATTCTCAATGCTCTTCGTAAGATACTTCTCATTGAGCGTTTCCCACATTCTCTTTGTCGACGTCTCGTTTATCACGTCATAAATAAGATCAGGCGTCAAGCATGACCGAATAACTCCACAAGCCCTACTATTCATCTTCTTCCAAACCTTGTCCTCCATGTCAGAGGGTTTCTCTTGTAACTCAAGAGTCTCCTCCAAATTATGTGCATCCAATGCATCCATCACCTGGAACCTCCATAAACCAAAATTTATCTTACCGTCGAACTTTGGAACATCAATCTTGGTGTTATTGATGCTCAGACTCTGTATCGCCTTCGTAAGAGATGAACCTAATGTGCTTGCTTCTCCCATATTGTCAATCTAACTTTTCAAATAGGAATCTTTCACCGAATCCTTTGAACAAGCCTCAAGACAAACCTGAAGCTCTGATACCACTTGTTGTGAGCGCGGAAGCTCAAAACCACACGAACAAGAACAAGATAAATCATAACCAATAAGCCAAACACAATACCACAGCAAGACAAATAAATTTTACGTGGTTTGACAAGTTGCCTACGTCCACGAGGCAAGGAGGGGGAGTTCTTACTATTAGAAATAAAGAGAATACAAATAGGGTTACAAATCTCACCGAAAACCCTCAAACAAAGCTCTCTAGATCTCTCACAAATCTCTCACGATACGATGCAACAGTCCTATCTCAAAACTACTCAAAAAACGTCCTTGTTTTTTCCTAATTAATTAGGATTAGGCTTATATATCAACTCAAAACAAAACATGTCAGAAAACCAACAGCCCAACTCAAACCCGACTCGCGATCGACCACCGCGTAAGGCACGCTCGACCACGAAAACGACAAAAATTTTCCAAAGTCTCTGGACTTTTGGCGGTCGACTGTCGTGCCACGCGCGGTCGACCGCAACCTGATACAAAACAGAACTCAGCCTCGTGCATGTTTGCGGTCGACCGTCGCGTCACACGCGGTCGATCGCACAACACCCAAACCTGTTCTTTCGTCATTTCCTGCGGTCTTTGTCGCTGTGCTCGCCATTTCCACAATTTCTTACTACATTGGTATCACTCTCTTGTAGGAGTACTAAACCGTATCCGTATCTGTATCCGAGGAAATCTCTGTAGCCGCATCTGTTAGGATACATATATGATTACTCAAATGTATAACCGATAGAATATGATTACGGATATGGTTTTGTAGTGAAATATCCGGAACGGTAGCTAAAATATTCAAATACATATTAGTCATATTGTTACAATGGTTTTAGTTTTTGGATTATGGATATGAGGTTAATTTTGACGATCAAAATATCTAATCTTAGCTTTTCAGATATAATGAACATATTAATGAACTCTTTTGTATCACATGAATTATATTGTTTTGACAATATTTAGTTTTCTCTTATTCATTTTATATCAGCATGCATATCCGCTTATATATCCGCATGTATATCTATATCAGTATCCGATTTTAGCGGATATGGATATGAATTTTTCTTATTGAGATGGAAAATTTCTGAAAATAGACCACATTTGCTAAATATTTAGCAAAATCGACCATTTTGCTAAATATTTAGCAAAATCGACCTCTTTTTGGCCTGTTGGCCAAAAAGAGGTCGATTTTCAAAAAAGTGGCTTGAAAACATACGGGACTACTAGTCCCGTATGTTTTCAACACAATCATTACAGCTTAGAAAACATACGGGACTACTAGTCCCGTATGTTTTCTGTCATGGTTTTGGTGGCTCACGAAAATGTACGGGACTACTAGTCCCGTATATTTTGCAGAGCCAATTTCCCTTGCAACCAAATATACGGGACTAGTAGTCCCGCACAATTTACAGAGGTAAGTTGCATCGGCCATCAAATATACGGGACTACTAGTCCCGTATATTTTGCAGAGGCAATTTGCCTCTACCCAGCAAACATACGGGACTAGTAGTCCCGTATTTTTGCTGGGCTGAGGCAAAACATGCACAAAACATGCATGACCCTCTAGCTGAGCATACAACCAAAATTTTTACCAAAATTTTCACCATAATATATCATCTAACATTGTATACATTGATAAAAGTTATAAAATTAGAACATTATAACACAAATCTAAAAAAATACACATTATCACAACACAATACATCATCACAACATCACATCCAAAATTCTACCAAAATTCACATCAGCACAAAATAATTCCAACTGCATTAAGTCTAACCATACGATAATATGTAGCTTAAGTAGAATAAATCCAAATGCATCAATAATTCCATACGACAATAATCTACATGAAAAAACTAACAAAGGAAAAATCCACCCCTCCCCCGTTGTCTCGGCCTTCGCACACGTTGAGATCGTCGGCGGCCCCCTTCATCTTGAGCTTGTATATGCTCGCTCTCCGGTTGTGTGTGGGGCTGTGATGAACCAGCTTGTTGTGACGGGCCAGCTTCATCGTCGTGCGTGCAAGATCTATCACGTCTACGGTGGCGCACATATGTAGTATCTTCAAGATCCACCTGCTATCGACCTTCATGTCGATCCTCATGAGTTTGTTGAAAAGCTCTACGAACTCTCGCCACTATCCGCTGTAATATCGATACGTCCACAGAATCTCCTATGGCGGTAGTTATACCCTCATTTGCAATCCCCACTACATCGTCCAATGCGTCTATCTACAATTACATAAAAATATTGCTTCATACTCCCTCCAATCCAAAATGAATGTCTTTTTAGCTTTTTTATCAAAATCCATTTTAGTTGTCGCTTTACAATATCCAAGGCTTAATTTGCTACTTATTCCATTTCTATCCCTCTGTTGCATAGAACTCAGAAAAGCAATTTATTATTGTAGCTTCTTCCCAAGCGTCACTTCTCCTCAAAATACAAGTATTAGAAGTGATGAAATCACACCAGATTACTACTAGTATTTCATTTCAAATTTATTCTTCAAAATCAAATCTCATGGCAGAAAAAGGTACTCCATCTTTAGGACTTGAGTTGAAATTTTGAAATGGGTAATCTTTCTCCTTTTGAAATTTTGAAATTTTGAAATTTTGAAATGGGTAATCTTTCTCCTTTTGTAATCTTTCTCCTTTTGAAATTTTGAAATTTTGAAACGTGAGAAAGCTTTAGACTAGGATGAGGGTATATGGGTAATCTTTCTCCTTTTCTTAATTTGTGTGTTTTAACTAAAAAGACATTCATTTTGGATTGGAGGGAGTATAAGAAACCAAAAGCTAACATAAAGATTGAAAAATCTATTATAATTTAAAGCAATTTACTTACCCATCGCCTCTCATCTAACCCTCTTGGTACATATCGAGATTATTGGTTGCGAATCTCGATTTCGTCGACTGGAGGCGCAGTTTGGGTGATTATCCAACGTCGGGTAACCTCCCAATACCATCTTATGTAATCGACTTCCTACATCGGAGGATAAAGCAGATCGACAATAAGTTGATGCCGATCATTCCACCGAGCTATGTATGATTGATGCGTGCGCTGCCAGTTAAATGCCGATCATTCCACCGAGCTATGTATGATTGATGCGTGCGCTGCCAGTTAATCTGATGTCCACCTTTAAACGCCTTTCTCTCTATTTGTTCGACCAATTGTGGAGCGTGCTGTGTGAGTCCAAACTGTCTAAACACGCGATCGGGTACGTGCATCTCCATAATTTCGAAACAAATGAGAGGAACTCTGGACCGCCATATGCTGTGTCCCTCCATACAAATCAGCGGTAGACGATGTAGGTAAGGTGCGTATGGCTGCCACTCGAATTGCAAAATAATCCATATATTAACTGTTGTTTGAAATATATCGATAGCTTTAAACGATTGCAATTCAAATTCATACCTGAAAAATTTTTATTCGGTCGAGCTCCCCCCTGTAAAAGTCTAACTGTCTAGCCGAGACCTCATTATATTCTTCATCAGTGGTGATCTCTACCGCAATTGTTCTTTTTTCATTTATTGGACAATTACAAAAGATCTTAATGGCATTTTCGGCATGATTAATTCTGGTAACTCTGTATATTTGCTCCATCATTCCATCAAAATTGCAATTTCTAGACAACATGAACATTTTCCTAGAGCCTCCATCATATATAAGCAAATTATTCATTCCAACACTCAATTTCCCATTGAATAAGCAAATAATCGGAATTCCATTCGCCATTTTAACTGAAGAATTAAAATTTAACGTATATAAATTAGATATTTTACAAATTGATGATCATAATTCATTATTTCCTCTAGATATACCTCTAAATATACATATTAACTAAACGAAATTGGAGAAATTTATGAAAAAAAATTGAAATTGTTACCTTGTCGAAATCGGATTTCGTTGGCGTCGGAGATCAAGTTCGGCGTCAGATTTGAGGGAGGAGGGGGTGAGTTGGCTTTGGGAGAGAGAGATCGGGTTTAGGAGAGATGGAGATTGGTTTGGGAGAGATGAAGATTGGGTTTGTGTGTGGAAATCGGGTTTGGGAGAGATGAAGATTGGGTTTGGGTGTGAAAATCGGGTTTAGGAGAGATTTCAATGGGTTTGGGAGGGAGTGAGATGGGTTTGGGAGTGAAGGTGAAGAGATTGAGATGTGTTTGGGAGTGAAGGTGGAGAGAGAAGTTAGATTTTAATGGGAATAGCGGAATTTAGGGCAGAGAGTTGATTTATTTCGACATTTATACGGGACTAGTAGTCCCGTATAGATGGGTTGGTTGGCTCTGCAAAATGTACGGGACTAGTAGTCCCGTACATTTTCGTGAGCCACCAAAACCATGACAGAAAACATACGGGACTAGTAGTCCCGTATGTTTTCTAATCTGCAATTACTGTGTTGAAAACATACGGGACTAGTAGTCCTGTATGTTTTCAGTCCACTTTTTTGAAAATCGACCTCTTTTTGGCCAACAGGCCAAAAAGAGGTCGATTTTGCTAAATATTTAGCAAAATGGTCGATTTTGCTAAATATTTAGCAAATGTGGTCTATTTTCAGAATTTTTCCTATTGGGATATATCCATATGTGTATTCGTATTAAAAGTAAGTAGGCTGATATGGATACCGTAAGCATCGTATCGGAGGCGAATGCGTACCGAATGCACCCCTACTCTCTTCTCCTCCTTACAAGATATTCTATTGAGGGCCCCTCCACATAAATCCTTTTCCCTACTCTATGAAGACTTCCTCCCCTTTTCCCAACCTACAAATAATTCCCCCTCCGCACGCCAACTCTCTCCTTCTCTATGACTCTTGACCCCTTCTTCAAACATTATCGTGACCACCACTCTCTCTCTTCTCTCTCAGTCTTCATCTCATCTCTCAGATCTCTGCTCGTCTCTCTATATAGATCTCTCTCTCATTATGTCTGGCAGGACAGCAACGGCAAACATGCAGGCCCGAGAATCTCCTTCTCTCACGACGGTCACATGCCTTCTCCTGCCTCACCACTGCCGACGAAACGGCCGCCGCCCATTGACGCCTCGCTAATCTCGCGCTCGCTCTGACGATACCGACGATGGGATTTGACTTCAGGCATCAAGCCTCGACACGCATTCGGCCTCCGGCCGACGAGCTCTTCTCCAACGGCAAGCTCCTCCTCTCTCCTCCATCAAGCCCCCTCTCCCGGCTCACCCTAAAACGAACGGCCCAGAAGCGCCATCACTATCGAAACGAGCCCGTCAACGCAATCCGCTAAAGCGCTCGTCGTCGTCAACTGTCGTTATCTTCGGCTTTTGGAAAGCATCAGGCCGAGCAGGAGCCGTCGCTCAGGGGCGGCGCCAAGTTGAGGCTCTCTATGCCCGTTTCCTCGGCAGTGAAATCTACGGGGTCCGCATTTAAAACCAGAGGCAGAGCAGAAACGCAGGCCAGAGGCCAGGCCAGATGCCAGAAGTAAGAACAGGTTGACCAAAGCATCAACCCACACAGTAAAAAAAGTTTGCTATTGATTCTCGGAAGTGGGCAAAAGAGCAATAGCGTGTGGGCAACGGAGTGAGGATAATCTGTGATCTAATGTTCGCCACGCATTTTATTGCCACGAGGAGGAGGGAGTACCCAGCAGTGCAAGGCAGTGTGGTGGCGGCGGCGGCGGCAACAATGGTAATAGTGTGAATATATTTCTTGCGCGTAAATTTGTTGTGTAATTGTCCCGGTTATCAAAGAGTGGCAAGGAAGTTGGATTGTGGGGGTGATATTTTTGCAAATTATTAGGCGTGGTGGGGGGAGGGAGAGTACAATTGTTGGTCGGTTGTTGGTTTTGCAATAATAATATGGGGTGTTTTTTTTTGTCCTTTTTCGGCATTGTTTTCAGTTTTATTTTTATTTTTTTATTTTTTTTTGCCGAGGGTGTTTCTATTTTTCTTTTCTTTTCAATTTTCCCTTTTTTGGATTGGTAAGGTTTGTAGAAGGAAAAAGAAAAAATTGTGTGATTGGCTACTATGCAAGTGTGCTAGAGGTAAGTAGGGGACATGGGGGAACACAAAGTTTTCTAGATTCTTTGATTGGTTTTTCTTATTCTTTTTTGTTTGTTGTTTGTTTGTTTAACGGAACTTGATTGCTTGCTCGCATGCTTTCAATTCGGGAATTCCCAATTCTTCTCTAGATCCTTCATTCTTCTCTCATATTTTT
>NC_033794.1:116800019-116800565 GCF_001876935.1 Asparagus officinalis | reverse complement strand
CCGACGATGGCTTTGACTTCAGCATCAGCCTCGACAGCATCTCCGCCTCCGCCGACGAGCTCTTCTCCAACGGCAAGCTCCTCCCTCTCTCCTCCATCAAGCCCCCTCCTCCGGCTCACCCTACGAACGCCCAGAAGCCCATCACTATCGAATCGAGCCCGTCAACGCAATCCGCTAAAGCCTCGTCGTCGTCAACGTCGTTATCTTCCTTTTGGAACATAGGCCGTAGCAGGAGCGTCGGCTCAGGGCGGCCCAAGTTGAGCTCTCTATGCCCGTTTCCTCGCAGTAAATCTACGGGGTCACATTTAAACCAGAGCCAGAGCCAGAACCAGGGCCAGAGCCAGGGCCAGAGCCAGAAGAAGAACAGGTTGACCAAGCATAACCAACACAGTAAAAAAAGTTGCTATTATTACTCGGGAAGTGGGCAAAAGAGCAATACGTGTGGCAACGGAGTGAGGATTAATCCTGTGATTAATGTTCCCACGCATTTTATTCCAAGAGGAGGGAGTACCAGCAGTGCAAGCAGTGGTGGTGGTGGCGGCGGCG
>NC_033794.1:116795025-116799996 GCF_001876935.1 Asparagus officinalis | reverse complement strand
GTATTTGTTGTGTAATTGTCGGGATAAGAGTGGCAAGGAGTTGGATTGTGGGGGTGATATTTGAAATTATTAGCGTGGTGGGGGGAGGGGAGAGTACAATTGTTGGTGGTTGTTGGTTTGCAATAATAATATGGGGTTTTTTTTTTTCCTTTTTTCGGATTGTTTTCAGTTTTATTTTTTATTTTTTATTTTTTTTTGCGAGGGGTGTTCTTTTTTCTTTTCTTTTAATTTTCCCTTTTTTGGATTGGTAAGTGTTGTAGAAGGAAAAGAAAATTGTGTGATTGGCTACTATCAAGTGTGCTAGAGGAGTAGGGGACATGGGGGAAACAAGTTTTCTAGATTCTTGATTGGTTTTTCTTTTCTTTTTTGTTTGTTTGTTTGTTTGTTTAAGGAACTTGATTGGCTTCTCGCAATGCCTTTAATTCGGAATTCCTCAATTCTTCTCTAGGATCCTTCATTCTTCTCTCATTTTTTTATTTATGTATGTGTTTAACCATGTCTTGTGCTTATTTTTTATTTTATTATGTTGAGTTTGATTGAATTTATTTTCAAGTGTTTAGGATATAACAAATATCATTTTTGAATATTAATTAATCCCTTACAAATATATAAAAAGAATCCATTCGCTTAATTACTTATCACCTAAAATTAGAGGAATTTGACAAAAACTTGGACATTCAGCTTATTGTTGAAAAAAATTAGAATAATCTTCTTGTTTACTATGTAAAAAATAGGGTAAATTAGACTAAACACCTATGAACTTTCAACATTTCGTAGTAAACAACTATTAACTTTTAAAATCACACTAAACCCCAATAACTTTTCTGCTTTGCAAAAACTCCCAACAACTTCCTGCATTTTGCAGACAACCTTCATATATTAGAAGTAGAAAACTTTAAAAGGTATTTTGAAAGTTATTGAGGGTTTTGTGTAATTTCCCAAAAGATATTGAGGTTTTTTGTAAAAGTTATTGGGGGGTTTAGTGTGATTTTGAAAGTTCATAGGAGTTGCAAAACATTGAAAGTTCATGGGGGTTTAGTGTAACTTACCCTAAAACATATTACTGGTTTTCTATGTAAAAGTTAACTCAAGTTGGTTTTTTAACTCTTGAACTTCTTGAGAAACTTTATAATATGAAGCTTGAACTTTAGTCTACACCTAGAGCAGGCCTTGTCACTCAATTAGTCAGGTCTATATATAAAGGAGAGAATATCTTCACTATTATTGTTTTCATACAAAAAGGGGTATAGTTACTATTGTTGTCATTTTATCCTTTTTTCTAACTATTTCTTGATGCTATTAGCTTTTTTGGCAATGAATGTGGATTTGATGGCAAATTTCTGTGGAGAAAGACAACAAAGACTGTTGGTGATTCTTGATTTTTTGGCACTACATACGTTGAAGACCGAGTTAAAACAACATGATTTTTTTGATCATATATAAACAATATAAGTTCCACGGACCAAAATTATCTCTGCTTAATTAATTTATTGTACAAGTTTGAACGCAATGGTTCAAGTCAATTACAATATACAAGTTGAAGTTTTATTGTATCTTTGTCAGCCAATAATTACATAAAACGTACATATATCACCTGCATATGTTGAATCCTTCTCTCCTTGATCAAGGCTAGAAATCTTGGTGCGGTCATTGAAATTTTTGGCTTCTTCTCTTCTCTCTTGAACAATACAAACTTTTAATTTCTCATCACATCTCCTCTTTTTTGGTCAACGTCTAGAAACCTTAGTGCAGTCATGCATGGATTATTTTTAAGTGCGTATAAGGGTGGACTAAATCCAAATTAATTTTTAGTATTCCTGAAATGAAAGGGTAAGAGATCTCCGTATTTTGTCTGAAATTAGTAATGAGGTACACGATCTATCTTATCAGATCCATTCCGTAGTTAATACTATTCAACAGTAATACCAACTTAAAGTATTCCTATTACTACCTTTACAACCACATATAATCTTGATGAGAAACAAGGCTTTTCGCACAAAAAAGACTTGACTTGTTACTATCAAAAGATTCTTGTTATGGACATTTCATAGTATTGACATTTCAAGAAGCATAAGCCCCTTGCTTAGGCCAAGCACTATAAATGTGGCTCTCATTAAGCTTTGCTAGCTAGGTGATCTTTCCCTTTCATGATACTCAATGAGAGATACCTTCACTCTTCAACCAAAAAGTTTACTTGTTTGTGTATATATGCAACTCTTAACACCCTTTTTTGTTCCACAATGAAGCTAAGCATTCAATTTTCCACTCAAGATTTACCAATTTCATAAAACTAGTTTGCGGTCCGTGCAAAGCACGACGATAAATTTTTTCATGCTACAACAATCATGTTTCTTAAATGCTACAGCGAGTTTTTGAATTGCTACAGTATCTCATGTTTTGAAAGCACTACAGTGTTCCAGTGCGCTACAGTAATAGTATTACTGTTTATAACATCAATCATAAGTTCCTTGAATTGCTACAGTACCTCATTTTTAAAAAATGCTACAGTGTTTCAGTGTGCTACAGTAATAAAACTATTGTTCTTACCACAATAATTATTTACTGTAGCAAGAATAGGAATTCTCTGATCCTCCTATTTGTATAAAGGAATAGATTGGGGTTTTAGAATGTTGCGCACTCCGATTGAAAGGTGTACATGGTCATCACTGGATAAAGTATAGTCGGTTGAAACACTCATATCATATGGATGGAGTTACTTTATCTGTCACCAATCATGTAGAAAATGCTCGAGGTATTTTAAGAGGATTAAGTATATAATCCCCTCATTTGACCAAGACTTTATGCTAAATTTAAGAAGATTAAGTATATAAACTGCAAAGTTTTATCCATTTTGTGCAGAATATATAATAAGTATTTAAAGTCTTGTTTAAGTGCCTTAAAAATTCTTAGAGATCTTTCGTGTGCTTACAAGCCACAAAAATAAAGCCAATTAGCTGCGTCATTTCTTAATTTGGCAGGAAGTTACCAATTTTCTTTTCTCATAAAAAATTTGGGTCTAACCTTTTGCATAAGAAATAATTTAAGTTTTTGCAAGCAGACTTGCATGACTTTCAATGGTTATGATTTCTTGAATGAGAAGCAACTGACTTTTCATTGTCTTAACGAATATTATTTATTCACCACATTAATTTTCTTATCTGCATGTTGATAGGAATGTTAAGAATACGTTCTTAATAATACAATGCATATATTCAACGAAATAGGATTATGAAACTGTTTAATCAGGTTTATGCTTATACTGAAATTGCATAATGAAGGCAATAGTTTCATAAGAGAATTAATGCGTGATTTAAAGATGTCACATATGTGTAATTAAGTTTCCTAATTCACATCTACCTGCTTGTTTCCAGAATATGAAATCGTGTTCAGTCAAGAACTGAATTCATTTTCCAATCAAAAAAGAAAAATCAAACTGTTCACTACCTGCAGAAATTGAGAAATAATCCAATATGAATTAGATGTATTAGATTGTGAAACAAATTGAGATTAAAAGAGTACAGTACTAAAAGAGAGCCAGTCGACTGGGGCCCTTAATTAATCCATTCATCTTTACATTAAAAACTAATCGATTTTAGACAGTATTGTACAATCAATTGTTCAAAAATATGAAGCTATTTATTTCAAGATCCGAGCACGTTGCCTGGTTATTTATCAATCGTACAGTATTGTACATGATGTTATTACTCATGGACTTGTTATATATAAACCTCCAACAGCTAATAAATTGGATATATGTAGCCAGATTCTGAACGTTACACACACAGAGTCACACACACCACACCCGAAATACTTTATTATTTAACCTAAAATAAGAAAACAAATGGGTAATAAATTAATAATTGAGGTCCTTGATCTGGTGAGCACGACTCTCTTTTTTGTCCTGAGGTTAGGAAATGTGCAGCTGGAATCATGATACGCGTCCGTTGTATCGTCACACTGTAACCGTGTTTATCCCTTAGGCCTTAGCTGAGCAAGTTATTACTCAAATTTAGTATTTTTCTTTTTGACTTTTAATAATGGTTAATCTCAAATGGACCTTTTTTTTAACTGACCAAAATATAATTTATTGTCATATGATTCTCACGTGGCATCTCCACCTAACTAAAAACAACCGGAATACAAGAGCTTATGAATACATCCGAAGTTCCGAACCAAAACATGTGCTGCATGTCGAACACTGCACATAACAACGTCCAAAATAGGTTGAATACCAGTATACCACATATTACCTAAACATTAAAAGACATGAATTAAGTAATAATATCTCAAAAGTTTTCTCCAACTTCGGCACCATCTTCACTGAGAAGATTGATAGCATACCCTTTCCTTTGGCGGTATCAGCAATCCTCTTTGCTTTCTTCTTTTCTTGATTACCTGTCCAGAATACTGTGAAGTATATATGCAACGTTAGAAGCAAGTTTTTGGGGGGTGTAACTGAGATCTTATTAAAAATAAGCTTGTCGCAAGCGTTCCATAAATTCCAACACATAGCAGGATACAAGGCGGTCAATAGATCTTTCTCGTTACTGTCAGTGATGAAGCTTCCATTAGATAACAAGAGTTCCTCCAAAGTGGAAGGTTAACCAGTAATGTTGAACATAGAGATTAAACGATTCCGCATATCTTTGGAGTATGAACATTGTAATGACAAAATCCTTATGATAAACTAATATCAATCACACGAAAGCATGAAAAATATTGAGAATACAAAAACACACAGATATACGTGGTTCAGCTTGGAGCCTACGTCCACGGCCCACGGGCAAAGGAAGAGAATAGCTTTACTAACAATTTATGAGGAATACAATGTGGAGATCTCTCAACCACTCAATCCCTAATACACCCAAAAAAAGCCTAATACAATCTCTCTCTCACGTAAAGAAACAAAAGAGGAAAATATCAAATAGGCTTCACAAGAGAACTCTCTGTTCTTGATTGGTGCTCCGTAGA
>NC_033794.1:116776682-116794025 GCF_001876935.1 Asparagus officinalis | reverse complement strand
CACGGCTCCAGACCCAGACGGAGCCACTCCAGACCCAGACGGAGCCACTCCAGACCCAGACGGAGCCACTCCAGACCCAGACGGAGCCACTCCAGACCCAGACGGAGCCACTCCAGACCCAGACGGAGCCACTCCAGACCCAGACGGAGCCACTCCAGACCCAGACGGAGCCACTCCAGACCCAGACGGAGCCACTCCAGACCCGGACGGAGCCGCTCCAGGAATCCTTATCGGAGAAACGTCATCCCGACCCCCTGCCACTTGGATGGTCCCGACTGTCCCATCACAGCGAGCCTTCTTGGCCGCCTCCGCTCTGGAACTCTCGGCCACCGCCTCCCGCTGACGCTTCGAGAGAAGCGAGCTACTCGGGGATAGCAAAGGTGCCCCCATTTGTCCGATTGTCGGACTCTGAACCGGAGCTTGAACATCGGGAACCTCAGGTTCGCCACCAGCATCGAAGCTCTCACAGTCCTCCACTGGATCCTCCGAGAACAACTCCCTAGCGGTTTGGTGGCCCCTTCTCTTTGAAGAACGGAGAGAGCCCCTGATGGGACGATCGCGTTCCGCCAGACATGAGCTTTGGAACCAGAAGTTGGCAGGGTCAGCACTAGCACCCCGATACCACCGACAGTACAAGAGCGTGTGGTGTAAATCGCGGTCCTTCGCAGGCAACTCGAAACGAGCTTGAGTACCTCCAGCATGGGTCCAGAACCACCCCCGAGCGCCGTCAACCAGTCCTCCTTCGAAGTGTAGGCGAGGGTTGGCGTTGCCCACATACAATTGATCATACCCAAACTGGCGGGCAAACCTGCAAGGGATGTATGGCTCGAGATAGCATGTGGAGCCTGTTCTCAGAACGTGATACCCTGGTCGAATGTCCACCAACCAGCGAAAGGCACCACGGGAAAGGATTGTGTGGTGATCCGCCGTCGGCGCATCCCTGAGAGATTCTCCATATCCACCCCCGCTAAAGTAAGGAAAAGATCGACGAAAATTATAGTGCCCGAAGTGGGAGAGCGTCTTCCTCGTATCGGGGATGTCCTTGCACTTCCAAGAGCACCTCTCCAAACGCTGGACGAAGGGAACAAACTTGTCTCCCTGAAGCGCTGCCGGGGCACTCATCAAGCATTCGCAGTGATAGACGAACCATGCCATCAAGTAGGTATACGGTAGCCCCACCCTAGGATTGGGGGTTCTGATAACTTCTCCTTCCCCCTCGTCGAGGACCGACACACGGCAGAATTGGCTCGTCAGAGTACGGAGCCCCCGATGGATGCACGCTATCGTCGCCGATACCAGGGAATAAGACTTCCCGTGAGCCAGGCAAACCGCCGGATACACGACCTCTATAGGAAGAGCCTCGAAGGAGTGAGTGGGGATTACGCACCTCTTCAGCCATAACATGAGGTACCCCGCGAGCAGCGCCTTCCCCGAAATGAGAAACTTCGCCTGATGATGGAATGAGTGAAGGACCGTACCAGCCTTAAATCCGCCCTCGTCGCGGTCAAGAGTAATGGTGCTTCCTTCTTTAGCTGTCCTCGCCTCCACTTCGGGCTGGTCGCACGCGCCTAACGGGAGAGCGGGCTTCCCCTTGACATCGTTCCCAGGGAACAGATAATCAGCCCAATTCTTGTGGCTAATCCCTGGGGTCTTCTTCCTCTTCCCCTTATGATCCGAGGCCCCTAAGGTACTGAGGCATATGTGGAAGTGACAGAGTAACTCCCACAGAGTTTCAACCGCCAGAGGGGAATTGTCCGACAGCTGATCGATCTCATCTTGATCAGGGACGTATTCCTCATAAGGGAAGTCTCCCAGAGGTAGCCCTGACACGTCGTGCATCTCGAAGGGGGTGATACCAAGCTCACCATTGGGAGTGAAAAACGTGCCGCTTTCCGCACAATACAATTCCAGAATGCTATGGAATTGAGAAGCGTTGATCCGCAGGCCATGTCGAGTGGCTTCGATGGCCACATACAGCTCTGTGCCCTTGAGGTCAGCATTCTCGGCCAAAACATAGTCGGTGATCTTGGACCACCACGTGTCACTGCCAGGTGCAGAGTAAACCCACCCCGGGGCTCTAAAGTCCTTCGGGGGAAAGCTTCCACCGACTCGGAAGAAGCGGTGACGGAAAGTCTCCGCCACCGCTGTCGATTCCCCCACGGGCGGTTCAGCAGACACTAAGCCAGGGCGCAGACCCGTCACGCGCTTACATGAGCTCTCCACTCCATACCCAGCCGTAGAACCCGTAAAGACGCCACAAGTGACCCCGTCCTGAGTGGGGGTCAAATCCCAGTTCATCGTCCGAGGAATCGCGAGGGACCGCAGCTCAACAATCGAAAACCCTCTCGGCATGCTGGGGAGGTAATAATGGGTCCCCTCTACCGTGCGGAACCACCGGCTCTCTTTGAGCAACAGGGCAGAAGGGTCGGTCATGGAGTCGCCGAACAGAAATTGAGGTTTCGGCAGCTCTGCCCTGGCCTCATCTGTCAGCGCCGCATTGGTCGTCAGCTCGCGCAGGGTCAAGTGATGACCATCCGTGACCCTCTGTACCAGACCATGCAGCTTATCAGCAGTGAACAAGGGTACTGGAGCCAACGAGGGAAAACGAGAAGGGGCCGTGTAGCTCTTAGCCCCGACGTGGCCAACGGCCACACCCTCCGGGAAAGCCTCATCAGGGAAGGTCGCTGCAACAAGAAATAGAAAGTCAATTGAGACAAAATCCGCTGTAGAGGTGAAATCGCCCATCGAACATAGGAAGGCGAAATCGCCTATCGAAAGGGGGAACCCACTTCGAACGAGGTCTGTCCCTACGGACTACACTCCCCTCTAATGGGAAGGGCCGAACTCGCCTTACGAAAAAGGGGTTCGTCTCCTCCCCACTGGAGAATTCGCCCGCGGGGACAGTACTCATCCTCTAAAGGCAAAATAGGGCAAACTTTGCCCCAAATCGGGGAAATAAGCAACACTCATCTCCCTAAATCCGACGCCTAAGGCCTGCAAGGGATCGCCCAACGAATCCATCAACGTACCTGGGCACGACTCCAGAGCACCAGCAGGCATGCCGGCAGAGAGACGGTCGGAGTAACGTCCGGGACCTGCACCCCTCACTTTGCACCTCTTAGGTTTCGGAGCCATTGTAAGAGGAAGCGGGAATTCTTTCCTTGGATGTTCCCTTTCGAGATTTGAAAGCACGGTAAATCCCAATGGAGGAAAACGGCTGATTTAGAAGGGCGGAGTTGCCCACGTGACCACGACTGCCCTCGAAAGGCGAAAACCCTAACGGACAGGAAACGGGGCCACGATCAAATTCGACGGCCCAGATCACCCTCAGTGCATCGAAGGGACCGAGATTAGCGTTGGAATCCGACGGTTGAGTCCGAGAACCACGGCCACGATACGTCGCAGGGCGAAACGCACGAGGATCGTGCTGTCAAGTCACGATCGCCACGATCCAATGTCTTAGCTGGGAAGCACGAGGCTCTGTCAGCAGACGCGTGGCTCATCTCTCGTCAGATCCGGTTCCGCCTACAAAAGGAAGGGTTTCGCCTGCAAATACTGGGCATAACCCCACGAGTCGCGCGAGAATTGGCTCTCAAAAATTAATTTCGCCTTGACGATGCATTCGCCCTCAAAGGTAAAATTACGAACAAAGCCAAAAGAATGACCTTGCTTAAACGGTTGAAACCCACGCCCCAGATGGCTAAGGGTTAGAGCAGAAATCTTAGCATTAAGCCTAAGAGAAACTGTTCGACAACTCATCATACTGAGGAGAATAGTATGGCTAGCCCGATTCAAACGGTAATCGGTAAAGGCACATCAAACCCGTTGATAGCTGAGGGTTTGCTAAAAATCCTAAGAGAAATCGAAGGCACTTGCTTCGCCAACAGTTTCTTCATTCAAAGTGTTCCAGACCACACGCAAGCCAGTTTAGGTCCGAAAACTTTGAAGGGGGTCTTGTAGACGGTAAAAAATACCTCTATGGGTCTACAGGGAATTTGTCTACGAGAAGAGTTCGCACGCCCAGTTCTCTGACACGGACCTAAACCGCGTAGACGTCGACTGTGCTCAAATCCAGGTTCGCCTAACGGTCGACTCGCCAGCATGAGTCAGGAGCGATCAGGATGGCGGAAATTTGCTCTTCGCTCAACTCGCCTGCCCGAGTTCGGAGTCGAATCCGCCAGCAAGCCCCAAAACCGTCAGTACAGCTGGGTATCCACTACCCCACGTGCTGAGGTGGGCCTTCCCACCTCTCTCGACCCAAAGGGAGAGAGAGCACAGTACCCCAGGGCCGTCAAAACGGCCGCCCACAGTGCGCACAGCGCGAAGGAGCTGGACAGGTGTCGAGTCAACCTGAGCATTCATAAATGCGACTCACCTCGGCTGTCTGAGTCTGGAGCTGGGTCCGCCGGCACTCGGCAAGCTGGCTAGACTCACTCGAGTACTGTACACCTACTTCACCGCCTCTCCTGACCGGAAAGGAGAAAGCGTCGTGCTCAAAGCACGCCGGGCGGTCACGCACAGTACTGGTGATCGGACAGACGCCTCATCGATCTGCGGACTCATAAATGCGGTTCATTAATGCTGGTCAAATCCACTCGGATAGTAGTCGTTTGTTGCCTCACATACAAGAATGGGCCTTCCCATCGTAGGTGACAGGACATAAAGCACAATCCCTGGAATGACCGTTCATGGTTTCGAGGAACAGCTAGACGTCTCTGAAGAAGATGTGGTCACATCCCACAATTCAAGGGGGAGTCAAGTTGTCCTTCTCCCATTTAAAAGCCTCTTCCGGCACACTGGAAAAGGGGTCGCAAAACTTAGGAAAAAGAGTTGAGGCCAAGCTCTCTGCACAACTTTCTTTGCATTGCAGCACTACTGCTTAGTTCCGAGCTCCGATCGCCGGCGAACTAAACAGACCCGAACTCTCTCAAGTTGAGCTTCTACTGCGAACTGAAGCTCTCCAGCAACCTCATTCGAACGGTCCAAGGGAAGCAGACTCGACACGAGCATCGAGCGAAGCGTCCTATAGCCACCTAAAGTCCCCACACAAAACAAAGAGGGCCTTCCCTCTGCTTCTGTTGTAACTATTTGATCATTAGTTTGTAATAAGCTTTCTTATAAATACAAACGAAACTCCCTTTTTCGGGAAATCAAATATTCACCCTACATTCGTGATATAGTAAAATACAATCGTTTGAACAGTAAATTTACTAGTTTGAGGAGAATCGGTACATTTATTGTTTATGATACAATAAAGATTTACTATCCTTGCAATAGTAATTTACTGTAGTATTTATTGTAGCATGAACGGTACACCTTTTGAGCTTACTGTATTATAAATAGTAAATCTTTAAGTACAGAGGAGTAGATAAGATATTGTGTAGGATGTTAGTTTCGTGCTATATTATATCATGACATAGAATCCTACTTTTTGCGATTACATTAGTTATCTAAATCTACGACATAATCGAATAATCTTTATTTGGCTGCTAGTCATTAAGGTTCCAGACTCCTTGCATGATGCTTGTTTTATTATTAGTATAGTGCACGTGCTTTGCATAAAAGGATACATGTTTTGTTTTATATTTTTCAAAATTTTTTTGTTAGCTGCAAAATAATAAAATGACTTATATAGCAATATAAATTCTGGACAATTACAATTTTGTTTAAATAAATAAATTGTATGATAAAACTATGGATAAAGAACTGTATGGTTAATTATTATAGTTTGGATAATTGCTATAATTTATTCATAATTTATTAAAATAATTATAATAAATTAAATAATTTCTTCTCTTTTAAATATAATAATATTGTACATAGCATAATTATAATATTGTTAGTACATTTTAATTTTATAATTAGTTTATTACATAGTAAATAATTTATTAAATTGTATAATTATTATATTACAGTGTAATTTATTAATTTAAAAAATACTATTAAAATTATTATGCCATTAATACTATTACTATCACAATAAATACAAATTGTTTTTAACACTATTATCATACTTTTAAGGGACTTTTTTTAAAAAATAGAACACTTTTGCTAAATATTTAGCAAAATAGACCACTTTGCTAAATATTTATCAAAATAGACATCTTTTTGGCCAATAGGCCAAAAAGAGATCGATTTTGAAAAACAAGGCTCAGAAAACATACAGGACTAGTAGTCCCGTATGTTTTCTGAGTCTTGTTTTTCAAAATGACGGTGATTAAGTTGGATCTAAACATACGGGACTAGTAGTCTCGTATGTTTTCAGAGCCCTGTTTTTCAAAATTGACCTCTTTTTAGCCTATTAACCAAAAAGATGTCTATTTTGCTAAATATTTAACAAAGTGGTCTATTTTGCTAAATATTTAGCAAAAATGGTCTATTTTAAAAATTCCCCTACTTTTAAAAGGTTAATATACAGCGCGGTCTAAGGTTCCGCCCAAACACAACTCCGGGTCGCCGTCAAAGTAGCAGTGCAAGTATTCGAGTCTTGGCGTAAGAATCCGGATCTTAGCATTGTGAACACCAACGTGACAAACTAAGACCAATTTTTTTAGATTACGCGCCGATATGGCATAATGGCAAGGTCACGTTGATATATGGATATCGAAAGATGTTGGAGGGCTGGAAGTCTCGAAATTAATTCCCCGACACTTTTGGTAGGATCAAACGTACGGTAAATTTGTAAAATTTCGAGTTTGGTTAAATTTACGAAAGGAGGCAGCCGTACAATGCTAGCTAGGCACAAAAGGCCCGTTCACAGGAGCAGATAATTTCCATCTAACGAACTTATTTTCCCCGGATTAAAATCAACACACGCCTCTCTGACTGCACAGTTCATCGCGTAATTCAACCACTCGTTATGTAGAATTTGGTGCAGGTTGAAGCCATGGTGCCAGATTAGAGTAAACTTTTCGACGTGAGATTTATCACGAAGGCAGAAGGCTCTATCGATGAAGCAAATGAATTTGGAGAATGAGGACGGAGGAGGTGGGTGCTCGGGGCCGGCCGGGCCCCGGCTGGGCAGCGGGCGCCCGGCCCGGCCCGGCCCAGAAACCCGGTTCAAGTCCGGGCTCGCGTGCCGGGCTCTTTTTGTGCCCGGCCCGACCCTATATTTTTTTTACTGTATTATATTATATATGTATAATAATCTATATATAAATATCATATTAATATCTGATAATATATGTATATAGTATATTTTATATATGTATATATATATTATGATGTATATATAATATATCGTATATATAATATATTCTCTACTAAGTATAACTATGTCATATGTGTGTATATATATACTCTCGTTAGTTATGATAAATATATATAAGATTACTCTCTCTTAGATAAGTATATATATGCTATTAGAGTATATATAAGATACTTCTTTTATATAGTATATATAAGAATACTCTCTCTTAGTACTATGTATAATGTATGTATGTATGTATATATATCATTCTCTCTTAGTACCTATATATGTTAGTATATAAGTATACTCTCTCTCTTAATATGTATACTCTCCTCTTATATAATATTCTCCTATATCATGTATAATATGTCATTATTGTACGTACAGTGTGTATAATATACCCTCCTCTCCTTAGTACTATAAGTACTATATAAGGTATATCGTCCTTTATATAAGCTATATAATTTAGGCCGTTAAACCACGTAAATCTCGGTGTTCTTTCTTCTTGATTATGGTTATTTTCTATCTTGTTAATTGTAGGTTGGCTTCCGAGTTGCGGAGATCGTAGTACGCGGAGAGATTAAAATTTCCCAATAAAAGATATCAGAGCAATTGTGATGAATCCGAGAGTGAGTTCACAAGATAGATGTCGTGTGAATGCGAAGATCGGCGTTACAAGAATCAAGATGAAGAAGAAGAAAAAAAGGGGTCGGTGTAGGCGTCAAAAATTGCCTATAGGTCTCCGCACACGGCTCAAGACAGAGAGAAGATGATGAACATCACTATCCGAGTCACAGGAGCTCATTTGACGACGACAAACGCACGAAGTGAGTCGACGGACCATGCGAAACGACGGAACTTCAGAATGACGGAAACACGAGCTTATCGGGAACCCCGCATCGCTTGCAAAAGGCGAAGTGCCTCTCGTGTCTTGCCCACTTCACATATGATTCAATCATGGGATCTTGTAGATCTTCTCAATGGCTTTCCAACGGATCTTGAATTGCATGATTCCGAGTTCGGACGACGAAGATACGGCGAAAACGGACGGAACGCGTAGTACTACGTCCCGGGCCTCGGCGAGACACCCAGAGGTGTCTCGGCCAACCCGAGACATCCAAAGGTGTCTCGGCTTGGCCAAGACACTCTAAGGTGTCTCGGCCAAGCCGAGACACCTAGAGGTGTCTTGGATGGGCCGAGACACCCATTGGTGTCTCGGATTGGCCGAGACACCCATTGGTGTCTCGGCCAAGCCGAGACACCCAAAGGTATCTCAGAACTTGTAAAACAATTTTGGTCATGATTCAATTCGAATCTGAAGAAACTCAAAACATGAAAGTTATATCTCCTCGTTATATTTCTAATGCATCTTGGATTAGGTCATTTGAAGATCATATGAGAAAGATAAAACCAAAATATCAAAGATAGTACAAACTCCGAGACAGTGTTGGTGTCTCGGAGAAGAATGACGATTTTGCCCATGATACGATTCGAATATGAAGAAACTCAAAACATGAAATTTGTATATATCCTCGTTAGCATTTGAATTCATCTTGAATCAGGTCATTTGGAGCTCATATGAGGAAGTTATGGCCAAAATACCCAAGACACTCACAACCGAGACACTCACAAGTGTCTCGGACCTTGTAAAGCTGTTTTTATCATGATATGATTCGAATCTGAATAATCTTAAAAGATAAAAGTTGTAGATCTCTTTGTTAGATTTCCAACACATCTAGAATCAGGTTATTTGGAGGCTATATGAGGAAGTTATGGCCAAAATACCCGAGACACTCACAAGTGTCTCGGCCATGGCCAAAATACCCGAGACACTCATAGGGCTCCTGAAGCCTATAAATACAGTCCTAGGACCTTCATTTTTGGAGATCTGGAATTCTCGAGCGTTGGCGAAGCCCTGCCGGACTGAAGACTGAAGGTGCACGAATTTCAGAGAGGAGGAGGAGAGATCGGATCGAGTTCATCGGCATAAAGAAGAGGAGCTCGTCAGATCTGTAATTCTCGTGTTCGTCCCTTAAGATTACCCCGTTGTGGTGATCCTAAGAAGAGCAATTGTCTCGCTGTTACCAAGATAAACACTACGGCTTCTTGATTACTTCGCGAATCAATGAAGCTCTTGTTAGACCCTAGAGGGGGGTGATTAGGGTCTTATGCTAATCTAATCCGATTAAATGCCAAATAAAACTAATTAACAAGTTATCCTAGCAAGTATGAAATGCAATAATATTTATGAGCTAGGATAAGCAATATACAATATGATATATCCTAGCAAAGAGATATATAGCAAAATATATACACAAGGGTAAACAGTGTAAACAAGATAGTGGATGATATAGATAATGAGCTAATGACAATGGCGATATAAGATATGAACATAAATATGAATGAACGCCAAAGCACACTCAAACAAGCAATATGATCACGGAGTTCGGACCTTCCGTCCTACGTCTCCGCTCCCTACTCCCGGGGAGAAATCCACTAACACAATCCGGTTTGGAAGCCGGAACTTCTTCTACACACTCGGTTTTCTAGCTAACCGAAAACTCTACAACTCACACTCTTGCAATCACACTCTACACCCACTAAGTGTTGGACCTAGCCGTGTCTCCCTCAAGTGCTCGGTTACAACCTCTCCCTAGGCACGTCAACCGACGCCACTCCTCTTGGGACGATCCCCGACTCTTACCACACACTCCTCACTCGGTGTACAAGTGTATTACAAAGTGATCTCATAATTAAGCACAATATAACAAATGATTGTTCTCTCTAACAAGATGAGAACTCAATTAAGCTCACTCTCAATATCACAAACCCACAACCCTAAATTATACTATGAATGTAAATACAATAAGCTCAAAAGGTTGTGTGTGAACAAAGAGATATAAATCAAAACTAAACTCAATGTAGTTCTAGCTTAATAACAATGATAATCAAATATATAAAAAAGCTAGAAATAGAGTTTAGAAAACTTCTCAATATATCAAGAGTTGGAGGGAGAATAGTTGAATGCCCAAACACCAATAGATGATCTCCTCAAGCTCTTGTAGAATTGAATCACAAAAACAAACTCTCAATTTGCTTAAAAGCTTTTTAAACACACTTAAACCAAACTAAAACCCTTGTTAAAAACTTTATTAAACTTGATTAAAAACTCTCTTAGTTAACTTGAAAAGACATCAGCAATGGGGTATATATACCCACTCAAAGCTCAGCCAAAAAACCCCAAAACGAAATGACCAAAAACCCCAGCAAACAGCTCAGAGAAAGAGCCGTTAAAAAGCAACGGCTATATTGTCGGTCGACCGAAAATCCCGTCGGTCGACCGATGAGAGCAAAAACACGAAGAAAACAAACTGGACCATCGTCGGTCGACCGGTGCGGTCGACCGATGGAGTTTTTCGGTCGACCGGACCGGTCGACCGACAGACTCTCTGTCGCCCAGTGATCGACCGAAAATTTTCATCGGTCGACCGGACCGGTCGACCGACAGGCTTTCTGTCGCCCAGAGAACTTTTGACCTCAGGTTCGGTCGACCGGTGCGGTCGACCGAAATCTGACATATTCAAAAATTGTTTTGCTGATTTTAAAACGCTGTTTAAAAATATCAAATAAATTCCAAAAAATGTAAAACTTTGGGGAATGATTGTAGACATGATAATAAACATGCTACAACGACTGGTTTCGAAAAAGGACTTCCCAAATGAAAAATATCATCATTTTACAAAATAGTCCAAAACATGAAAACCTGAAAATTGATATTTTGATATTTTGACTTAAACAACATTTTGAAACCTTATGAAATGATTGTATAGACTTGATAAAAGATATAATATGTTGTTATGAAGTCTATAACCTAGAAATGCAATATTTTCATGAAATTGCATATTCTATGCAATATATTCAAAACACTAAATATGATTTCATTAAATATAAGCTTGTTAAAGGTGAAATCATATATAGGCATATAAACATGAAACAAAATAGTATTTTCCAATTCTATTCATTTGTTTCATAGTAAAACTTGAAAACTATCAAACCAAAACATATATGTATATATATAACTATATATATACAAAAACCAAAACGTGTATGTGTGTATATGATTGAGCTTAAAGTACTAACACACATAATATAAATTCCTAAACTAAATTACCCAAGCAATGATCTTGATCTTCAATAAGCTTGACTTGGTAATCTCGCGGATGAAGCTTGAACTTGGATCTTGAACTTTGAATAGCAAGGCTTCACCGACATTCCGCCAACCTCCTTTGGATATGATCGTTGAAGCTCTATTCCATCCATCCTCCAACTATGTTGTTTGTCTACAACAAATACGAAAACACAAATACTAGACAAACAACATTAGTGATAAATTGTTTGTTAAACATCATCAAAACAAGAAGGCCAACAGCTCTGCCTAATTTTTCAGCAATCAGATCTGATCGACAGTAGTCCACGGATATCAACATCCCCGTCACAGGCCAAGATTCCACGCAAGCAGAAGACCGATAAATGATCTCTGCGTTTGTTTGAAGAGAATTGTACTTTTGTTTTGTTTTCATTGTGTAAAGGTCTTATAAAAAGACTAATTTTTGTTTTCGTTGTAAACGTCTGAAGTTCGTAATGAATCCCGTAATAAACCAACCAATTTTCTCCCCAAACAAACTGGCGACCACAGTGGGAGCCAACAGCCTCGCTGTCGAGGCTGTCGTGTCGCAGCCGACGATCAAGATCCCCTTGGCTGAAGAGGTCGAGTACGAATTCGACCAGCAGAAATTTGAAGAGCACATCTCCTCCTCCTCCAGATCTGCTCCTCCTTATAAGCGCAGGAAGATCTCCTCCTCCCGGAAGATCCGCCGGTCTCCAGATCTGAAGACCCAAGAAGTCGATCTCCACGTCGTCGCTGCTACAGTTACACCTTGCAACGATCCACCGGCATCCAATGAGACCAGATCTGCAGATCTGAACTCCTTCGCGATCAAGGAGCCGACTGCTAAAGGCATGCCAACTCTATCAAAGAGAGCACATCAAACGAAACGCCAACGTCTCGCGCACCAATTCGCCAAGGCTTTGGATCAGGTGGATGGACTCCATTACCAAGCAGATCTGGAGTTCAGAAAGCGCCAAGTGGCTAATCTATCGCCACGACCAGCATCGGAATCCTCCTCCCGACCTCTAATTAACGAATGGGTTCGTGTCAAACAAACCCGCTCTACTCTCGAGGAGCGAATCCAGAAGCGCCACGCCTTGCTTGCGCATGCCCGGACCCTTGTGCGAAAAGCACAGAAAATGCAAAAGGAAGAGGCAGTTAAGAGATCGCCGAGATCCAAACAAGTTTGGGTGCCAAAAGCCAAATTAGCGCCTAAGGTAAAAACAAACGGAACTATCATTAAGATTTTGTCAACTTCAGATCCTGAATCTCCGGTAAAGCCCCACCGTAGCGTGGATTTCCCCAAGTTCAGGATTCCTCTGAAGGATCACCTCGGTTCTCTACCCAAAGATCGAGGCAAAGCGCCTGTTAAGGAAAGCTTGGGACCATTGAAGAAACCCCGAGCAAATATCCAGACTGGGGGTCGTACGCGACCACCTAACAGGTTGATTTCTGCAACGGCCCGCTTGGGGGTGCGTACAGAAGGCCAGGAGCCCATTAAGGTTTCACCCTTAGAAAAGTATGATTCCAAACGAGTGACTCCTGCAGACGCCAACAAGGCATTGTTTACTCAGATAAAAACGCGTCAGACAGACGAACGCGTTATACCTGAGAATTCATGTAAACTGCCGATAGTTTGCTCTGACCGCAACATCGATGAGTTGTATTATCGGGCTGGGGGTACGAATAAATCTCGAAAGAGAAGTACTCGGGAAGCAGACTCTCACTGTCCGTGTACCAAACTAATCAGGGCAGTATTATCAGCATGTAGTTGTTAGACCCTAGAGGGGGGGTGATTAGGGTCTTATGCTAATCTAATCCGATTAAATGCCAATTAAAAACTAATAATGATGTTACCTAGCAACGTATAAAAATACAACAAGATATGTGAGCCTAGGAAAACAATATGAAGCAAGATATATCCTAGCAACTGAGATATTACAAAATAATGAGCCAAGGAATATAGAACTAACACAAGGTAAAATAAACAATCTACACAATGATAGGGTAATGATGATGAGCACATAGACACAAACGCGATATAGAGATATGAAAACAAGAATAAGAACGCCAATGCAATCACAAACAAAACGATATGTTTACGAGTCCTCGGTCCCCACAAGACCTACGTCCCCCGCTCCTCACCTCGAGGAGATCACCACTCATCACAACCGGTGTTTCTACGTTCACACAACCGAACAACGTTACACCTCGTAATCACAATCACTACTGAATCACCCTCTAACATCACTAAGTGTTGGTCCTAGCCCGCTTCCCCCTTCCTCAATCTGCCTGCGGTTACAACCTCTCCCTAGCACGTCACCGACGGCCACTCCTTTGGATCGACCCCGTCTCTCACCACACACTTCTCTCGGTGTGCACGTGTATTACAAGTATCCTCACAATGAAGCACAATATAAATAAAATGATGTCTCGTCTAAACAAGGTGAGAACTCAATTACAAACTCTTAGCCACAAACCACAACCTTAAATTATACTATGACATGTAATACAATAAGCCAATAGGTGTGTGTAACAAAGAGATAAATAAAATCAACTAAACTCCAATATGACACTACTTAAAAAAGAAATCAAAACAAGTATAAAATAGTGAAGCTAAATTGAGTAGTAAAAACTTCTCAATAGATATATCGAGTGGAAGATAAGAAGTTCTGGATGCTCAAACACCAATAGATGATCTCCTCAGCTCTTGTGAATGATCACTAAAACCAAAACACTCAAAATTGCTTAAAAGTTATAAACACACTTAAACCAGAACATAAACCTTGATAAAAATTTCTTAAACTTGTTTTTAAGAAACTTCTTCATTCTCTTGAAAAGATCATCAGCAATGGGTGTCATATAACCCACTAGAAATCTCAGGCAAAAACCCACAAAAAATGACAAAACAGCCCCAGAGAAACACTCAGAAATAGCCGTTAGCAAGTCCAACGGTCATAATTGTCGTCGACCCGAAATCTCCAGTCGGTCGAGCCGAGTGAGACAAAAACCGAAGAAAACTCTGACTGAACGTCGTCGACCGGAAATTCTGCTCGTCCGACCCGAGTTTGAGCTGTCGCGACGGGATCGTCGATCCGATGACTCTCTGAAAAAACTGACGAAGGTCAAGGGTGACCGGTCGACCGTACCGCTCGACCGAAAGCTGACATCCCCAGAAAACAAAGGATTTTAAAACACTGTTAAAATATTCAAATAAATTCAGAAAAATCAATAAAACTCATTTGGGCGATGATTGGTAGAATGATAATAAACCATGCTACAACCGACTGTTTCAAAAAACAGACTTCCCCAAATGAAAAAACATCATTTTACAAAATAGTCCACAACATGAAAACCTCGAAAATTGAAGTTTGAAATTTTGACTTAAACAACATTTGAAACCTTATGAAATGATATGTATAGACTGATAAAGATTAAACATGTGTTGGTATGAA
Organism: Asparagus officinalis; assembly: GCF_001876935.1. NCBI lineage: Eukaryota > Viridiplantae > Streptophyta > Magnoliopsida > Asparagales > Asparagaceae > Asparagus > Asparagus officinalis. The sequence continues at coordinate 116,779,213 of NC_033794.1, read as the reverse complement.
GTTCTAAACAGAAATATATATTCATAAAATGCATTTATCTAGCAATATTATACACAGACACTTAAATATGATTTCATTAAAATATAAGCTGTTAAAGATGAAATAATATATGGCATATATAAATCATGAAACAAAAAGTATTTTCCAATTCTATGCATATTTTTCATATATAACTCGAAAACATAAAAAAACAAAAATCGTATATGTATAAATATAATAGAGACATATATATTATAGAAACCAAACTTGTGTAATCATATATACTTTATATATACAAACATCAAATAAAATGTGTGTATAGATATTCGAGCTTAGATATATAACCACACAATATAAAATCTAAAAAACTTAACATTAACCAAGTAATTCTGATCTTCATTTAGCTTGACTGACCTTGGATAACTTGCGATACTGCTGACTTTACTTGAATGGTAATAGGGCTTTCAACCGACATTCGCCAACCTCCTTTGGATACATCTTGAAGTCAATCCATCCATCCTCCAACAACGTTGTTGCCTAGAATAAATACAAAAACACAACACACCCTAAACAAACAACATTAGTAGTAAATTGTTTGTAAATCATCATCAAAACAAGAAGGCCAACAGTAGCTGCCTCAAGACCGCTTCATAGAGGGTCTCGGTATTTGAAAGGATCTTCCCCATAACGCCCAGGATCAAGCCAAGGCGTTTCTGTAGAAAAAGACCAGCTGCGCAAGATGACGAACTTCCAGAAGTCACAGTTAATATGGTTGATAAGGGGAAGTCAATGCGAAGCTTCAGTCCTCATCATTTTTCGGACATATCCTAACGTATAACTCGGTTACGATCGGGAACCGTTAGACAAATGGACTATCAGAGGATGAATCAAGGATTATCCTCGGATGATGAAGCGTCAGATGCCAACTCTGCAGTCACTTCTGATAAAACGGTATCCAGTCCAGGTCAATCCCGCAAAGTGTTGATGATTAGCACAGAGGAGGTCATCAAAATGGTTGAGGATGCTCTAGCCAAGCAGAAGCAAACTTTCAAGATCAAAATGGAAATGGCTATGCAGGAGATGAGGCAAATGCACGACCAACAAATCCGAGCTTTGTCGAATCAGATAGGTGAATCCAGCCATCGTAACAATGCTATTCAAGCAGATAGCGATTCAGATGTGGATGAACACCTTAAGGTTGATGACCTTCCCATTGACCAGAACACTGGGGGTGGTCCCATCGATGATGACAACACTGGGGGTGAACCCGTTATTCTTCTTAGGAATCGTCCAAGATCTGATACAGATGAGGACGAGAAAATAAAGGACCTCGAGAGCAAAATCAACGCGCTGATGTCTACTCAGGGGATAAAAAGGACCGGTATTCCATCTCCCTACCCAAGAAAGTGGGATTCGATTCCGTATCCGGCAAAGTTTAATCTGATCAACTTCACGTCGTTCGACGGGAAGGGCTCGCCCACTCAGCATCTGATCTACTTCAAGTCCCACTTAGGTATGATCTCCGGTAATGAATCCTTGATGGTTTGGTCATTCGTTGGCACCTTTCGCGGGCCTGCCTTCGATTGGTACCAGCGTCTCAAACCCGAAAGCATCACTAGCTGGGAGGACCTAGAGAGCATGTTCCTCGGTCATTTCTTCAATGATGACGCCAAAGTGTCAATCAGGAAACTCTTCGATGAGCAACAGAAAGACGGAGAGTCGGTGGATACCTTTATCAAACGCTTCCGCAATCAGGCAATGAACTGCAAGGATCCCATCACGGAGGAATTCGTCTTACAGACCTATCATAACAACTTGTCCATTAACATCTTAGACGTTATGGGAGTAGAGCCGCTCAATACTTAGAAAGAGTTGAAGGTACGCGGAGAGCAGGCCGAACGCTTCCTCAGAAGGGGGAAGGTCGAAAGAAGTCAACCGATGGTTAACCCTCTGAATCTAAGTCTCGTTTCCCATGATGAAGGGAACGCACCTGTTTTCGTCAAAAGTTGGTTTTGCTGTGGAATTCATTATATATTCGGTCGATTATAATAAATTCAAAAGAGATAGTATTTTTATAAGACCTCTTTTACACAACAAAATGAAAAATTACAACTCTTGAGAAACAAACACAGGATCGTTGTTTGGATCGCTGCTTGTGTGGGATCTTTGCCTGTGCCGGGAGCGCTTTGACTCGTGGACCACCAAATCACAGATTCTGATTGAATCGTGAGGGGTTTAATGATTCTTCCTTCGTTTATCAAAGTAAGAATTTAAAACGATATCTTATCAAAGTAAGATAGTCGTTCTTCTTGAAATCAAGTCAAAGCTCGAATATCAAGGAATGGCCGTAAGCTGAGTACTCTGGCTCTGTCTGCTCTGAAGTGTTCCAAATGATCAGCCTCCCTAAAAAATGGCCTTCAGGGGGTATTTATAGCCCCTATGAACAGTTGGCGGAAAACAGGCTCGCGAGACAGCCTTTGCTGTCTCGGCTGTCGAGACAGTGTTTGCTGTCTCGGCGGGCGAGACAGTGTTTGCTGTCTCGGCCCGCGAGA
>NC_033794.1:116734663-116776659 GCF_001876935.1 Asparagus officinalis | reverse complement strand
ACAGTAAACGCTGTCTCGGAAACAGTAACCGTCAGGCAGTTTTCGTTTTAACTGCCTTCCCACGTTTCAAACTCCGTTATTTTGGCAGTTATCCACGTGATTCTCGCTCACGACGTTTCCCACGTTCTTGAACAGTTAGTGGCCACGTGTAGGGTAGTTACAAAGGCGGTTTTGACCATCTAAAAGCTGTCTCACGCGCGAGACAGTAAAGACTGTCTCGCGTGGGGAGACAGTAAAGACTGTCTCGCTTCTCGCTCACGACGTTTCCCACGTTCTTGAACAGTTAGTGGCCACGTGTAGAGCAGTTACAAAGGCGGTTTTGACCATCTGAGAACTGTCTCGCGAGCGAGATAGTAAACTCTGTCTCGCACGGTGAGACAGTAAAGACTGTTCCTTTTGAGCTGTGTTTGGATATCTCTCAGCATTTTTTGACGCCTACAGATCCCCCCTCCAAAGTATTCCAGACTCAATCTTTTATAGAGAAGTTCTGGGATGCTTTGGATAAGATAGGTATTACTTATGATCCTTTCCATGCTTGGTTGGGTAGATCGTATAGAAGAACCTGTAGATGGCTTCAACACTTGATCTCTTTGTCTCTCAGTCTATTCAGTGCTTTGTAGAATAGCTAAGATCCTTTCGGCATAGCGTTCATCGCTTGACCGTCGTCGAGATCTTGAATTAAAGCTGAAATTTGTACTTGTGAATTCAGCTTTTGTCATCAAATTGATACCGCATTGTTAATCACTGTATCAGTCTTCATAGGAACACAGTTTATATACCCGTTGGGAGGTAGCCAGGTTATTCTTAAGAATATTTTGAGTAATATTCTCCAGAAACTTCCTGTTGATGGTAGGGAAACAGTTTAGACTCGTGTACCTATTGGAGTAATATGGTCTCTTTTTTGTTGGTAGAGATGAACCCGATGATGGAGAGGAAGAGACGATCCTAACTGTTTAAAGGTTTGATCGTTCAATTTGTGGACCTCTCGTTCATGGAACGAATCGAGAGGGGATTTTGGCTTTGGTCCTAACTGTTTAAAGGTTTGACCAAAATGGGAATTTTGTGAGGGAAGATTGATCTAAAGAGGTGATCGAATCTCATCTCAGCAAAAGAGTATTCGGAAGTCATAGTAGGAGTTTAGTGTTTATCACTTTGTTCATAATGATCGGGTTATCCCTAAGAATATTACATTTAACATTCTTCCGGGAACTTCCCGTTACATGAATTATCCACCCCCAGCTTTCTTTGCAAAACTGGGTGTAACGAGGAGTACGTTATCCTCAGTCGTATGTTCGGGTTATCCTTAAGAATATAAGATTCTCCAGGAACTTCCCGTTATATAAATCATCCACCCCCAGCTTCCTTTGCGAAACCTGGTTTAACATTGTACTCAGTTGGATAATCGAGAAGCAATTTATACTCATATGCTCTTTGGAGTGTGGGGAAACAGTTTATACTCGTGCACCCACTGGAGTTGTATGGTCGTCTTTACTCGACTTCTTTCGTCGTTATGACGTCGGAGTCAATTAGGGCTTGGATCTTGTTTTTGAGTCCAAAGCAAATCTCGGTGGGATGAAGTCAGAAGTCTTGGGCTGCCTCGGAGGCTGCTGATTCTGATTTGATGCTAGTTGGAAGGATGACTGCTGCGGTTGTTGTTGCGGTGGCTGTTGCGATGTTTGATGTGCATCCACAGCTGCCGTTGATCCTCTTCCTCTGCCTCGAGGATTAAAGTTCTGCTTTTGATTATTAGCTGGTGGCAGACCTCTCTCCAAATTCTTTCTCTTGAGAAAGCGTTCAGCCTGTTCACCTCTCACTTTCAAATCCTTTTCCAAGTTTTAGAGGGCACAACCCCCATGACCTCTAATACATCCAGGGACAGGTTATTATGACACGTTTGCAGAATAAATTCCTCTGTGAGTGGATCTCTGCAGTTCACCGCTTTGTCCCGGAATCGTTTGACAAAGACATCGACCGATTCCCCATCCTTCTGTTTCTCATCAAACAACGTGCCAATTGAGACTTCTGTGTCGTCGTCGAAGAAATTGGTGAGGAATAGTTCTTCCATATCCTCCCAGCTAGTGATACTCCCTGGCTTAAGGCGTCGGTACCAATCGAAGGCAGGCCCGTGAAGGGTTCCTACGAATGACCGGACCATCAGGGCTTCGTTCCCGGATATTGCGCCGAGATGCGACTTGAAATAGATCAAGTGCTGAGTTGGTGAACCCCTGCCATCAAAAGGAGTAAAGTTAATCAAATTAAATTTCTGGGGATAAGGAATCAGGTCCCACTCCCTCGGGTACGGGTATGGGATGCCCGTTTTCTTCACTTCTTGAGCCGTCATCAGAGCGTTGACTTTGCTCTCGAGATCATGCATCTTCTTATCCTCTTCCTCACTTTTCTTTAAGTAGATCTGTGGAGGTTGAGTGGATGATTTGGTCGGACCGCTTCCGGAGTTGTCTTTCTCTGGAGGAGGATCGTCAAAGATAGTCTCATCCTCTTCATTACGCCGGCTGGATTCCGCCTTCTGGCTCGACTCCGGTTGGTTGCTGGACCCATGCAAGTCTCGCATCTGCTGCATAGTCAACTCCATTTCGGTTTTGAACTCAGCTCTAATTTCTTCGCGTTGTTTAGCCAACGCTTCCTGCAGTATGTGAGCCAGTTGATCCGGTGTGATTGCAAATGATTCTCTGACTTGTCCAACACTGGATGCGGTGTCGTCAGAAGCGACAGCAGAACAAGTGTCTGATAATTCTTCATCTGAAGAGAGCCCCTCGTGCATTCTCTTGTAATCTCGACGTAGGTTGGCTCTTCTTTGTAACCGTAACATCCTCTGAGAAAGACCCCGCTCAACTCTCCCTCCTGGAGAGAAATCAGGGTCGAGATTGACTGACTTTTGCTTTCCTTTATTGGTCATGTTGATAGTGACCTCAGGGAACTCATCTTGTCGGATTACAGGTTTCTTTTTGTTGAAACGTCTTGTTTTGGGTCTTGACGCTTCATTGGACAATCTTTGAAATACGGAGACTCTTGTTGAATTATTCTTAGAACATCCGCATTCTGTCAACACTGCTTTAATGAGTCTCTCGCAAGCGCAATGAGACTCGTTTTTTCTGACAACCCTCTTTCTTGAGTTATCTTTCTGATAGTACAGCTCATCATTATTATGATTCGAGCAACCTATCTTTTGGCTTTGAACTCTGTTAGCATGCACAGGACGACTAGTCGTCGCCTCTGGGCGATCCAAAGTTAAATTTTTAAATCCACCCCCTTGCGGGTGTGGAGTTTTCAGAGGTCCTAAACGAGAGTGAACTGGTATTCTCTCGTTTTGGACTTGTGCAGTTCTGACAGGAGGGTGTTTACGACCCCCTGCATATGAAACCATTAACGGTTTATTTGCTGGACTTGGATTTTCTTTAACTGGGGCTTTGCCTCGGTCGTCAATTGAAGGACCGAGGCGATCCGCCATAGTGATCTTAAACTTGGACAAATCTGGGCTAACCCAGGGTTTCACTGCTGATGTAGTTGACGGGTCCGAAACAGATGCTTGTGGCGTCTTCGGCATCCAAACTCTATGGTTCTTCTGTGGCTTTTCAGACACCGTCTCCTTCTTGGTTCCTTGGGCTTGTTGACGAAGAGCACGAGCACGGGCGGCCTTCGCTTTACGCCTTTGTATCTGTTCCTTAAGGGTTGAACGGGCCCTTTTGATGAGAGTCCACTCCTCCGTCGTAAGTTGTGCAGAAATATGATTATTTTGCCGTTGAGGCAACTGAGTCATTTTCTGCCTTCTCGACTCTAGGTCCGCATAATAATGGACCCCGTCGGTTTGTTGCATGGCCTTAGCCAATTGACGAGCACGGCGCTGGCGTTGTCTCTGACGAGCTCTTTTCGTCAGCACCGGTGAGCTAGTAATCAACGACTCCGTAATTGGTACGGAGTCGCTTGGAGCAGAAACGTTGCAGGCAGATTCCTTAGCAACGATCGGGCAAGAATCTTTGCCTGCGGCTTCCGTTGGAGTTGTAGACTTGAAAGTTTTCGAAATCTTCCTATATTTGCGAGGCGAGGAAGATTTCGCGGATGAGGACGACAAGTACTCCTCAAACTTCGCCTGATCGAATTCGTATTCGATCTCTTCATTGACGATGATCTTGATCGGTTGCGACACCGCGGTCTCGGCAGCGAGACCGCTGGCTCCCACTGTGGTCGCCAGCTTGTTTGGTTCAAAAGTCGCTGCTGTGGAATTCATTATAACTTTGTTCGATTACAACAAATTCGAAAGAATAATCTTTTTATAAGACTTTTTCTACACAACAAAGCGAAAATTACAACTTTTGAGAAACAAACACAAAAATCGTCTATCGATCTTTGTTTTCGTGGGACTTTGCCTGTGCCGGGAACGCTTTGGTTCGTGGACCGCCGATTCACAGATCGTGAAGAGGGGGCTTATGATTCTAACTTCGTTATCGAAGTAGAAATTGAAACGATATCTTATCGAAGTAAGATAGTCGTTCTTCTTAAAATCAAGTCAAAGCTTAATTTCAAGGCGTTGCAAGAAAAGAACCCAAATCTCTGCTCTCTCTGCTCTGGAATGCTCTAACAAATGCTCGATCCTCGTCAGAAGTGACCCTAGGGGGGTATTTATAGCCTCAAGGGTCAGTAACTGCAAAAACTTAACAATCGAAGAAGTCAGTACGGCGAGACAGTGTTTACTGTCTCGCTGGGCGAGACAGCGTTTGCTGTCTCGACCCGCGAGACAGTAAATTTGCTGTCTCGCTCAGCGAGACAGTAAATGCTGTCTCGGAAAATGGCAGTTTCTCACTGTAACTGTTCTCTCACGTTTCAAACTCCGTTATTTTGGCAGTTATCCACGTGATTTTCGCCCATGATGTTTCCCACGTCCCTTGGCAGTTAATGGACACGTGTAGGGCAGTTACAAATGTAGTTTTGACTATCCCGCGAGACAGTAAAGACTGTCTCGCACGGCGAGACAGTCAAGTCTGTCTCGCGTGCGAGACAGTAAAGACTTGTGTTCTTTTTGACATTTTGGATGACTTCCTTTTGAGCTGTGTTTGGATATCTCTCAGCATTTTTTGACGCCTACAGCACCTACAACAGTTGTTGACGTTAATCAAATATCGCAATAGCAGCCCCGAAGACAGCAGAAGACTTCGGACCCGAGGCTCCAAAAAGAGTACTCATTCAAAGACGAAGACGTTCCAGCCATCTTCGAAACCCTTCTTGAAAACAACAAGATCAAGCTGCCACCTATCACGAATCAGGAGGAGGCTGACAATACTGCGGATCCGAAGTACTACGCGTACCACAGGAGGATCATTCATCCTACCAAGGCTTGCTTTACTTTAAAGAATAGCATCCAGACATTGGTTGAAGCCGGCGTCATAGCGCTGGGATAAGCCAAATGAGAATGGTAACACTCCGACAAGTATAAGAGTATAAACTGCTCCTTCCTACACTCCGACAAGTATAAGAGTATAAACCGCTCCTTCCTACACTCCGACAAGTATAAGAGTATAAACTGCTTCTTCCTACACTCCGAAGAGTATACGAGTATAAACTGCTCCTCGATACTCCAATAGGTATATGAGTCTAAACTGTTTTCTACCTTTGACGGGAAGTTCCTGGAGAATTTTTTATACGTAATATTCTTAAGGATAACCCGATCATGTAACTGAGTACAATATCAGACCCAGTTCCGCAAAGGAACCTGGGGTGGATGATTCATGTAACGGGAAGTTCCGAAAGAATGCTACATGTAATTTTCTTAGGGATAACCCGATCATTACGAACAAAGTTATAAACACTAAACCCCCACCGTGATTTCCGAACACTCTTTTGCTGAGACGAGATTAGATCACTTCGTTGGATCGATCTTCCCTCACAAAACTCCCGTTGGTGTTTGACGACTCACAGTCTTCCATCATAAAATCCCCCACCGATCAGACTAATTGACGGTGGGACCACCAAAATTCCTTTCGGTTGAATCCACTCAAAATTCCTGTTATGTCTATGCACTCAACACTCCCATTGTTAGAGTCTGGACATAATACTTAGTATTTTAGTATCCTGATCATTGACAATTATTAAACTCATCCGTGTTAAGTATTTATCACTTAACATCAGGAACCCCCTTTGAGTGACTTGTACAAGTCAACGCTCCCATTGTGATTTGTACTTCCACTCCCACTTGGTCAAACATTCCTACAGTTAGGGCCACAACCAAAATCCTCTCTTGATCTCCTCCAATGAACAAGAGGTCCACTTACAAATCGAGTGATCAAACCTTCCTATAGTTAGGGTCACCTCAAACTCCCGCTTAGTCAAACCTTCCTATAGTTAGGGCCAATACCACAACTCACTCTCGATAAACGAGGAATTCACCTTTAGTTCGGTAATCAAACCTTCCGACAGTTAGAATTATCCGAATCTTTCGATTCTCAGAGTGGAGATCCCACTCCTAGTTTCACTCTTCAGATTCTCAAGGTAGAGATCCCACTTTGAGTTTCCTCTGCACTGGAGATAGAATATAAAATTCTTCCTCTTCAGTTTCGGAAGATAGAATATAAAATTCTTCTTTTCCCATTTTGGGTTCGTCTTTGCCCCAAGAGAAGACACCATCCTTCAACTCCAAAATCCGTGCGTCATACGCATGGGGAATTTTATCTCAAATTCTAAGTAGGGATAAGTCAACGCCTAACACGCGTTGCCGATTTAGTCTTTCACCGATTGAAGAAGACACCAGAATTCTAATCTGGGGAATTTTATCCTGAAGCCTAAAAAGGGATAAGTCAGCGCCTAACACGCGTTGCCGGTTAGTCCTTAACCGTAAAAAGGACAAAAGCCCACATATTCGATATTGTGGCAGATTATTATTAATAACACCATAATCCGTGCTTCACACGCACGGGGAATTTTATCCCGAATCCTAAGTAGGGATAAGTCAACGCCTAACACGCGTTACCGATTTAGTCTTTCACTGATTGAAGAAGACATCAGAATTCTAGTCTGGGGAATTTTATCCCGAAGCCTAAGAAGGGATAAATCAGCGCCTAACATGCGTTGCCAGTTAGTCCTTAAACGTAAAAAGGATAAAAGCCCACATATTCGACATTATGGCAGGTTGTTATTAATAACACCATAATCCATGCTTCACACGCACGGGAAATTTTATACTGAATCCTAAGTAGGGATAAGTCAACGCCTAATACGCGTTGCCTGTTTAGTCTTTCACCGATTGAAAAAGACATCAGAATTCTAGTCTGGGGAATTTTATCCCGAAGCCTAAGAAGGGATAAGTCAGCGCCTAACACGCGTTGCCGGTTAGTCCTTAACCGTAAAAAGGACAAAAGCCCACATATTCAATATTGTGGCAGGTTATTATTAATAACACCATAATCCGTGCTTCACACGCATGGGGAATTTTATTCCGAATCCTAAGTAGGGATAAGTCAACGCCTAACACGTGTTACCGGTTTAGTCTTTCACCGATTGAAGAAGACATCAGAATTCTAGTCTGGGGAATTTTATCCCGAAGCCTAAGAAGGGATAAGTCAGCGCCTAACACACGTTGCCGGTTAGTCCTTAACCGTAAAAAGGACAAAAGCCCACATATTCGACATTGTGACAGGTTGTTATTAATAACACCATAATCCGTGCTTCACACCCACGGAGAATTTTATCCCGAATCCTAAGTAGGGATAAGTCAACGCCTAACACGCGTTACCGGTTTAGTCTTTTACCGATTGAAGAAGATACCAGAATTCCAGTCTGGGGAATTTTATCCCGAAGCCTAAGAAGGGATAAGTCAGCGCTTAACACGCGTTACCGGTTAGTCCTTAACCGTAAAAAGGACAAAAGCCCATATATTCGACATTGTGGCAGGTTGTTATTAATAACACCATAATCCGTGCTTCGCACGCACGGAGGAATTTTATCCTGAATCCTAAGCAGGGATAAACCAACGCCTAACACGTGTTGCCGGTTTAGTCTTTCACCGATTGAAGAAGACACCAGAATTCCAGTCTGGCCAACGCCTAACACGTGTTGCCGGTTTAGTCTTTCACCGATTGAAGAAGACACCAGAATTCCAGTCTGGGGGCTTTTATCCTGAATCCTAAGTAAGGATGAGTCAGTGCCTAACACGCGTTGTCGGTTAGTCCTTAACCGCGACAAAGACAAAGTCTACGTATTCAATATCGTAGCATCAAGTCTAAGGGAATTCATTCCTTTAGCACAACGTCACATGCGGAACGGACTTAAAACAACCCGCATGTAAGCCCGATTCAAACGGTAATCGGTAAGAGCACATCAAATCCGTTGAGGGCTGAGGATTTGCCAAAAATCCTAAGTCAACGTCTGATACACGTCGCTGTTTAGTCTTTTCACAGGAGAAAGACGAAGTCTACGTATTCAATATCGTAGCACTAAAAGGGTTAACTCTTTTAGCTTAACGTCACATGCGGAACTGACTTAAACAATCCGCATGCTAGCCCGACTCAAACGGTAGTCTGTAAAGGCTCATCAAACCCGTTGATAGCTGAGAATTTGCCAAAAATTCTATAAATGCGAGTCATTGACGCACCAGCTCCGTTAGTTGGTCTCGTGACTCGAGTATCCAACAACACCAAGATAAGATCCACACATGCAGATGAATCAACTTTAACAGTTAGTCCTGCAGCCCCAACATTTGGGACCGCCATGCTCTAATACCTTAAGAGATTAAACTATGTATACTCCAACAAACGTACGAGTATAAACTGTATTAACGTCGGGCGATCCGAAACCCTAGGTCAACACCGGTCAACGCGTAACCCTAGGTCAACGTCAGTCAACGCGTTACAACAAAAAGTTAACGTCAGATGATCCGAAACCCTAGGTCAACGCCGGTCAATGCGTAACCCTAGGTCAACACCAGTCAACGCGTTGTGATGAAAAGTCAACGGCAGACGATCCGAAACCCTAGGTCAATGCGTAACCTTAGGTCAACGCCAGTCAACGCGTTGCAATGAAAGTCAACGCGAGTTAATATATCATGACGGAGATAGTCAGTTCAAAGTCAACTCGACGATACGAGCCAAAATCAACTCACCAGTTTTGATTCAAGATTTCGACGATGGCCAGACGATAAACACAACGCCGGGAGAACTTCGGCTATTCGTCAAAATATCGAATAGATCGAAAATCGAAGGAGTCAAGAATCAAAGCTAATTGCAGGTCCTTTTACACCGACTGAAGGTTGGACCGATTATATCCAAAGTATTTTAGGCTCATCTATAAAAGAAACGAGACTGAAACACTTTGGAGGGGGTATCTGTAGACGTTAAAAATTACCTATAGGTCCCCGCACACGACTCAAGACAGAGAGAAGATGATGAACGTTACTATCTGAGTCACAGGAGCTCATTTGATGATGACAAACGCACGAAGTGAGTCGACGGACCATGCGAAACGACGGAACTTCAGAATGACTGAAACACGAGCTTATCGGGAACCCTGCATCACTTGCAAAAGGCGAAGTGCCTCTCATGTCTTGTACACTTCACATATGATTCAATCATGGGATCTTGTAGATCTTCTCATCGGCTTTCCGAGGGATCTTGAATCGCATGATTCCGAGTTCGGACGATGAAGATACGGCGAAAACGGACGGAATGCGCAGTACTACATCCCGGGCCTCGGCGAGACACCCAGAGGTGTCTCGGACAACCCGAGACACCCAAAGGTGTCTCGGCTTGGCCAAGACACTCTAAGGTGTCTCGGCCAAGCCGAGACACCCAGAGGTGTCTCGGATGGGCCGAGACACCTAAAGGTGTCTCGGAACTTGTAGAGCGATTTTGGCCATGATTTAATTTGAATCTGAAGAAACTCAAAACATAAAAGTTGTAGATCTCCTCGTTATATTTCTAATGCATCTTGGATTACATCATTTGAACATCATATGATAAAGATAAAACCAAAATATCAAAGATAGTACAAACTCCGAGACAGTGTTAGTGTCTCGGAGAAGAATGACGGTTTTGGCCATGATCCGATTCGAATATGAAGAAACTCAAAACATGAAATTTGTATATCTCCTCGTTAGAGTTTGAATACATCTTGAATCAGATCATTTGGAGATTATATGAGGAAGTTATGGCCAAAATACCCGAGATACTCACAAGTGTCTCGGACCTTGTAAAGCTGTTTTGACCATGATGTTATTCGAATCCGAATAATCTTAAAAGATAAAAGTTGTAGATCTCTTTGTTAGATTTCCAACACATCTAGAATCAGGTTATTTGGAGGTCATATGAGGAAGTTATGGCCAAAATACCCGAGACACTCACAAGTGTCTCGGCCATGGCCGAGACACTCACAAGTGTCTCGGACCTTGTGGAGCTGTTTTGACCATGATGCATTTAGAATCTGAAGAATCATAAAAGATAAAAGTTGTAGATCTTTTCGTTATCTTTCCAACACAACTTTAATCACCTCATTCTGAGGTCGGGTGAAAGAATTAGAGCCAAAATACTGAAGAGGGTACAAACTGTCTCACACATGTGCGAGACACCCCGAACTGTCTCGCACTCGGGACGTGTTTTTGACGGGTTTCGATCGGTTTTGACGGTTCCAGAGCCTCCCTAACTGCCTTGGGGTTATCTTTAAATATGATAAAATGGTTATAACTGAAGATAAGAGAGAATCAACCGTTCCTATCCAAACACAGGGCTCCTGAAGCCTATAAATACAGCCCCAGGACCTTCATATTTGGAGATCTGGAATTCTCGAGCGTTGGCGAAGCCCTGCCGGACTGAAGACTGAAGGTGCACGAATTTCAGAGAGGAGGAGGAGAGATCGAATCGAGTTCATCGGCATAAAGAAGAGAAGCTCGTCAGATCTGCAGTTCTCGTGTTCGTCCCTTAAGATTACCCCGTTGTGGTAATCTTAAGAAGAGCAATTATCTTGCTGTTGTCGAGATAAACGCTACGACTTCTTAATTCCTTTGTGAATCAACGACGTTCTGCCCAATTTTTCAGCAATCAGATCTGATCGACGGTAATCCACGGATATCAACATCCCCGTCACAGGCTAAGATCCCACGCAAGCAGAACAATGATAAACGATCTCTGCGTTTGTTTGAAGAGAATTGTACTTTTGTTTTGTTTTCATTGTGTAAAGGTCTTATAAAAAGACTAATTTTTGTTTTCGTTGTAAACGTCTGAAGTTTGTAATGAATCCCGCAATGAAACAATCAATTTTCTCCTCAAACATATATGTATAAGTATATATAAGTATACTTTCTCTTATATAAGTATATATAAGAATACTCTCTCTTATATATGTATAATGTATGTATGTATGTATGTATGTATATACTCTCTCTCTCTTAGTATATATGTATATATATGTATACTCTCTCTTATATATGTATAATATATGTGTGTATATATATATACTCTCATAATATATGTATATATAATATATAGTTACATAATAATTTGGAAGTATATACTAATACATAATTATATAAAATATAATAATATTAAACTAATTTTTAGCATTTTTTTATCAAAAAAGAAAAGAAAAGAAATTTAAAAAAACCTAGTTGGGATGTACTTATCTATTGTGATGCGATGAATTCCAAAATAAATTTATACTTGTAATTTGTAAATAATTTATTAATTATTAATAAAGAATTTATTTTTATAATTTTTTATTTATAATTTATGTCATTTTAAGTGATTAATAAAATTATTGTTTTTTATTATTTTTTTGTTTTTTTTTATAATTTAAAATTTAAATAAAATTTAAAAATTTGATTAAAAAATTAAAAAAAAACCCGGGCCGGCCCGGAACCCGGCCCGGACCCGGACTCGGGTACCCCGGGTCCCGGTCCGGGCTCCGGTTTTGCCCGGATGGACAGGCCTAGCTATTTTTACCCCCCCTCCCTTCTTTTAGTGAGAAAAGAGTAATAGTTTTTTCTAAAAAAAAGAAAAGATTAATAGTGGTAGATTTATTTACTGCTAGATTTTCTGCACGTGCAATGCACGTGATTAAATACTGTGATTAGGTATTTTTGGTTTATTTTCTTACTGAAATTTATTCATCGGTTACTCTTTGATAATAATTTTTGCTCACTTTGATTAAATAATTTTAGTTTATTTTCTTACTAATTTTTTTTCCTCGATTACACTTTGATTATTTATTTATTTGATGTTTGTTTGAATAGGCCACATTCAGTTTAAATTTTTATGTTGATAGTTGAATTGTCAGGAGATAAATATAATCTAAAGCCAATTTAAATTTTTATTTTATTTGGATCGGCATGAAACCAAGCTTGACCCGAGGAAGTATAGTGTTAAGAAAGTAAAAACATTTGAAAAAATAACATTATAAAAGGACGATGAATAATAAAGCCAACGAGCCAAGATGATTGATTTAAAGTGGGTTAAAATCACAGATAATGGTTAATAAAAAAATCATAAACTGAAAATTAATGCGAACTCTAGTATACTTTTATATGATAAAAATATTCACATATGCATAAGAAAGCACTAAAATAGTTTATGAAAATCTCTTCTAAAGATTCCTAATTTTACTAAAAAATAAAACTATTCTATAATAATTCACAAAACATTATATTTTGTTACTTCTATTTTATTTTTTATTGAGTTGAGATCAATCCTTCTTCATCTTTACCTTTTCCCTAACCAATTTTAGAGTAGTAGTGTCTTCATCATCTACATCGATTTTGATATGAGACTAGAGCATGTTATCTTTTCTTTAGTTCATTCATCTTTTATCTTCTCGTCTAAATTCACAAAGAAGTTGAATATATTTCTTATATTCAACACAGACTTCTGACAATACGGACTTTGACTTTTTACTATTTCAATAAGAATAAATGTTAATTTCATATATATGAAATTTTTTATGCTTTTACTTTATTACTTAAATAAGGTTAGGAGCTACCTCTTTTTTCTTTTTATTGAATTCTTCAGTTGTGCATTCAATAAGAATTTCTGCTTTGCCATAATATTACATTTGCTCTGTCTGTGTCATTTTCCATGAGGATTTGAACTAAATACATTAAATTTTTTCATTGTCAATTTGCTTTAGATTATAATAGTAATATTTAATTTTAATATATTTATTTCATGAAAAAGAGATATCACTTAACATTGGTACTAAATCATTGGTGATTCTATAACATTTATCATATCGACACTTATTATTAACATTTTAATCTACTTTTTTATTGCAGCCTTTGCAAACATAGAACCACTACTCAACTCTATTATAAATGGTAGTTATTGTTACCTTAAAGATGCAATAGTGTGTCTGTATATTAGTAATTATTCTTAGGTTTAATTATATGAATTTTAGAGTAGGTTTTCTAAGATCATACCTCTTTCAAATGTTATAATGGTTGTATATATTAGTAATTTGAATTTTTGTTGTATTTATAAAGAGCATTAATGGAGATGTTTTTATCTTGGCAGCTTACTCTAAAAGAACGCTGCATATTAGCTTTAAAATATAATACTCTTTTCTTTACGGTGTTATATGGATGTTTACTTGGTTTATTTACTATTCTCTTATTTTTTTCTGTAAGTTATATCTTTGGATTGATATATATATTATTGACGTAATTTACGATGACATGCATATCTCCTCTATAAATTTGAGACATATATAAGGTGATTTTTTTTATATTTAGTGGCCTTTAATAAGAATTTTACTAATGAAATATACTACATTCATACTTAGAGATCTTGAATTCTAATAGCACTATTATATCATTATCTTTGATAGTGTCTTTAAGAATTGATCCTTCATTAGTAGTCATACCCCTAAATAAAGTCACACGCAAGGTCGTAATACTATATAAGAAAAAAAAGGCCGATTTTATATTTTTTACTTATGCAAAGTATAGTAACTTTTCTTTTATCTTCTATGAAGAATGTTTCTTTGATGAGCACAAAGTTGTTCAATATATTCTTGAGGGAGTATTCAGTTTGCGTTTCTTTGATAAATATAACTTATGTTAGTATTAATTGAAGTGATTCATGGACGTTCTGAATTCCATTTGAAATGAAAACCGCTTGATTCTTTTGAAGGATATCTCTAAATTTTCTAACAGTTCTCCATACATATATTTTTATAACTTTTTACCTAATAAATATTATTACCATTAGAGATCAATATTTATAAATTATAATAAATTATTGTTAATCTATTATATTATAGTCTTTTATCAATTGTTTGTGATTTAGTCTTCTATTAATTAATGATACTTATGTATTTTTACTGTTCTAACATATTGGTAAAATTATATGCAGTTACTTTAATTTATACAATAACATTAATTTTTAATCTATCATATATTTTTTAAATTTTTATTATTTAACTAGATATTTTAATATGTTATTATTACTATTTTTTATCAGTATCAACTTGACTATTTTCAGATTCTAAAAAGGGATTGTAAACATTAAATTATAAGTTATATTTATATATCTTAATAAAAAAAATATCACACAATTACTCTTTTCTTTGCCAAGTTCTAGATTTTTAGCTTTTTATTTTGTATAATTTTAAACTTTTGAGAGTATTTTGTCTAATTTTCAAAACTTTTTGCTTTTTTTGTAATACTTCATGCAATAAACTGATAGTACGGAGGTATTTCATATATTTTATTAATCTTATTTAAATTGTTGAGCTATAGATAGTTCATGGGGTTTTAGGATAGGATATAAGTATGATTATTGTAGATTATAATTTAAATTAAATAATTAAAATAGTACAATGTAATTTTGACTATGAAAAACTTTTTCTGAACTCGTACTTTTAAAGGGAGTATGATTTTTTATTTTCCTTAATTTTTTATATTTTTGAGAATAACTTTTGTCTCTTTAATTTATTTGGTGGATTTTGTAAATATCACATCCACATTATGTATATTTGTAGGTCTATGTTGTTCTCGGGTTCGACCTTTAGGATAGACATTATTTGTCTCATTAATTTATTTAGTTTTTGCATATACACCCTTCATTTTGTAGACATTTATAAATATGGTATTTAATAATTTTATTTAGATTTACATTTCAATTTAAATTGTATCTTTATCTTCATACTATGTATATCCAATAAGAATTCATTAATTTATCAATTTACTCTTACTTAATAGAATAATATTTGAATTTAAGCGTATTTTTGTCCAACGAAAGATTTTTCCGAATTCATGCTTTTAAAGGGAGTATGACTAGGTTTTATGCATGTATAATGCACGTGGTCAAATATCATGATTAAGTATATTTGTTTTATTTCCATACTAAAACTTGTTCCTCGGTTCCACTTTGATGGTTTTTGCTTACTTATATCTCTAAACTTTAGAATTGTGATTATTTATTTTTTTAAATATTTGTTTAAATGAACTACACTCAATTTAAATTTTTATATTGATAATTAAATTGACAGGAAATAAATGTAATCTAAAATCAATTTGAATTATCATGTCATTGAGACCAACATGAAACCAAGCTTGATCTGAGAAAATATAGCATTATAAAAGTGAAAAACACTACAAAAAAAAAACGTTCCTAAAGGAAAATGAAAAATTAAGCTCATAAGACAAGATGATTAGTTAAAAGTGGGCTAAAATGACATAAAAGATAATATGGAGTTTGTTCCTAATCCTTGATAGACTTTAAAAAATTATAAAATAAATATTAATACTAAATCTAGTATACTTTTATTAATGAAAACATCCACATAAACAAATAAAAATACTAAAAAGGTTTATGAAAACCCCTTCTAAAAATTCCTAATTTACTCCAAAAAAACCTATTCTATAAAATATTCAAAAAATAGTGTCTTCATTCCTTATGTTTTATTTTTTATTGAGACGTTATCAATCCTTCTCCACCTTTATCTTTTTCGATAAAATTAGACTACTTTAGATGCCAAAAAAAGATAGTAAAAGCTTAAAATAAAAGTTAAATTTACATATCTTAATGAAAGAATATCAAACAACTACTCTTTTTTTGCTATATTTTGAAGTTTTAGTTGCTTTTTTCGTGATTTTAAATTTTTAAGGGTTTGTCTTGCAAATTTTGAAACTTTGAGAGTGTTTTTTTAAAAAAAATTAAATTTTAAGTTGAGTGCTTGTAATTTTCATATTTCATGTGTTGGTAGTGTATTTTTTAATGTCAGAATATTTCTTGCAACTCTGAATTTTGAGGGTATTTTTTTGTAATTATTGAAACTTTAGATTATTTGTTGCAAAATTTAAATTTTTAGCGGTCTGTTAATAATTTTGAGATTTGATATGTATTGGTTATAAGTTATTAATTTTTAGTGTTTTGTGTTTTTTTTAATTTTCGAAGGAGTTTTTTAGAATTTTTATAACTTTGAGGTTATTTTTTTTTATAAAATTTAGTTTTTTAGTGTTTGATAGTAATTCCTTGAATTCGTCTTTATTGTTCGCAAGTTTTGAAAATTTAGAATTTCATAGTGCTTTTTTATTATTTGAACTTTTGATGGTGTTTTTATAGTTTTTAAAATATTAAGGTTTCATGCTTGTTGTTTTAAGTTTTGAAACGTCATGATGTTTTGTGTAATTTTATACTTTTAAGGGTGTTTTGTGTAAATTTTAAAACTTTTTGGTATTTTTTGTAATCTTCATATATTATAGCTTATTAATCTTTAAATTATTGACCTGTAAGTAGTTCACATAGGATTAGGAATCTTCATATATTATAGCTTATTAATCTTTAAATTATTGACCTGTAAGTAGTTCACATAGGATTAGGATAGGATATAATTATGATTATAATAAATTAAATTTAAATAAAATATTCAAATAGTCAAGGGTAATATTGACCATGAAAAGATTTTCCCGAACTCGTATAATTTTGAGATTTATTATGTATTAGTTAGAAGTTATTAATTTTTAGGGTTTTCTGTGTTTTTTAATTTTCAAAAGAGTTTTTTGGAATATTTATAACTTTGAGGTTATTTTTACAAATTTTAGTTTTTTAGTGTCTGATAGTAATCCCTTGAACTCGTCTTTGTTGTTCACAAGTTTTAAAATTTCAGAATTTCATAGTGCTTTGTTATTATTTGAACTTTTGAGTGTGTTTTTATAGTATTTAAAATATTGAGGGTTTCATGTTTATTGTTTTAAGTTTTGAAACGTCTGGATTACTTTTAAGGGTGTTTTGGGAAAATTTTGAAACTTTTTGGGGTTTTTTGCAATCTTTATTTATTATAGCTTATTAATCTTTAAATTGTTGACCTGTAAATAGTTCACATAGGATTTGGATAGAATATAACTATGATTATAATAAATTAAAATTTAAATAAAATATTCACTAGGAGTCTCATTTGTTTTTATATTTAAGAAGAGTTATGTAACCCCAATGGAGAATAATAAATTTTGATTAATAAAATTTCGTTTTTCGTCAATATTTACTTTGTGGATTCGAAGCTCTTCGTGGATTCGAAGACTGTCCTTAGTGAATTCCGAGGCTACAACTTCTGCGTTGCGTCATAATCGATAGGGAAAGTTTTCTTGTCATTTTGTCCGTGGGCGTAGGCTTAGGCTAAACCACATAAATATTGATGCCTCCTTTTTGTTCTTTTCTAATCTTGTTTGGGGTAGAATTGATTTTGACCTAACATGATGTCATAATAGTTTTGTGAAATTTACTGACAAAATAACAATGACCATGCTTTTTTTTTATTTTGTTGCTCTAATCCATTTTCTGATTACAAGAAAACAAGTGGAGATGGAATTAAACTTGATATCAATTGAAATTTACAGAAATTCATTTAGACTAAAAGAAAGAAATATAGTCTTAAATAAATACTGTACTGATTCACTTTTTGCTCATAATCAGAGAACAAAGGGTCTCGAAAATGGTAAATTCTTACCTTTTTCGCTAATAGTAACTAATGACAGAAAAGATCAACTGACTTGATAGCAGTTTTCATTATCCAGAAATTTATTTAGCAACCAATATTCGAACATACGCATAAAACCCGGTTTCATCCAAAAAATTCGGTCAGCATTGCGCCGCCTAAACGAACCCCACCCCTCAGCTAAGCGCTCAAATTCACCACAGGCACTCTACTATGAAAATACTCATCTGCAATAATAATTGATTTAATTCACAGAAAAAAAAGAAAATATTGAATTATATATTATTAGTTAAAGATGAGATATAGACATGAGTATGTACCTTCTAAAGTTGAACCCTCTGTTACACCTTTGTATGCCCAATCACACGCTGCAGTGATACTTTCTGATGCATATCTGCTCAATGGCATAACTAAGCTTAATTAGGGAATTTCATACATCTCTAAAAAGTAAATAACAACAACAACAACAACAACAATAATAAGAAATAGATCATAAACTTTTTCGATTCTAAAGACAAATTATTTGATTCTTTTTTTCCTCTAAAGCAAAGGGTCAATTACGGTGAAATTTTTTGGGTCTTTTACCCTCAGAGAAAGGGAAATATTTTTGACAAATATACCTCGTGAAGGATATATCTGCAACAATGTAATTACAGGGTCCGATCCGCAATTGGGTGATAGTACAGGGGTCTATAAGTAATTAACCCTAAAGTAAAAGGAACTTACACGTCTGGACATATTGTCTCGTTTTTACTGCATGTCTCCCATTTCGTAACTTTCTCTGACCACTCTCCCTATTATCAAGATATTGAGAAAATGAATCATATCAATATGAACAGAGATTTTAATGCAAAAATATATAATTACAATACAGAAACATACAAGAGGTAGATATTCTCCTGTATCAATATTTCTTCACAATGATCAATTAAAACTCAACAACCCAAAAATAACCGTTTAAAATTCATCATACTGTGATATTCTTTTTTATTGTATCCGCGAATTCTTCCACCGAAGTGTTATAGAAATTTTCTTCTGCCGTTTGAATTATGCTATCATCCCATACCTGTAGGGTCCTCATCAGAAAAAAACATAAAATAATATATGAAGCACCCTACAATAATTGGTATAAAAATAAGATGAAATTTAATTAGGAGAATAATTCTAAACTTACATGGTGGAGGTTTGCCTTTCTTGTATACCAGTGTACTTCAATGGTGTTGCCCCCTTCATCTGAAGTGAAACCAACATGTAGAGGCTGCACATTTTGCATGTCTCATAAGTTCAGTAATAAGAAAAAATAAAGAGAAAATTTGCAAAATAGTCCGTTTTTGCTAATTATTTAGCAAAATAGACCGTTTTGCTAAATAATTAGCAAAGTAGACCTCTTTTGAAAAAAAGAGGTCGATTTTGAAAAACAAGACTCAGAAAACATACGGGACTACTAGTCCTGTATGTTTAGAGCCAACTTAATCACGGATTAGTGACTCAGAAAACATACGGGACTAGTAGTCCCTTATGTTTTCTGAGTTCATCTTAATGTTTTGTGAAAATTTCTGAGTTCACTAATCCGTAATTAAAACATACGAGACTACTAGTCCCGTATGTTTTCTGAGCTGTTTTGCAAAATAGATATGTTTTTGGCCTGTTGGCAAAAAAGATGTCTATTTTGCTAATTATTTATCAAAACGGTCTATTTTGCTAAATAATTAGCAAAACGGTCTATTTTGCTAAATAATGTTTTGTGATTCTTTACTGTTTTCTTTAAATAATTTGGAGATGTTTGATATATATACCTGGTGAATGTCACCCACAAAGTGAGCAAGGAAGAGGAGTGCTTCAGTGAGATTATCTGAAATATATAAATTTATTTGAACGTTTAATATTTTGTTGTTATTTCTCAAAAGAAGTTCATTATGTCGAGCGTGTATGTTTTTAGGTTAATTTCACAAAACACCCTGAACTTTGGGGGGTTTTGCAGTAGCTCGCTCCTTAAACTTTGGGGTGTCTTACAAAACATACTGAACTTTAAACTTTTCTCACCAAAACCCCACATGTAGTTTGTCAATGACTAAACGTCTTTGAGAGCAAAACAATTACAGGTGGGGTCCCATGAGAAAGTATACAGTTCATAGGGGCTTTATAAGATCGGCCCTCCATGTGTTCCGGAGTTATGTTAGATAAAAATTTAGAAGGTTATGTGCAAAACCCTCCAACGTTCAGGTGGACTTTGTGAATTAACCCTTTTTCTTACATTGGGATCCACTAGAAGAGTTCTTGTAAGTAAGAAGCTGGTCAGTGTAATTGGTGATTGCTCCTGATACACATCTCCCTGCCACTCCATTGTCATCCTTGCAGTCCCCTGCATATACATCAAAATGAAACCCTAGCAATCCTTAAAATCTCAAGAGATTATTATGAATTTCATCTTTCTATAAAAATATCATAAACCTTTTATCTACTTCAAGAAACTCAAGGGCCTTCATAAGACATTTATTCAATTTTTTTGCCAGAAAACCCCTGAAGTTTGTGTTGGGAATTTTACGCCGAAAACCCTAAAACAGCAGAAACACAGTATAGAGAAAAGTACACCAAGTTTAACGAGATTCGGTAACTGCCTACGTTCTCAGGGGCCACACAATTAATTTCTTATTAATCAATAAGAAATACAATGCAAGAGCAGATCTCAAACTAGATCTCTCGATACCCAACACTATAGCTACAATGTTAATGCTTTCTCTCAAATAATCCCTCTTTTAATTCTTCTCTTCTTTTCATTCATCTTCTTAAATTCCCCCCTCAAACTTCACCGATTGAGCGCTTGAGAAAAGAGGGCAGAAGAGAAAAAAAACTTTCTTCGGCCGGCTAGGGTTTAAGATATCGCGAGAGGAGAAGAGAGGGAAGAAGCGCGGGGGGGGAGGGGGGCTAGGGCTCTGGGTCTCTTTTTTATAAGGGACCCTAACGCCATGCTGGCGAGAGGCCTGTCGCGGCAACCGCATGCTTGCGCCCCCCCTAACCTCGCCTGCAGGCGCTTTACTCGAGCTCGCCTACAGAACACCTGGACCTCGCCTGATCCGCCTCTCGCCTGCCTCGAGCTCGCCTTGAGCGCTCGACGACCTCACCTGCAGCGTTCCGCCTGAAACTCATCGCCTGAAGCTTCGAGCTCGACCTCACCTGCACCATCTCAAGGTCGCTTGTGAGTCTATCTCGCCTGGATATCGTCAAGCTCGCCTACACCGCGCCTTCGATCTCTCCTGAGCTCGCCTGCGGAGGTTTGTGTCTACACCCGATACTAACAATCTCCCACTTGGAGGCCAAACCGCTATCAGCAGGCTATCTCAACAAGCACTTTCTCCTATGTGGCTCCGCCCTCAGCACCTATGCATGAAGGCCAACTGAAGTTGCGCACAACTCTAGTTTCTGAAAGGTCACTGTCTTTGTCAACATATCCGCTGGATTCTTTCTTCCTTGGATCTTCTGTTGAAATCTTTAACAACTTGTCGGGCTCTATATCTTCTGGAACCATCATGTTCCTTTTTCACTCGATACACCCACTGGTTGTGATGTACCTTCTTCCCCATGGGCAACTCAGCTAGTTCCCATGTCTGGTTGGAGATCAGAGATTTCATCTCTTCTTTCATAGCAAACTCATACTTGCTCGCATCTTCATTTTAACAAGCTTCATCAAAGCTTTTAGACTTTCCTCCATTTGTCAGCAACATATAATTCATGTATCTGCTGTTAGGCACAGGAGGATGAGTAATTCTCCTTAATATCAGAGCTGGTGTGTCGGGCTTCTGCACACCGTTCTGTCCAACAGGCTCTTCTGGCTGAGGACCTTCTGCATTGGGTTCTTCCGAGAGGTTATCTGGGACATCATCTTTATTTACAAATATTGACTCGCTCTCTAAGTCACTGACATCTGTCTTGTGCATGTCCTTATACACCACCTTCTCGTTGAAGGTCACATCTCTGCTCTAGATCACCTTCTTGTTTTTGTTATCCCAAATACGGTAGCCGAACTCATCTTCACCATCCCCGATGAATGTGCATTTCTTAGACTTGGGATCAGGCTCATTCCTGCCTTGATCACTAATATGCACATAAGCTACACAATCGAAAACTCTGAGATGTGAGAGTGTTACCTCCTTTTCGCACCATACCTACTCTGGTATTTTGTGCTCCAATGGAACCAATGGTTATCGGTTGATCAAGTTGTTGTGTTGACTACTTCTGCCCAGAACTGTTTTGGTAGACTTAACTGTATCTGAATGCTTCTAGCTCTCTCTGTTAGTGTTCTATTCATGTGCTCAGCCACACCATTGTTCTGAGGCGTACCGAGCATGGTTCTCTCCATTATGATCCCGTGCTCATAGCAGAACTTCTTGAATCTGATGTTTTCATACTCACCGCCATTGTCGGTCCTGGGCTTCTTTATTCTCAGATCGGTTTCATTCTCAACCATAGTTTTCCATCTTCTGAAAGCTTCAAATACTTCTGACTTATGCTTCAGAAAGTAGACACACACTTTTCGAGAGTGATCATCGATAAAAATCACAAAGTAGTATTTTCCACCAATGAATGCGGTGGTGGTTGGTCCCTTACATCTGAGTGAACGAGCGCTAGCTTCTCTTTCCTAGGGATTTTGCCACTTGTATGAAAGCTAACTTTCTTCTGCTTTTTAAGTATGCATTCTTCACACATATCAATCTCTACTGCTTGTAAACCTGGGAGTTTTCTCTTTGTGTGCATAATCTTTATCCCTTTTTTACTCATATGACCGAGTCTCTAGTGCCACAACCTTGAAGTCTTATTACTTGTTGCAACTGAGATCAAACAACGTGCACCTGCTATCATATACAGGGTACCAGTTTTCTTGCCTCTAGCAATCGTCATTGCGCCTTTTGAAATCCTCCAATCATCACCATGGAAAGTCATCGTGTAGCCTTCACTAGCCAACTAGCTTACTGAGATTAAGTTTCTTTTTAGATCGGGAATATACCTGACATCCTTCAGCTCCTATACTGACCCATTCAGCTTAATCTTCACTACACCTTTGCTAATAATGACACATAGTTGATCATTACCAAGGTATACATTTCTAAGATTTTCGGGGATATACTTCTCGAGGAATTCTTTCTGAGAAGTAGCATGGAATGATGCTCCAGAGTCCAACACCCAAGACTCCTCCTTGCTCTCCAAAGAGCATATCAATGCATCATCTCCTCCTGAGGTGGAAGCAACATTCATATCTGTCTTTGCCTCCCACTCCTTCTGTGCACTCTTACACTGATTCTTGTAATGCCCGTTTTTCTCGTACTTCCAACACTCGATAGCCTTTGAGCTGCTGGAATTCTTGGATTTGGACCTACTGTCCTCTGATTCATTTCCTCTGGTTGAATTTTTACCTCTTGACTCTGTATATAATATTGAAGAGGTTGTAGCTTCACCCGACTCTCTCCGTCAGATCTCCTCATTGAGAACCAAATCACAAACGTTGTCAAACTTCAAGTTGTTGCTTCTCAACGAGCTACTCACAGCTATGACTGTAGCATTCCAACTCTCTGGTAGGGAATACAAAAGGATCAACGCTCGAACTTTTTCATCAAACTCAATATCACCTGAACTCAATTGGGCCGTGACTGTATTGAGTTGATTGAGATGATGTGCTACCAATGCACCTTTCGTCATTCACAAATTGAACAACCGTCTTATCAAATGGACTTTATTTGAGGCTGATGGTTTCTCATACATATTTGAGAGTGATGTCATAAGACCCGTCGTGGTTTTCTCCTTTGCAATGTTAAAAGCAACATTGCGGGTTAACGTCAAACGATAACCCTGAGGGCCTTTCTGTCTAGAAGATTCCAATCTTCTTCCTTCATACCCTCTGGCTTTTTCCCTGAGAGAGGTTGATATAGATTTTTCTGATACATATAATCCTCTATCTGTATTTTCTAGAATCCGAAATCTGATCCATCAAGCTTCTCTAATCTCACTTTTCCTTCATCCACGGCCATCGCTCCCACTTGAATTTGACTTCCTCTAAATCGTTTTAGACTCTGATACCAGTTGTTGGGAATTTTATGTCGAAAACCCTAAAACAGCAGAAACACAGTATAAAAAAAAGTATACCAAGTTTAATGAGGTTCGGCAACTACCTACGTCCTCAGGAGCCACACAATTAATTTCTTATTAATCAACAAAAAATACAATGCAAGAGCAGATCTCAAACTAGATCTCTTAATACCCAACACTGTAGCTACAGTGTTAATCCTTTCTCTCAAATAACCCCTCTTTTAATTCTTCTCTTCTTTTTATTCCTCTTCTTAAATTCCCCCCCTCAAACTTTACTGATTGAGCGCTTGAGAAAAGAGGACAAAAGAAAAAAACTTCGTCGCCGCCGCTAGGGTTTGAGATCGCTAGAGGAGAAAGAGAGGGAAGAAGCGCTAGGGGGGCTAGCGCCTCTCGCCTGCCTCGAGCTCGCCTTGAGCGCTCGACGACCTCACCTGCAGCGTTCCGCCTGAAACTCCTCGCCTGCAGCTTCGAGCTCGACCTCGCCTGCACCATCTCAAGCTCTCCTGCGAGTCGATCTCGCTTGGATCTCGTCGAGCTCGCCTGCACCGCGCCTTCGACCTCGCCTGAGCTCGCCTGCGGAGGTTTGTGTCTACACCCGACACTACCGACACTAACGGTTTGGGCGTTTCTAACATAACCCCCCTTGACTTACAATACGTCACAAAACACTCTTCAAGTTTTCGGGTTCTCAGAAAACCCCCTTCAACTTTTAACACTTCTCAACAAAAAAAAAACAACTTGCACTGATTGCAATTTTCATATACATGGGCGGGTATAATTACGCACAGAATATTTTTATCAGTGAAAATTAAGAAGTAGAGTGATACTCACTTTGGTAATTATAATTGCAAAGATTATCTGGTGTATTAATGTAATGGAGAGGAGAGGACCATCTATAGCGGAACTTTACATGGTCAGCCCATGAGCAAAGGCTGCTGAGATTGTTGTTTGCATAACTCGGAAGAAGATCATTGACTGCGTCTGATGCTGCCGTGCTTAATCGATCCTAACAACAATATTAAAAAATTAAAAAACAACAGTAATCTACACTATATATTCATACTACTATATATTAAGAAAAGTCTTCTTTCTGGTCTTATTGTGAGCGACGTTTTTTGAAATCCGAAAATGCCTTTTGCATCTAAAAATTAAATTTTATATGCTCTCACATTTTAAGAAATCAACAAAAATGCTCTCACAGTTGACAAAATGAAAAGAAACATTCTTGCATTTGGAAAAAAAAATTACGGAAACGTCATGAAAATTGAAAAAATTAACAATCAACAAATATAAATTCAAAATCTTATCTATCCGTTTTCTTTGACAATTCGATTACCACGCTAATCTCACGTTTTGTGCCATGCGTGTATCGCATACACTGTAGTACCAGTTACCAACAAGGACTAAGTAAAGATAAAATTGACTACTAATGCTAGTATTATCAAAAAAAAAAAACAAATATTACCCCTAACAGACAATCAAAATTCTCTGAATCTGAGCAAATCTACTTGTTAAACACGAGTATCACTAGATTGCCCACTGCCATTTTTATGTTAGAGATTATAGACAAGCATGATAGAAAACTAAGTTAATGTCATTGAGGTGTCTTGCACATAACCCTTCTGAACTCTTTTTATCTCACATAACACATTGAATTTCGGGATATCTAACAAAACCCCATTGAACTTTAACTTATCCTCACCAGATGCCTAAACAATAACTAAAATGCCATTGAGTTTAAAAATAAAACTTAAAACTGTGGCATTTGTCGTTTACAGGCAACGCACTCCTATAAATTGTGGTTTTACGTCTCAAGGAAATTTTAGTTATTTGCAAATTATAGCTAGGTGTGCAGTGAAAAAAATTCAAAATTCACGAGTGTTTTGTGAGACAACCCAAAAAAAATAGTTCAGGTTTTCCTTGAAATTAATTAACCCAATAAAGAAAGGAAAACAGAGAAGACTTGCAAGTAGAGAAAATGAGTACTCACATACATAATCTAAAAAGGGATGCTATGATAAAAGAAAGGAATCAACCTGAGCTATTTTGCAAACGATATAATGCCCATCAACTCCCCATCCATGGATCAGAACTGGAAATGATAAAGCTATCAAGATGAAGAGGGCAGGCATCTGAAACCCACAAGTCATCTTTAGAGAAAGAGAGAGTTGAGGGAGGGAGAAAAAGAAAGAGAAAGTGTGAGAGAGACTGTTGAGAAGTACTGAAACAAACCAACCCTATGCGTATATCATTATTCACGCATTAATTTCTCAATTTATAAATGGAAACTCCCTGGCAATGATCACACCTTTTTGTTTTGATGGCTGAGAAAAAGGTAATTGCTTTCATATTTGTACACACCTATTTACTTTCTTGTCATTCTGTTTGATGATATAAAATAATTTCCAAAGAAAAAAAGCAAAGTATTTAGATTTTCTAAACTTTATCCTTTTATTCATATTTAGATTGATTATTAATTATGTTAAAACATAATTATCACCAGCCCGGTGAGCTGCATTCTTCATATTTTGTGAATGATATCATAATCATTAACTAAGCATAAATGCTTGCACTTGAAGAAATAGCCTTTCTGTTATATATGATGGCATGTTCTTTGGTGTTTATATCAGAAAAAATACTTTAAAAGCTTGTGATTTCTTTTGGCATTGTATCAATATTTATTACCTGCTACATTGTTGCCAGAGTGTACTAGAGGATATAGAAGTTTGAAGCTTTACTACTTGTATTTGATGAGTAAGAATGTTTTCATGAAAATAATATAATTAAGCACACGTACAATATCTGTGCTACTTTTCTTTGTTAATCTAAATTTGAACTTTTTGGTCAAATCGTTATTCTGTCATAACTTAATTCTCCATAAGCCCAGCAACATTCTAATTCTTGTGAGATACTGTTTTTGTATAAAAAGGAAGGATTGTTGTGTAAAAAAAGGTAAGTGAGGTGGCTGTGGTGCCTATTTGTAAACAAAATTTAAACATGGAAGGAACGTGACGAAACAATTAACGTATCCTCCCCGTCTTATGATGCGTTACGATCAGTTTTTGTCCCAAGACACTGGATTCTTTCACCTTACTTTACAGACCTCCCCCTTATAGAAAATAGGGTTAATTGCAGATAGACCCAGCATAACATCAACCAATCACAGATAGACCCCGTGTAGTTCTATTGGTGCTGATAGACCCCTTAGAATGAGGAAGTTGACAATTGGAAAATGAGAGTATTGTTGGATATTCTAAGGAAAGGACGTTGTTAGTGATGACAACTCAACAGAAACTCTAATTGCGGATCGCAAAAGAAAGGATGAAAACAAAGAGAATGCAATCGCAGAAATACAGGAATTTAACGAGTTTCAACAATTAACTTAATAACCTATATCCTCAGACTTTGGGGTACACTCGGTCCGGATACGGCTCGGATATGATGCTTACCATATCCATATCCGGTTACCCATCTCGGATACGGATACAGATACGGATCTACATCGATAAGGAAAATTCATAACTATATCTGCTAGAGTCGGATAGGGTTACAGATGTACATGCGGATATATGAGCGGATATGCATGCGGATACAAAACGGACATGAGAAAACTAGATAGTATGGAGAAAAACATAGTTCATGTGATACAAAAG
The DNA here is from genome assembly GCF_001876935.1 of Asparagus officinalis. Taxonomy (NCBI): domain Eukaryota; kingdom Viridiplantae; phylum Streptophyta; class Magnoliopsida; order Asparagales; family Asparagaceae; genus Asparagus; species Asparagus officinalis. The sequence continues at coordinate 116,749,009 of NC_033794.1, read as the reverse complement.
AGTTCAATTAATATGTTTATTATAATTGAAAACTTAAGATTAGATATCTTGATCATCAAAATTAACCACAAATCCATAATCTAAGAATCGAAACTATCGTAAGAGTATGACTAATATGTATTCGGATATTTCGGATACGGATACGGATATTTCACTACAAAACCATACCCGTAATCATATCCTATCGGTTTTGTTTTTGTTTAGCCATATCCGTATCCTAACGGATACGGTTACAGATATTTTCTCGGATACGGATGCGGTTTATCACCCCTACTTGGGCTACAAATAGCACACAATTTCACTGATAATCAGCAAGAATTAAAAATATTCTCTCAACGTGCCATAATCTCACCATTTTGTCATCTCTTCTGTTTCTCTCTTTTGGACTTTAAAGGGAAAAAAACACTATGAATGAACATAAACATTAATAACATAAAGTTTCTGCCTGTAGGGCTGAAACTACAAAATATCCTACTGACGGGCCAACGAAATTAAGATTACTTGTACAAGACCTTTGAACGAGCCTATCTCAGTGATTTCCATTTCCGGATTTGTTATGTTCACAATTATATATGTTTAAGTCTAGTGTAGAGTAGTGTAGGAATAGTAACGATCAAATAGTTCATACCCAAGAATAGGGAGAGGACCATAGCCAGGTGAACATCCGACATTCTTGGGTACCATAATTTTGAAATCATGATCATAGTGTTCAAGAGACAGATCATAATTTTGAAATCATGATCATAGTGTTCAAGAGACAGATTGTATCTATATATGTTAAATAAATTACAATAAAGCTTACATCTTAAAGGAAAACAAACATGGCTAAAGGAAATCACATATAAGTTTACGAATCCTTGCTTATTTCAACATTGGAACCTCAAGATGGATCTCCATGAGATTCGTTTCTGAGCATTCCTTTACAATGACTCAAAAGGAAGCAAGTATTGAATAGTAAAGGAGTTTCTTGCAAGCCATCTCAAATCTAAAGAGATTTTTTAGAACTAGCTATTGACTTTTAGTTCGTTGATCTCCGTATCTCCCTCCCCCCCCCTAATTTTGGTACTGTTATCGATCTTCTATCCATATTGTTAAATTAATTAAGCCCAAAAGGATGTACCTTATGTGTCACTAGGAATATGCTCCTAATATGTGATGTGAACCCAAAGCCTTCAATTTTTATTTTTATTTTTAAATTTTTTTAATTATTTTTATTTTTAAAGGTCAAGGATTGATTTAGCTAACACCATGCTTGTGGGAGCAAGTTGATCTTTTTAAAAGGAGAATCTATGTGGAACAAGTAAGCATTGGTACTAATGTTAATACTCACCTTAAGAAAGTCAAATCTCTTAAAGCCTATTTTATTATACCAAATCTCATAAATTATTATGAGGAAGAAGAGATTATGTATGTCCTCATATGGTTAATGTTCTTAAAGTAAATTTAGATGCACCAAAATTCTAAAGTATAATGAGGATTGAAGCATCATAAGTTATATATTTAAACATGCCCCTTGAGTGTTGAATGCTCTTTGCATGGTTGAAATGTTGTTAGACCCTAGAGGGAGGGAGGGAGGGAGGGAGGGGGGGTGATTAGGGTCTTATGCTAATCTAATCCGATTAAATGCCAATTAAAATTAATTAATAAGTTATCCTAGCAAGTATGAAATACCACAAGATATATGAGCTAGGATAAGCAATGTAAACAATGAGATATATCTTATATGATGAATTATATATGCAAGGATATATAAACTAACACAAGATGATATATCCTATCAAAGAGATATACAATATGATATATGTATATGCAAGGATATAAAACTAACACAAGGGGTAAACAAAATGAACTAGATAGTGGATCACATAAATAATGAGCTATGGACAATGGCGATATAAGATATGAACATAAATATAAATGAACGCCAAAGCACACTCAAACACAATCAAATGATCACGGAGTTCGGACCTTCCGTCCTACGTCTCCGCTCCCCACTCCCGGGGAGAAATTCACTATCACAACCGGGTTTTCTACGCTCACCCGAATAACGTTTACAACCACACTATGTCGGTTTTCAACGATCACCAATCAACGTCCACTCCTCACACTCGGTTTTCTAGTTCACCAAAAACTTCACAACACACTCGGTTTTCTAGCTCACCGGAAACCTTACAATCTCACACTGTAACAAATATAAATTTGTTCTCTACAATAGATAAGAACTCAATGAAAGCACAACTCAAAGTTACAATCTCTCACCACCCAACTATACTATGTATGTAAATACTAAAAGCTCAATGTGGGTGTGTGTAACAATGAGTAAAATAAAATCTAACTCAAATAGCAAACTAGCAATAATAAGGATATGAAAATCAATAATGAAATTGCTAGAGAAAAGAGTTAGAAAACTTCTCTATGAACACAAGGAAGAGGATGAAGAGGATTGAGAATGAATCCCTCAATCTGCAGTGAAAACTTCCTCCTTTGTAAACAGAAACCCAAACTTAAACAAACAGTAAAAACCTTAAACCCTTGTTTTAAAACCTTGTTTAAAAACTTCTTGGCTTAGTAAAAAGAGATCAGCAATGGGGTATTTATACCCACTCAATATCTTAACAAAAACCCCAAGCAAAAGACAAAAACAGCCCCAGCAAACAGCTCAGGAAATAGCCTTTGGAAAAGCAACGGATCTATTGTCGGTCGACCGGAAATTTCGTCGGTCGACCGACAGAGAGCAAAAACACGAAGAAGCAATTCTGGACTATCGTCGGTCGACCGGTGCGGTCGACCGATGGAGCTCTCGGTCGACCGCATCGGTCGACCGACCAACTCTCTGTCGCCCGGTGATGAAAGATCAAATATGTCGATCGTGGCGGTCGCCGCACAAACAGATATGACAGAAAATAGTTTTTGACAGCTGATTTTGACGACTTAAAAATATTTAAAAAATAACAAATGAAGTCGCAAAAATAATAAACTTTGGGAAATGATAATAAACATGAAGAACAAACATGTTATCAAAAAGAAATTTTCCAATTGCATTTCCCATTTGTGAAAAATCATCATTTTATCATAAATAGTCGCAAAACACGACAAATGAAAACATGTAATTTTGATATTTTTTTTGGCCTAAACCATTGTTTTGAACCTGTTGCACCCAGATGATTATATAGACTTTTATTATATGATTATGGTTAATGTCCAAAAACAAGATATAAATTTCATACAATTGTTGGCATATCTATCAATAAATAGCCAAACCAGTAGTAACTAGAAACTGTGATTTCATATTTATAACATGAAAATTCCAAAACTATGTATGTTATATAGTATAAAAACTATATATGTGTATAGAAACCAAAACGTTTTTGAAGCATTGGATTTGTTTATCTAAGCTCGTTTGTATGCAACCGGGTTTGAAACTTGTGTATATTATAATATATATATATATATTAACTAATATATATATACGAAGAAACCAATAAATGTGTGTGTATAGATATTGAGCTTAGAGTATATAACACACATAATATAAAATCTAAAACTACATTACCCAAGCAATCTTGATCTTCAATTAAGCTTGACTTGGTACACTTGCGGATGAAGCTTGAACTTGATCTTTAACTTGAATTGTACGTTGCTTCACTCCACAATTCCGCCAACCTCCTTTGGATATGATCGTTGAAGCTCTATTCCATCCATCCTCTAACAACGTTGTTTGTCTACAATACATAGGAATGCACAAACACTAGACAAACAACATTAGTGGTAAATTGTTTGTTAAACGTCATCAAAACAAAAAGGCCAACAATCTCCCCCTTTTTGATGATGATAAACAATTTACAAAAAGAAATATATGCATGAAGCAAATGAATATATAATTTATAATTCACATGCATATAAACAAGAAGGAATATACTCACAATATTTCTCCCCCTTTGACAACATCAAAAAGGGAACAAAAGAATTAAGAGAGCGAAAGCTCCCCCTATCAATAAGCTTAGGTGAGTATCAAACAATTATAGGGAATGCTCCCCCTATCAAAAAGCCATATAGAATATATGCAATAAAAGAATCATGGCAAACATATGAGCAAGCATACATGAATATGCTAAATATCACTCACATACAAAAAGATAACGAGAACACATATAAGTATCTCAATATAAAAATAGTGTCTCATTAACAAAAACATAAAGATCAAAAATAGATTTATGAAATCAAAAGAAAAGGAACATGAAAATCATGTAAAAGGTTTTCAAATGAAAACAAATCAACCAATGAAATCATAAATCACAATTAAATCATATAAGAGCATAAAATCAAATCATCATTGATTTTAAAAAATCAAGAGAGGCAACCATATCTAGCTCTTGAGCTAATAATAACCCATATAAACATTTTTAGCACCCGGTAAACAATGTTTGGGAATAAACACCCAATAACTCCGGAGGGTTATATAAACATAGTCCTCTCATCAAAATAAAAATAATAATCATGAAAACAAAAGATTTGATACAAGAAAAATTGTTTTCATAACCAAAAGATTTTAAAACATAATTTTTAAAACCAAGAAAAAGAAAGATAAAAAACATTAAAATTCTTGGTTTAAAATTTAAAATTGTTTTAGTACCCAAGAACTCTTGGTACCAAAAGATTTAGGGACATGACCCCTATCATTTAAGCTCAAGGCCCTAGGGTTATGAACCCTTTTAGGCGCATATGGTGCACGGGATCGGTCATAGCAATAATCAATCAAATGACCCTTCCGATTACAATATGTACAATGGAAAGGAAGCATTTGCTTATGTTGACCATTAAAAGGTGCACGTGGAACATTTGCAAATAAAGATGGTCTTTTAAGATTATTTTGCAAATGAGAAACATCTTGAAATAATGTTGGTCTACTTGAAATATTTTGCGATTTAGAAACTTTTCGCAAATCAAAACAAAACTTAGCTAAGTGACCAACTCTACCACAAAAATCACAATGATACACAAGAGCATGCTTATGATGAGAAATAGGTGCATGTGTGTGTACATGTGATGAAGAAACTTGATGAGATGCACAAGAAGGATTAATATTCTTATGTTTTTGTGCATCATAGCAAAATTGAAGCTTGATGGGATGCACAAACATGATTAATCTTGATGGGTTTTTGTGCATTATAACAAAATCTAGCAAGGTGGCCTTTACGACCGCAATTAGTGCATTTATAGACTTTGTTATACATGTGTGCATAGTGTGTATGATTCTTAGAAGAGTTTGCATTAGACTTTGCACACAAGTCCATAAGTTTCTTATGATTATCAATGCATGTGTTTAAGGTTGAATTTAAACAAGATATGCGGTTTTTCACATGATTCAACTCATCATTAGATACAACATCATTGATAATAGAAGTAGAGCAAAGCTAGCGACTCATGATCGGATTTCAAATCTACATGCTTGCTTTTTAGATCTATAAATTTATTTTGCAATTTTGTATAGGCATGCATTAATCTATCATATGCACAAGCAAGTTCAACACTAGATAAATCATTGTCGGGTTCGAACTCGCAAACCTCACTAGGGCTATCGCCTAGTGGCCGTGTGCATGATGCTCCATATGAACTTGAAGCCGGATCCTCCAAAGCTTGTCGGATCGCCTCCAAGTCCCCTTGATGTGCTTCAATAAATTTTCATAAGGTGTAAGCACTATCAAAATGAACAAACTTGTTAGAGAGGGATGAGTTAAAAGCATTTAGCAAATATTCTAACAAGATATTATTCATTGTAAACATACGATGATCATTTTTATTCCACTGAATAAACTTGTTAGACATAGATGAATTAAAAGCATTTAGCAAATATTCTAACAAAATATTGTTCATTGTAAACATACGATGATCATTCTTATTCCACTGGATTTCTCCAAAGTGGGCACAATATAAACATCATTTATAATTTCTCATAAATCAAAGTGTTTAGATTGAACAAAAAGTTTAAATCTAACACACCATTGGGCATAGAGGAAATTATCTAATCTAGGAGCAATATTAATGGCATAACCTAAACCATGCATATCCATAATATAAAAGACAAGCAAGATACAAATAAAGCTCAAAATTAGATTAGCACAAAAAGATAACTTGGATCTTTAACTCAAGGCGATTAGACCTTAAATCAAAGAGCACCAAGCTCTGATACCAATTGTTAGACCCTAGAGGGGGGGTGATTAGGGTCTTATGCTAATCTAATCCGATTAAATGCCAATTAAAATTAATTAATAAGTTATCCTAGCAAGTATGAAATACCACAAGATATATGAGCTAGGATAAGCAATGTAAACAATGAGATATATCCTATATGATGAATTATATATGCAAGGATATATAAACTAACACAAGATGATATATCCTATCAAAGATATATACAATATGATATATGTATATGTAAGGATATAAAACTAACACAATGGGTAAACAAAATGAACTAGATAGTGGATCACATAAATAATGAGCTATGGACAATGGCGATATAAGATATGAACATAAATATAAATGAACGCCAAAGCACACTCAAACACAATCAAATGATCACGGAGTTCGGACCTTCCGTCCTACGTCTCCGCTCCCCACTCCCGGGGAGAAATCCACTATCACAACCGAGTTTTCTACGCTCACCCGAATAACGTTTACAACCACACTATGTCGGTTTTCAACGATCACCGATCAACGTCCACTCCTCACACTCGGTTTTCTAGTTCACCGAAAACTTCACAACACACTCGGTTTTCTAGCTCACCGAAAACCTTACAATCTCACACTGTAACAAATATAAATTTGTTCTCTACAATACATGAGAACTCAATGAAAACACAACTCAAAGTTACAATCTCTCACCACCCAACTATACTATGTATGTAAATACTAAAAACTCAATGTGGGTGTGTGTAACAATGAGTAAAATAAAATCTAACTCAAATAGCAAACTAGCAATAATAAGGATATGAAAATCAATAATGAAATTGCTAGAGAAAAGAGTTAGAAAACTTCTCTATGAACACAAGGAAGAGGATGAAGAGGATTGAGAATAAATCCCTCAATCTGCAGTGAAAACTTCCTCCTTTGTAAATAGAAACCCAAACTTAAACAAACAGTAAAAACCTTAAACCCTTGTTTTAAAACATTGTTTAAAAACTTCTTGGCTTAGTAAAAAGATATCAGCAATGGGGTATTTATACCCACTCAAGATCTCAACAAAAACCCCAAGCAAAAGACAAAAACAGCCCCAGCAAACAGCTCAGGAAATAGCCGTTGGAAAAGCAACGGATCTATTGTCGGTCGACCAAAAATTTCGTCGGTCGACCGACAGAGAGCAAAAACACGAAGAAGCAATTCTGGACTATCGTCGGTCGACCACCAGCTCTGGACAATCGTCGGTCGACCGGTGCGGTCGACCGATGGAGCTTTCGGTCGACCGGACCGGTCGACCGACCAACTCTCTGTCGCCCAGTGATGAAAGATCAAATGATCGGTCGACCGGTGCGGTCGACCGAAAACAGATATGACAGAAAAACAGTTTTTGGAAGCTGATTTTGACACTTTAGAAAATATGTTAAAAATAACAAATGAAGTCCAAAAATAATGAAACTTTGGAAAATGTATATAAACATGAAAACAAACATGTTACAAGAAGAATTTTCCAAATTGCATTTCCCATTTGTAAAAAATCATCATTTTGCAAAATAGTCCAAAACACAAAAATGGAAACATGTGAATTTTGACATTTTGGCTAAACCATGTTTTGAAACTTTGCACAATTATTATATAGACTTAATAAAGTATGTATATGATTATTGTTAAGTCCAAAAACTAAGAATATAATATTTTCACAAAATTGCATATTCTATGCAATAAATACCAAAACACAGTAGTAAATATGAAACATGTGATTTCATATTTATAAACATGAAAACTCAAAACTATGTATGTATATATATAAAACTATATATATGCATAGAAACCAAAACTTGTGTATATATATATAACTATATATATATACGAAGAAACCAATAAATGTGTGTGTATAGATATTGAGCTTAGAGTATATAACACACATAATATAAAATCTAAAACTACATTACCCAAGCAATCTTGATCTTCAATTAAGCTTGACTTGGTACACTTGCGGATGAAGCTTGAACTTGATCTTTAACTTGAATTGTACGTTGCTTCACTCCACAATTCCGCCAACCTCCTTTGGATATGATCGTTAAAGCTCTATTCCATCCATCCTCCAACAACGTTGTTTGTCTACAATACATAGGAATGCACAAACACTAGACAAACAACATTAGTGGTAAATTGTTTGTTAAACGTCATCAAAACAAGAAGGCCAACAATGTTAGTCTAAGGGATGTAGACTCAAAGCTGGAATCAAACAAATTGTTGGATAGTAGGTTTCCTAATCTGTTTTGGTAACATGATTCTTAATCTGTTTTGGTAACAAGATTCTTAATCTATTTTGGTAACAGGTTATTAGGATTCCTAATCTGTTTTGTTTTTTAATTTTAGAATTCCTAGTCTGTTTTGAAATAGGTTTTCTATATATATGGAACGCCTTAGAAAAGATTAGACATTAGAAAAAGAGGGTTTTGAGAGAATTCTTCAGAGATATCTCAGAGAGATTAGATCCTATTTGTGGGTATTGTAATCTTCTTCAATATTAATCAAAGAATTGTGTGGTGTGGCTCCCGAGGACGTAGGCACGATTACCGAATCTTGTTAAATCTGGTGTGTTCTTTCTTGTTTACTTTCATGCAAGTTTTTATCTTTTATTTGCTGTGATTTTTCCTACTTTCCTACTCTCAAACACAATGTCTGGAAGGGCAAGGGTTCAATTTAATTGTTTCGAATAACCAACAACTGGTATCAGAGCTTTGTTCAGAAGGATTGTGAGAGATTCATGGCAGAGGAAAGCAAATATAAGATCGAGAAGTTTGACGGTTCAGACTTCGCCTACTGAAAGTCACAGATAGAAGACTATCTGTACCAAAAGGATTTGTATCGCCCATTGATGGGCAAGGCTAAGGGAAAGAAGAAAGAAGAGTTAGACGAGAATTGGGTGATACTAGATAGGAAGGCTCTAGGACAAATTCGATTGTCGCTCGTCAAGACAGTCACACACAACATATTAAAAGAGAATATGACAGTGGGGCTTATGGAAGCACTCGAGAAGATGTACGAGCAATCGTCTACCACAAACAAGGTGCATCTCGTTAAGACACTCTTCAATCTCAAGATGGCAGAAGGACGCTCCTTCACAATGCACCTCAGCGAGTTCAACACGATTACTGATTAACTCATCTCCGTAGACATCACGTTCGATGATGAAGTACAGACCCTATTGATTCTATCATATTGCCTGATAGTTGAGCAGGTTGTGTGACGGAAATCAACAATTTGGCGGGGAAGGACAAGTTGAAACTGAGCGAGATTGTTAGCATGATTCTATCCGAGGAGGTTAGAAGGAAATTATTTGAATAAGAAGGTTCAGGTTCAGCCCTAAATCTCAAGCAGACAGGCAGAAGCCAGAAGAAGAGTAATCAAAATAGGAATCGGTCGAAGTTAACCAAGAAGATGTTGAACTCGAAAGTTAGGTCTATCAAAGAAAAGTGTTGGAACAGCAACCAGGAGGGTCATATGTCTTCAGCGTATAAAGTACAAAAGAAGGATGCGAATGAGCAGGAGGCTCATCTCATGCAGGATGCATAGATCATCACTATGGATAGCGATCTTATTCTTGGGTCATCGAATCAGGAGCCTCGTTCCACGCCACTGCTAATAGGAAACTTTTTCATAACTATATAGCAGGGGACTTTGGGAAAGTATACTTAGGGGATAATGAACCATGTAGTGTTGTTGGAAGAGGAGATGTGCAAATACAGTTGAAGGGCTTCAAGTAGAAGTTGAAGGGTTTCAAGTAGAATCTAAAGAACGTGAGACACGTACCGAAGCTGAAGGGGAATCTTATTTTAGTAGGATAGCTTGGAGTAGAAGGCTATGTTTCTACATTCATCGGGGATTCGTGGAGGATCTCCAACGGTGCTATGATTATTGCCCGAGGCAGCAAAACAGAAACTCTCTACCTCACCTCACACGTGACTGACACACTCGCAATTGTAGCTGGCAAGGAGAGTGCGGATCTATGGCACAATAGATTTAGACACATGAGCGAGAAGGGGATAAAGATTCTACATTCACAGGGAAAGCTAACCGGCATCGATTCTGTGAAAGTCGATATTTGCGAGGACTGTATTTTTGGTAAGCAGAAGAGAGTTAGTTTTCAGAAGGGTGGAAGGCCACCTAAAACTCAGAAGCTAGAGTTAGTTCATACCGATGTATGGGGTCTAACTAGTATGTCTAGCGTACTATGTTACCTTCATCAACGATCACTCGAGGAAGGTGTTGGTATACTTCATGAAGCACAAGTCAGAGGTGTTCGGGATCTTCAAGAAGTGAAAAGCCATGGTGGAGAACGAGACAAATCTAAAGGTGAGATATTTAAGATCAGACAATAGTGAAGAATATGAGCTGGAGGAGTTCAAGAGGTTCTGTGCTCTGAGCAGGATTCGTTTGGAGAGGACTACTCCAGGGATGTTGCAGCAAAACGATGTTGTAGAGAGGATGAACAGGACATTGATGGAGCGCGCCAAGAATATGTGATTACATATAGATCTGCTTAAGATATTTTGGACGGATGCGGTGCATACAGCAGCTTACTTGATTAATTATAGGCCATCAGTTTAATTGGATTACGGGATTCCAGAGAATGTTTGGAGTGGCAAGAAGATCAATCTCTCATATTTGTGAGTATTTGGTGCCACACATGTTCATATCAGTGACCATGTCATGGACAAGCTTGAGGCTAAGTCACAGAAGTACACATTCATTAGATACAACATTGATGACTTCCGGTATCGTCTTTGGGATAAGAAGAACAGAAATATCATCAGAAGCATGGATGTGATATTCAATGAGGAGGTGATGTATAATAACAGGGATAGTGCCAATGATAGACAAAGCAGTGGGAGTAGCACTACAGATACAGGTGGTGTTTGTGGAAAAATTTTGCAGTAAAAGAAACGAAAGAAAATTTGACTTGTATTCCTTTAATCTCCGTTACAATTGGATTTCCTGATTACAAAAGAGAGGAGAATGATCTGGATTCTCCCCTTTGTTTAATTCTGGGTTCTTCATGGTGGCGATGAGATGCCTCCCTCGAATGCTCGTGTCGAGTTTGCTTCTCGTTGACGATCCAAACGTCTTGATTCACTGGAACGTGGTCTTCTCCTCATGATTTGACGTTGTGGAGGACTTGCGTGGTAAGTTTGAAACTCTGACCGAGTTTAGAAGAACTTGCAGAGCAAATTGGAAACTCTGGACGAGTTGATAACTCAGATCGAGTTTAACTCTGAACGAGTTTGAACTCTTGAAAAAGAGTTGATTTGAACCGAAAGTTCGGTTAATCAGCCAAGGGAATGCTCCAAGGACTTTGTTGCTGCAGAAAGCTCCAAGATGCCCGATCAAGGATCCCCCAAAAGTCAGCCAAAAAGAGGATCCAAACTCAGTTAAGTTTCCCACTATTTATAGGGGATTTAAGGGTGTAACCGCCCCCTTAAATCTCTCCTTAATGAGGGTTTAATAGGGTATAACTGCCCCCATAAATCTCTCCATGATAGGGTAGTGATCCCCTCAAATCGTGGGGAGAAAACGGTTCTGGAACCGTTCAAATCGTGCTTAAACGAGTCAAACACTGAAAACAGCGTTCTGGGCCCGAACTCTGCGTTTTAGACCTGAAACGCAAAGTTGGGCCTGTTTTAGGCTGAAAACGCACAAGTCGCGATGCGCAGAGATGAACTCTGCGTTTTGGACCTGGGACGCAGAGTTGGGTTCTGCATGAACTGTGCGTTTTGAACCTGGGAAGCAGAGTTGGGCTCTGCATGAACTGTGCATCTTGGACCTGAGACGCAGAGTTGGGCTCTGCATGAACTGTGCGTTTTTGTCATTGGACGCAGAGTTGAACTCTGCGTTTCAAGTCCACGAAATCTGCGTTTTGAGTTTGGAACGCAGCCACGACCTCTGCGTTTTGAATCTCAAATATGGTCACGACCTCTGCGTTTTGAGTTTAGAACGCGGGCATGACCTCTGCGTTTTGAGTTTGGGACGCGGGCATGACCTCTGCGTTTTGAATCTCAAATGTGGTCACGACCTCTGCGTTTTGAGTTTAGAACGCGGGCATGAACTCTGCGTTTTGAGTTAGGGACTCAGGCATGACCTCTGCGTTTTGAATCTTGGATGCAGAGCTGAGCCTCTGACGGGCTTGGTGAACTTCAGCCTAAGTCCAATGTTCAGACGAAGTCCAGTCTTGCAGACGGACTTCAGAACATAACTTGTTGCGAAGAACAGATCATAACTTTCAAACCGTAAGTCGGAATTGGACGAATTATATATAAAAATCGGCTATCTCGATGAGACGCCGTAAGTCGGAATTGGACGAATTATATATAAAAATCGGCTATCTCGATGAGACGGAGCCGACCAAACCGACCCCATAAGGTTCGGTTTGCTCTGTCGGTTTTGCCAAATTCCTTACGGTTTGAGAGATATCTGTGTTTTAATATGAAGAGACTTTTGCCAAATTCCTTACGGTTTGAGAGATATCTGTGTTTTAATATGAAGAGACCGTCAATTTGTAGTCGCTTTTGCTAGAGCGTTGCAAAGATCGTCACCTTGTAACCTTCGTCTTGGCTCCTTAAAAATATGAGAGTCATCAGATTGTAACTCCCGATGTTGATTGTGAAGGCTGTTGAATTAGAGCTTTCATTAGTTGTTGTGAAGGTCGTCAGATTGTAACCTTCTTCGATCTACGTGAAAGTCTTCAAATTATAACCTTCTGGAAGTCGTCAGATTATAACTTCCATCATCGGTGTTTGATGGGGATTGGCTATCTGTTGTGATTTTTAGACAGTCTACAGGTGGATCCGAGTATATGGATTTGGAGGAACTTTCAGATGAGGGCGACAAAGCCAATTCTGACCGAAGAACAGAGGAGGCTCCAGATAGTGGAGAACCGAGTGCTATGAGGAGGCTATGCAAGTGAGTGAATCTTAACAGTGGGAGCAAGTGATGCAAGAGGAGATGGATTCTTTACACAGTAATAAGACATGGGAGTTAGTTCAGCTATCTGCATAGAAGAAAGCATTGCATAACAAATGAGTCTATCGGGTCAAGAAGGAGAGTGATGGAAGTAAGAAATACAATGTCAGTCTAGTCGTGAAGGGGTTCCAATAGCGGGGAGGAATGGACTATACAGAGATATTTTTCCCCGTTGTGAAGCTCACAACCATCAGAGTGGTGTTGACCTTAGTAGCTGCAGAAGATCTCTACCTTGAGCAGTTAGATATGAAGACTGTATTTCTTCATGGTGACTTGGATGAAGAAATCTATATGAAGGAACTTGTTGGCTTCATTGAAGTGGCTCCCGGGGATGTAGGCACGATTGCCGAACATCGTTAAATCTGGTGTGTTCTTTCTTGTTTATTTTCTTGCAAGGTTTTTATCTTTTATTTGCTGTAATTTTTTCTACTTTCCTACTCTTAAACACAATGTTTGGAAGGGCAATGGTTCGATTTGATTGTTTCGAATCCCCAACATAAAATGCAGAATACTTCATGCAACACTGCATTTTTAAATGCACCTCCAATGGATCGTTGAGTATTAAAACCTAAACATCGTTGGTACCATCTTCAAGCCTCATAAAATTTATCAAAACTTTAAAGTCATGATGAAAATTAATTTATAATTTTACACTCTAAAAAATATATAGGTTAAAACTTTTTTTTTGGTGAGGAGAGGTAATATTTAATTTAATCTGTTTTTTATAATGCACATCCGTTGAGTCTAGATTGCGTTGCAAGAAGTCCCTTCCACTACATCAAAAACTTTCGCTCACAAGTTATGAGAAGAAAACAAAGTCATAACTATAAGCTAACAAAGCCAAAAAAATTAAATTTGAAATTTATCTGACGTAAAGAATGAGATTGGTGGGAAATGGCACTGGCTATAGAGATTAATTAGTCCTCCCATAGTATTATCTTACACTTCCAATTAATTAATCCACAATGATTAATATATAAAGTTCAGAATTGCTATGTTAATGAAGAAGTCTATAGAGAAGAGAAGAGAAGAATAATAATGGGTTTCTCCCTCTTGCTAAATGTCTTTCTCTTCTCTATAATTTCAAGTGTTCAACCATCTGATGCTTGGGGAAAGGATGGACATTTCATTGTGTGCAAGATA
>NC_033794.1:116706080-116734645 GCF_001876935.1 Asparagus officinalis | reverse complement strand
AAAACATTGCTCATTTACCATCATTTTGTTAGAGGAAATTTAAACAAAAAAAAATCTGTAGTTTATACGATTGAAGAAAATTCACCCTAAGTTTTCAAAAGTAATACTATACCTCCTCTGTTTCAATCTTTGTTCTAATCGTCTAAATATTTTTTTATTGTGTACATATAAGTTCTTCATCGAACTAATTCATAGAAGATTAAATGAAGGAGTCAATTGACGCTTTCAAAATCTTATCATGTTTCTCGTCAATCAGGCAAACTTTACAGGAATTTCCCGTAATTTATTATATTTATTATGAATTAATGACTATATTGATTTTATATTATGTAGAACTATTTGACGAATAAAGCTTTAAAAGGCGTGCAAGATTTGCTACCGGCTATGGCTGAAGGCGAGCTTGCATCAGTATGTTCATGGGCAGATCAGATGAGATTCAAATATCGGTGGGCAAGCCCACTACATTATGCTAATACCCCAGGACTCTGCAATTTCAAGTACTCAAGTACGTGTATTTTTTTCTAATCAGTTAATGAATTATATTGATTTCTAGTTAGCTACGTATAAAACGTCTTCTTATAATAGCAAACCATTCTCTTTCCCATACATAAACATACAAAATTGGGAAGCTTAAGAGTAAAAAAATGCAAATTTTGACTACTAAGTATTTTCTTTCTGTGATTAAAGTACAAAAGATTAGATGCATATATATTAGTTATGCATATATCAAATATTGTCGCTTGAAAGACCTTGCAAACATGCAAGAGAGATGATACTCATGTTCTTTTTCTTGGTTAAGGGGATTGCCACAATTCCAAGGGAGAGAGAGATATGTGTGTTGCCGGAGCAATCAACAACTATACTGCTCAGCTCCAAAACAACCAAGATCCATCAAATACATGTAACGAAAATTTCTCTCAAATTTAAACTCTTTACAGTACCTATTCTTGATCTTGACAAAACTTACTCAAATATGTACTTTCTAATTTTGACAGATAATTTGACTGAGAGCCTCATGTTTCTTGCCCACTTTGTGGGAGATATCCACCAACCTCTGCATGTAAGTTTTGAGTCCGATGAAGGCGGAAATACGATAATAGTCCATTGGTACCGGAGGAAGAGCAATCTTCATCATGTAATAACTTCAACATTCTTTTTTGTAATGTTACTATGTATTAGCATAATTCTGTTGATGTTGCGATTACTAATATTAAGTTTTGGTATGATGCAAGGTGTGGGATGTAAATATAATTGAGACAGCGATGAAAGACTTTTATAACGGTGACCGTGACACGATGATAGAGTCAATCAAAATGAACATAACTGTAAGTTTTGTTATTGATATGTCAATGTCGTGGAGCGATCTATGAAAATTAGTCAAATTTGAGAGATCTAAGTAACTGGGATTTGGAAGCTTCTCGTGATATTCTTCTCTTTCGCAGTCGGATGCAATCGATGAGTGGGCGTGCCACAGAAAATCAGCTCCTTGTACTGAGAAGTAAGATAAAGACTCTAATATTTGGCATTTAAAAGGCCAAAAATATTTTCTTCTGATCTATTAATGTTATTTTTTGGCGGGTAAATTTCACCGAAACGCTCTACTTTTACGGTTTTGAGATAACACCCTTAAACGTTATAAATGTCGCTTTAAGCCCCCTTAAGGAGTTAAAATGATTATAAAGGATTTGAAAGGAGTTTGTTCCCCCTTTTTTTTTTAATTTTTGGTCCAATCAGGGGCATTTAGAAGCCTGGTCAGACCTAACATTGTTAGTTAGGGGTTAACTGACAAAAACTTAGCGGGTCAAGTGAGATTTATAAAGTTAGGGGGTATCATAGAAAGGACCAAAGTTAAGTGGGGTTTTGTGAAATTTACCCTTTCGTATGAAGTAAATATATTTAGTTTTTATATATAATTTTACTTTGTAAATATCTCGATGATGAGCCAAGAAATAAAATCTGAAAATCATATTGAAATGTTTTGTAGGTATGCATCGGAGAGCATACGACTTTCTTGTGAATATGCATACAAGGATGTAGAACAAGATTCTACACTAGAAGGTAAAAAGAAAATTGTTCCCTGCAATATGGCTACCTTTATTATAACTTCGTCACAATTAAGTAGATTAATCATGTAAAAAAATTAAATTTTTGTGGTGCCGCAGATGATTATTTTTTCTCTAGGCTTCCTGTGGTTGAGGAGAGATTAGCTCAAGGGGGTGTGAGATTGGCTGCTATACTTAATAAAATCTTTGATGCAAATTCTCATGAAGGAGTTTTGGAGGAAATTAATGCAAAGAGAACTGATACAGCACGTTACAGTGGAGAAGAAAACAGTTAAAAGGTGCCCTGTTCCTTCACAAATAAGCATCGTTAATTTTCCATTTAGTCCCTCTATTAAGTGCTAATTGTTCCAAAAGAATTGTAATTGAGTGGTAATTCTGTGATAATAATACTTTCTTTTAGCGTCCTCTACTTTTTTCAATAAATTGATTTTAATACTGATATTGCGAG
The DNA here is from genome assembly GCF_001876935.1 of Asparagus officinalis. Taxonomy (NCBI): domain Eukaryota; kingdom Viridiplantae; phylum Streptophyta; class Magnoliopsida; order Asparagales; family Asparagaceae; genus Asparagus; species Asparagus officinalis. The sequence goes on along the minus strand of NC_033794.1, from coordinate 116,732,134 downwards.
CAATTTAGAGAATTTTTGGATTCTCTCCACTTACAGAGTTACAGTTGTGACTAATTTGAAGCCAACACTTGCTATTGTTAACAACCGAAAACCTAATTAATCTGCACACATCGACAATACAGAGAACAAATAAAATTAAAGAAACAATCACAAAGATGCAAAGATTTTTAATGAAGTTTCGTAATTAAATAAGGTGATTACCTATGTCCTTGGTTGCAACTAGGGCAATTAAGTATTATAAAAAATAGAAAGGAGAGAGGAGAGAGGGAGAGAACTCTTACAATCCTAATCATGTCAGCCTAATCAATCTCTTGTACGGCAATTGTTCTTTATTTAAAACTATTAACGAGATCAAATCCAAATAGGAATCTAATTTTAGATTCCGTCCCTACCAGTAAATTGAAATGTTAGGGGCACACTCCTAACCACAATCTCAACCACACCTCCTCTCCCTCTATAGTGCATTGGGCCCCACATCAAATTTTTTTTTAAAATTTGATGTGGGGTCCAATGCACTATAGAGGGAGAGGAGGGGTGGTGAAGAGTGTGGTTGGGGGTGTGCCCCTAACACCACTCACCAGTAAAAGCCACTGCGGGCTATCCTCTCGTACGTGAGCAAATGTTGTTGATGCCAACGCTGGCAGTTTGTGCTCTCTAGTCGAAATCTAGTCGACTAGGGATCTTCACCACGTGTGGGTTAATCAGATCCTGGTCACTCATACATAATTACATACCATCTTTGATATCATCGGGTTACGGTGACGATATAATTACTAACATCCTTCATATCTTCCACTACTCCGAGGTTAACTAGAATTTGTCTATTCTTACAATCATGGGTGCGATATCACATGTCAACCGTCCTAGAATATTCTAGCATCCGGACTTTGATGGGCGACTCTAACCTCAGTTGTTCTCTCGACACTTTCAAACTTCACATTATGATTCCTCCTTGGGTTGAATGGCTAATGGCAAGTGAGAGAGACAATGAAAAGAGCACTACCTGATATTTTTACTCTTGGTGTGACAACGATGAGCTGGCTTTAGGGGTGTTCAAATGACCAGTTGGCCCGGTGTCGGGCCTGGGATTGGCCCGGAAACCCGGGCCAGACCGGGTTTCAGGCCCAGGTACGGGTTGCCTCGTCGGCACTCGCCCGGTCGAGAAAATCGTCCGGGCAAAATAACTGGGTCGGGCGGCCCGGCCCGATGCCTGGCCCGGGCACAACGGACACCTAAGGTGACCGTTGCGAAAAAAAAACTGTGCTCGGCCCGGCATAAACGCGTCACAAATGTGACCGTTTTAACGCGTCACATTAGCGACCGTTGTGGCCGGCCAGTCACAATTTGACCCTTTTCGTCGGGTCGGCCGCCATAACCGCGCCAAAATGCGCTGTTTTGACTGTTTTGCCCCTAAAACAGTCATATGGTGAGGGTATTTTGGACATTTGCCTAGGGGGCTGCCTCTATAGATAGAAGGGGTTTTATTTATTTTCCTCGCACCAAAACTCATCCAGTTCTCTCTTATACACTCTTATACTCTCTTATACTCTCTAATAATCTCTTATACTCTCTAATTCTTTAATCAAATGGCTTCCGGATCTGATTATGAAAAGCAAAACCTATCTCCTAATTTTGAAACGAGTCCTCCTACCGGGTTTACTCCTACTGATCCTACCAATGTTAATCCCGGATCCGGTGGCGATGATTCTACATCAAGAGCTCCTAAAAGGCCGAGATCCGATGTGTGGAATTTTTACGAGAAGATAGACGTTACCAAGGATGAACACGGTAGGATCCTCACTTAGAAGGCTAAATGTGCGTTGTACGGCAAGATTTTCCAAGCTCATCATAAGAGCGACACCAGCCACCTCAAACGCCATTTAGATAAACACAACAGAGGCCAGACGCCTCAAGGTGATATCCGACAATCTATGATCTCGCAATACTCAACTTCTGGTAGTATCGAAAGTTGGAGTTATGACGCAGCTCATGCCAGAAAATGTGTCATCAGGTTTATCATTCTTAAGAATATTCCTTTAAGATTAGTAGAAGATGATGAATTTAAAGATTTATTTACAGATGGTTTTTACCCGCATTTAAAAAACTTTCTCGTCAAACTTGTCAACTTGATATTTTAAAATATTATCATGAGGAACAAGTAAAAATAATTTCTTATTTTTAAAGTTTAAACTGTAAATTTTCTTTAACTTATGATATTTGGACATCTAGAGCACAAACTAGTTATTTATGCATCACTGCATACTGGATTGATAAAAATTAGCAAATATTTAAAAAATGTGTTTCCTTTATTGCAATTGAAGAGTCACATACTGATATTAATATTATAAATTTAATAATTGAAGAACTTATGAAACTTAAAATTTTAGAAAGAATATTTTTTCTTTCACTAGATAATGCAAGTAATAATAATGTAGCTATTGATTTTATTAAAACAACTCTGTCATTACCATATCATTGTGATATTTTTCATATTAGATGCATCTGTCATACTTTAAATTTAATTGATCAAAGTGTATTTACTGAAATTAAACTCATGATAAAAAAGGTTAGGTCAGTAACTTATATGCATAATGCTTCTGAACAAAGAATTAGAAGATGGAAATAATTCTATAAACGAAAAAATATAAAGCCCAGACTAATTCCAAAAGATGTTGACCATAGGTGGAATTTCACCTATGCAATGTTAAGTGTAGCATTAGAATATAAAGAAATTATAAATAATTTTATTGCTTATTATTCTTCTAGTTCTAGTTCTGGTAGCACCTATGGAATAGTGAAGAGGAATGGACAATTATAAGTGATTTAAAAGAGATGTAACAAATTTTTTATGATACTACAATGTTATTATCTGGCTGTTATTATCCAACCATTACTTTAGCTGCTTTACAAAATTTTTTATGATACTACAATGTTATTATCTGGCTGTTATTATCCAACCATTACTTTAGCTGCTTTACAAATTTTAAATATTCTATCTGGCTGTTATTATCCAACCATTACTTTAGCTGCTTTACAAATTTTAAATATTCAATTTTTTTTTGGAAAATATCGTATGGATGATACTTTTGGAGCTATAATTTTTAAATGAAGAGCAAATTTAATAAGTATTTTAGGCCTATTCCTCATATTTTTGGTTTGGAGGTTCTTATTGATCTGCAATTGAAGGATATTGACCTTCGAAGTTTGTTACAATCCTTATATGATAATCAGATTATAGATTTAGATGATGGATCCACCATTACTATTACTTCTCATCATATTGCTATTAGAAATTATTTTCAAACCTTATATGATGAGTATGCAACTAAACATGGTGTAGCTGCACAGCAGTCTATAGTTTCGGCTTCTTCGAGCTCAAGTCGAGGTAAAAATATAAGTTTTGATAGGTATGCAATGGTAGTTGAACTAACTGGTGGATTTGGACTTGGATCATCATTGGAGATTTCTGAAATAGATGAATATTTATCTTCTTCTTTAGTTAAATGTCAAAATAATAATGTAGATATTTTACAATGGTGGAGAGTATATAGATCAGTTCCATATTATATACTTTCCACCATTGTTCGTGACTTACTAACAGTGCAGGTTTCGACGGTAGCTTCGTAATCCACCTTTAGTATAGCAGGACGTTTGATCGACGACCACAGGATATCGCTAGATCCGTATACTGTACAGGCGGTGATGTGCTTACAAGATTGGTGAAGGTACGAGAAGAGAACACAAAGCATCAATCGGCTAGCTAGAATTGAAGATAAATTTAAAGAATTGGCACTAGCAGATATATATAAAGATTAAATAATATTCATCAAATTATAATTTTTATTTCTTAGTTAAATTTTGTAATGAATTATTTTGGAAACAGTTACAAATGATAGTGATATAGGTGAGTAGGTGTCAACCTAGTTGGGATGTACTCATCTATTGTGATGCGACGAATTCCGAAATAAATTTATACTTGTAAAAGATTTACTAATTATTAATAAAGAAGTTATTTCTATCATCTGAATTTTTTATAATTTTTTGTATTTATAATTTATGCAATTTCAAGTGATTAATAATATTATTGTTTTTTATTAAAATTTTGTGTAATTTTTTTATGTCAAATTGGAGCTTTAAAGAGATTTTAAAAAAAAATCGGACCGGCCTAGAGTCCAGCCCGGGGCAACCGGGCCCGGGTCTGGGTTCCGGTTTTGCTCGGCCCGGACCCGGCTTTCCGGTCCGGGTCGGGCCGGCCCGAATGGACACTCCTAACTGGCTTTCTTAGTTTCAGAAGATTATAGCCCTGTCCAGAATGAATGTTATATCCACTGAAGCTACAAAGGTTGATGGGGAAGTTGGGTAAGAAGGTGAAAAGCAAGCTACCAATGATAGTCATAGTGCAATTTACCTTGCAAGGAGTTCTGCATTTCATGTAAGAGCTAAGCATATTTACTCGTGATATTATTTTATGCGCTCTCCGTGGAAGAATAACGAATTGAATTTTGGTAAGTATGAGGGCAACAAGAATCTAGCAGACATGCTGGATAAATGTGCTTGTGGATGTGGAAAGTGTATATATATCACCGGATTATAATTGAACTCCTACGAAATTTCATCCCGACTACGGAAGGATCTCGGGTCACACTAACCCATGAAGGTTGAAGGGTTGGGGGGTCCAAAGTCTGGATCGAGGAGCAAATTCTCTGAAAGAATAAAGTAGTTAAAAACTACACTGTGAGTATATTTTTTGATCCTATGGATAGAAACCTTGTGCTATAAGTTTGTATCTTCTTCCACCTATTACTTTTTTATATCCAAAAAAGGGAGAAAGTAGACACAATAAGGTTTTGAGATTGATTATAATTGCTAAAAGAGGGTAATAATTGCTAAGAAAGGCTGCAACACAAGATGTCACACTTCTTGGGGCTGAACCACATGAGAAAAAAGTGGTTGCAGCACATGAATATATTGCTTTTGGGGTCTTGACATAATTTTCCCTTTTTTCCTTCAATAAATTTTAGATTTTTTTTATGACGCCTTTGGCGTACATAGAATTGAAACAAGGCCTCCCACGAGGAAGCGATACGGCTTTTGCCATGTGATCTACTAAGCCACCCCCAATAAATTCTAGGTATTTAAGTGCAAATAACCATAAAATAAACGGAAATACTACATTGGAGGCAATACAGATAATTACATATGCAAAGGGGCATAATATAAAACCACCTCTCGGACAGCCCAATAATTTTTTTTTTACTTTTTATTAGTGGGTAATACTTTACCTAATTCATAATTATAGCTAATTAAATTTGCAATAAGAAGGTAGCTTACATACTTGAATACTTATTAAAGTTGCACATTCCCGGAGTGTCCGCAAAATGAAGAACGCTTGCCCATGAGTACACTGACTGGACCTCATCTGCCCACGGGCACACACCGTCGACAGCTCTTCATCGGCTGATTCCGACAGAAGGCTGAGCACCGCCTCCATTGTCTTATTAGTAAAATATTGCTGCAATTCAAAAAATTGTTGAAAATTTTCTATTGCAGCAAAAGTCACATTTGAACTTAATTAAATATAGAATTTCGCTACCATCAAGTCAGATCTCCATCACATGCATTAATTGTTAATTTATGATACTATTTATTAAATAAACATATTTAATTTTCTTCCAAATTTTTTTAATTGTAGCAATATTTTATGAATAAGACAACGGAGGTGGTGCAAGAAGGAAGTTTGAGCTTGATGCAAATGGCTAAAATATCTTCTGTTTCATATAATTATCAATCAAATAAAAAGTTAGTCTATGTATCAACCCTTACATATCCTACAATTGGTGGAGTAACCCTCGGCTTTGATATGTTGGAAGATATTATTATTGTTGAACCTAATGCTTACATTGTTTTTGCGGGTAAAAGAGTAATTGAACAAGCATTAAATAAAACAGTATCCGACGGTTCACAAGTGGCTGAGTATTCATTCCCTAAGGGCTTATTCGATCCAATTGTACCACGTAAACTTTTAAAAGATATTCTGAGTGAGTTATTTTAGCTCCACGATTTCTTTCCTTTGAAAAATAGCCTTTTGCCAGAATTAGTCGATGGAGAGCTGTCGACAATGTGCCCGTGGGCAAATGAGGTCTGATCGGTGTACCCATCAGCAAGCGCTCTTCATTTTGCCGGCACTCTTGGTGTTTGGGATTTTAGTCCTCACCTACTACAATATGCACAACTCAGAAGCCAGCCCAAAATTAATAAGATAGAAACAATCACAATCAAGAAGAAAAACACCGAGATTTACGTGGTTTGGGCGACCAACTTCGACCTACATCCACGGGGCAACAATACGAGAAATCTACTATATATCAGGGAGAACTACAAGAGGAACCACTCAACTCTTGTCTCTCAATCTCTCAACCTCACATACATAATCAACTCTCATATTCTCTCCAAAACCCACTTCTTACAATCTTTTGAACAAACAAAGACCTTCCAAATGGGGCCATACAAGGCACCAGGACCTTCAGGTTTTTCTGGGGTGTTCTTCCAATTCTATTGGAAAACAGTGGGTGACTCTATCTGCAATGTGGTCCAAGAACTTCTCACAAAAGGCACAATTCTTAGGGAACTCAACAAGGTTGTGAAACCCTCTCCCAATATTATAATCTTTTGCATGGACAAAGACTATAAAACTCTCGTCTCTCGCACAATATTCTTGAATTAGGCTATGCCCTCTGCTAATCCTAAATTATAAGAATATTGACTCTCTCTCTCTCTCTCTCTCTCTCTCTCTCTCTCTCCCTTCCCCCCCCCCCCCCCCCCCTTTTTTCCTCCAATAATAGAAGAATGTATATAGGGAAATCAAAACTCGAACCCTAGCCAAACTTCCTAATTAGAATAGGATACAAACTCCTAATCATGATGAGATCCAATCTCCTAATCATGATGAGATCCAATCTCCTAATCATAATAGATCTCTAGTCCTATCTAATTCTCGTGAAGTTATACAAAGAATCAAAGACAACCCTAACAATCTCCACCTTGGATTTGATTCCCAAACCACCTTGATAATCTACCATTACTGTCTTGAAATTTTGTCTCTCCTGCTAAAATCTTCTATTTCTTTTGTACTTCAATCTGAAGCATCTGCAATTCTAATTGGAACACCCGTACTTCAACTTCGATACCCCTATGACTAGATGCTCCTATGACCCTCACTTTCATCTACCTCGTTGTGGCGCCTCCACCTCTCTTGTGTGCACAAAGTGATTTTTATCACCTCTAATATTAGAAGCAAATCAACCATACTTGTCTTCTCAACTTGAGTCTGACAATAGCCTCCCCCATTTGTTGTCCTTGTGTCCTACCTACATTGCTAGTCTCAAACTATATCGGTGCACCTCTCCTACTCCACACTCGAGCCGGATGCATCTATCTTCTCCATCACGTGGCTTGGACAAAATATGACCGCTCGTTCTCCTACAACTCCCTACAAGTCCAATGTCACCATCTTTATCAACATGTGTGTCACTCGGTCGTGCCCGCTTGCAAGCTCCACCTAAACTGTCACTATCATCCAAGGGGCTACATGCCAACCAACTTATGCTCCTGCTATGACTCCAAATAATTATATACTGACAACTCTATTGCTAGAATCACGTCTAATTTTCTACATCAATTTCATCCATCACATACTTGTTTACCCTATCTGCCATCAGATTTGTTTCGTCATCATCGTTAGAACTTTTTTACACTTTCTGACCAATCTAAGCATAGTCTAAAAATTTAGATTCTTCCATCGCGTTCAGAGCACTACAAAATCTATAAATAGATCCCTGGATCATAAAAAACCACCTCCAATTCACCGTTCTACACTCTAATCAATCTCAGCCGTTGATTTAAATTTAACATAAATCCAGCACACCAAACATGATAACCACCAAACATTGGATCCTGCTACTCCCTTTTCTCTTTCTCATGTGAATTAGTACTCACGTGATCATCCTAAACATATTCGCGCGGACCCGAGTTAATATTTTCTTTCCTTCTTCCTTTTTTGTTTTTAATTTTTTCTCACGTGTGACCACTCATGTGTCTTCGCTGTCCCCTCTTCGTAATTCATAGGAATAAGACCAAAGATCCAAAGCTCCTCCAAAAGCGCGATTCAAAACCCAATCACTACTGCTCTGGCTCTGTTCACCAACGCTCTACACTAGCTGTGCTTCTTCTGTTCGTCAAACCTCCGCGCCTCTTCTGTGACCGACCGGCCACCGTCACCTTCAGACCATGCATCCCAGACACCGCAGCTTCACATCCCTGCCGATCGATAGCCGTAGATCCTCTCACGGGTGATCCTAGTCTCCTTTTTTTCTTCAGCTTGATTGTTGTACATACGTCAATCTCCACTTTCGCACGACATCTATCTTGAAAACTAACTCTCGGATTCACCATCATGGCTCTGATATCACTTGTTGAGGATTTTAGTCCTCACATACTACGATCTGCGTAACTCAGAAGCTAACCCACAATCAATAAGATAGAAACAACTACATCAAGAAGAAAATACCAAGATTTACCTGGTTTGATTGACCAACTTTGACCTACATATAAGGGGGCAACAGTACGAGAAATCTACTATTTATCAGGGAGAACTACAAAAGGAAACACTCAACTTTTGTCTTTCAATCTCTCAACCTCACATACATAATCAACTCTTATATTCTCTCCAAAACCCACTTCTTACAATCTTTTGAAGGAGAAAGACTACAAAACCCTATCCGAATATTATAATTTTTTGCACGGATAAAGCTATGAACCACTTGCCTCTCGCACAATATTCTTGAATCAGGCTATGCCCTCTGCTAACCATAAATTACAAGAATAAACTCTCTCTCTCTCTCTCTCTCTCTCTCTCTCTCTCTCTCTCTCTCTCTCTCTCTCTCTCTCTCCCCCCTTGGTTTCTCCTCCAATAATATAAGAATATATATGGAAACCAAAACCCTACCTCTAACCAAACTTTTTAATTAGAGTAGGATACAAACTCTAAAACATGATGAGACTCAATTTCCTAATCATAATAGATCTCTAGCCCTACTAATTCTTATGAAGTTATACAAATAATCAAAGATACAATCCTAACACTAGGAGCGTGCAACTTTAAGTATTCAAGTTTGTAAACTACCTTTTCCTTATTGGAAATTTAGTTAGTTGCAATTATGGATTAGGTAAAGTATTAGTAGTGCGTCACACGTGATTTAAAACTAAACAATTATAAAATTTGCTAGGGTTAATTTCACAAAGACAACCCCGAATTTTGAGTGTTTTGTATTGTTAGTACTAAAAAGGGTAAGTGTTAAAAAGAAGTTGCCTTGATTTGCAAATATCTCTCCTCAATAATGGGTCTCCTCAAAATCTCTCTCCTCAATAATGGGTCTCCCTAATAATGTATATGTATAAATACAAGTTAGAGAGAAAACACAAAGGAAACGAGTTATGGGTCTACTCCTTCACTTCTCAATCTTTCTCCTTTCCCTAATCTCAACTGCTCAGTTCTCTCATGAATAGGGCATAGAAGTGTCGCACGCCAAGCAGAAGCGTGCTCTTAAACCAAACGAGTCAGCGAGCGATGACAGAAGAACCAAACACGAGTGTAATTCACAAAATAACAGACAAAATCACGCAAACACAGATATTTATATGGTTCGGCAAATTGCATATGTCCATGGGGAGAGGATGGGGAGATTTTACTATATGGAGGAGAAATAATGGGTCACAATCTCTCAAACAACTCTCAAAATAACCCAAACAATAATCTCACACTCCCTCACAATAATATCCCTCTCAAATTGCTCAAAAGAACCAATTTTCTCTGATTATCTTTTCTCCTAAACCCTAGAAAGATGTGTTTCCATTTATAACAAAACACAATCTAAAACAGGTTGGGAATCAGAAAACGCGTCTACCACACCTGGGTGTGGCACGCACTACACCCCTGACAACGAATTGTAGCAGACAGCTTCTGTCACACATGTGTGTGGCACGGACTACACCTCTGATAACGAATTGTAGCAGACAGCTTCTGTCATGCCTAGGTGTGGCACACACTACACCTGTGGCTGCTGAATGTTTATGTTTTATAACATTTTGAACAATTCGAAGCCGTTTTCTATAATTCTCCATCTCGGTGAAGTGTTCCCAAAACTGAGCCGACACCAACATGAGCACCAATATATCGTCTCGCCAAAACTGGTTGCACCAATGTGATTGCCTACATACCCTCTCTCCCAAGGGATGAAGTCGCTCGTAGTTCATCCAAATGGCCTCGAAAGGCCTCAACAATTATGAATGTGTAATAAGTTCCTACAATGATCGAACTTATTGCTCGGAACCATCTTCGTGAGCATATCCGCTGGATTATCTTTTGTGTGAATCTTCATAAGCTCCACATCACATCTTCAAGAACATCCCGAACGAAGTAAAAACGAACGTCGATATGCTTCGTTCTCGCATGAAAGACCTGATTCTTCGCCAAATAAATAGCACTCATGTTATCACAATAAATGGCGACAGATCGTTGCGAAACACCAAGATCCTCCAAAAATCCTCGAAGTCAAACTGCCTCCTTAACAGCCTCCATAATCATCATAAACTCTTCATCCATCATCGACAAAGCCACCTTAGACTGCAAGGTGCATCTCTAACACACTGGCGTACGCGTCAAAGTGAACACATACCCCGTTGTCGACCAGCGTTTATCCAAATCTTCAGTGTAGTCCGATTCTACGTATCTATTACATAGTTATCCACCGCTAGTGTCTTGCTCAAAAATCAAACCAACGTTGAGAGTACCTCGAATGTACCTCAAAATCCATCTCACGTCATCCCAATGACCCGGACCCGGGTTGTACATGTATCTCGAAACCATGCTCACAGCCTATGATAAATTCGGTCTCGTACAAACCATGGTGTATATCAAACTTCCCACTGTACTCACATATGGAGTCTTCGACATCAACTCTCTATCTTCCACTGTCTTCGGTAAAAGGTCAGCTGAAAGCTTCAAATGGGCTCCCAATGGTACACTAACTGGCTTTGTCTCCATATTCACATTAATCTGTTGTAGCACCTTCTTCAAATAAGCCACATGTGTCAAACAAATTCTGCTCATATCTCTGTCTCTGCCGATCTTCCATCCGCAAAATACGCTTCGCTTCACTCAAATCCTTCATCTTGAACCTTTCGAAAGTTGTACATTCAACTCATCTATAGCGGATCTAGAAATAGAAGCAACTTGTTTGCGGTGAAAGTTGTTGTTTTCATTGCTATCGAATCTATTATAACTTTAGTCATTACAATAAACTCGAATAAAATAAAAAGTTGATCTTTTTATAAGATCTCCTTACACAATGAAAATAAAACAAGTTTACAACTTTGTCAAATAAACGCAGGGATCGTTTATCGGTCTTCTGCTTGCGTGGGTGTCTTTACCTGTGCCGGGGTTTATCCGTGGACCACCGTCGATCAGATCTGATCACCGAAAAATCGGGCAGAGCTTCGTTGATTCGCGAAGGAATCAAGAAACCGTAGCGCTTATCTCGGCAACGGCGAGATAATTGCTCTTCTTAAGATTATCGCAACGAACCCGGGAAATTGCAGATCTGAAGAATCTCTCTCTTTTGCGTTGAAGAACTCGATCCGATCTCTCCTCCTCCTCTCTAAAATTTGTGCACCTTCAGTCTTCAATCCGGCAGGGCTTCGTCTAATCTCTAAAATTCCAGATCCCAAAAAATAAGGCTCCAGAGGATGTATTTATAGGCTTCCAGGAGGTCCAGGCGGTTAAAACCGATCGAAAACCGTCAAAAACACGTCCCAAGTGCGAGACAGTTCGGGGTGTCTCGCACATGTGCGAGATAGTTTGTACCATCTTCAGTATTTCGGCTCTAATTCTTTCATCTGACCTCGGAATCAGATCATTCAAGTTGTGTTGGAAAGATAACGAAAAGATCTACAACTTTTATCTTTTAAGATTCTTCAGATTCTAATCGGATCATGGTGAAAACAGCTTCACAAAGTCCGAGACACCTTTGGGTGTCTCGGCCAGGTCCGAGACACCTTTGGGTGTCTCGGCTATTTTGGTCATAACTTCCTCATATGATCTCCAAATGACCTAATTCCAGATGAGTTGGAAAGCTAATAAAAAGATCTACAACTTTCATGTTTTGAGTTTCTTCAGATTCAAAACGAATCATGGTAAAAACAGCTCCACAAAGTCCGAGACACCCTTGGGTGTCTCGGCCTTGGCCGAGACACCTTTGGGTGTCTCGACTATTTTGGTCATAACTTCCTCATATGACCTCCAAATGATCTGATTACAGATGTGTTGGAAAACTGACAAAAAGATCTACAACTTTCATGTTTTGAGTTTCTTCAAATTCAAAACGAATCATGGTCAAAACAGCTCCACAAAGTCTGAGACACCCTAGGGTGTCTCAGCCTTGGCCGAGACACCCAAGGGTGTCTCGGCCTTGGCCGAGACACCTTGGGGTGTCTCGTTGGGCCGAGACACCTCGGGGTGTCTCAACTCATGCTGAGACGCTTTATAATGTGTACTTGTTCGTTTCCGCCGTAACTTCTTCGTCCGAACTCGGATTTGAGTGATTCAAAGTGCGTTGGAAAGCCGGCGAGGAGATCTACAAGCTCCAATGATTGGATCATTGTGGAGTCAACTGGGACACGAGGGTCGTTGCGCCTTTTGTAAGTGATGCGGGGCTCCCGATCAATTCGTATCCTCGTTATTCTAAAACTCCGTTGCTTCACATAGTTCGCCGATTCACTTCAAGTGTTTGTCGACATCAATCAAGCTTCTGTGACTTGGATAGTGACGTTCATCATCTTCTCTTAGCTTTGAGCTGTTCGTGGAGACCTATAGGCAATTTTCGATGCCTACAGATACCCCCTCCAAAGCGTTTCAGCCTCGTTTCTTTTAAAGAAGAGGCTGGAATACTTTGGATGTGATTGGTCCAGCCTTCAGTCGGCGTAAAGGACCTGTAATTAGCTTGGATGTGATTGGTCCAGCCTTCAGTCGGCGTAAAGGACCTGTAATTAGCTTCAATTCTTGACTCCTTTGATTTTCAGTCTATTCGACATTTTGATGTATAGCTGAAGTTCTTCCGGCGCTGCGTTTATCGTCTGGCCGTCGTCGAAGTCTCGAATCTAAAACTGATGAGTTGAGTTTGGCTCGTGTCGTTGATTTGACTTAGAACTGACCTTATCCGTCGCATCGACTCTTTGATCGCAACGCGTTGACTGGCGTTGACCTAGGGTTAGGCGTTGACCGGCGTTGACCCTAGGGTTTGGGGCGTCGTACGTTGACTTTTTGATCGCAACACGTTGACTGACGTTGACCTAGGGTTACGCGTTGATCGGCGTTGACCCTAGGGTTTTGAACGTCGTGTGCTGACTTTTTTATCGCAATGCGTTGACTGACGTTGACCTAGGGTTATGCGTTGGCTGGCGTTGACCTAGGGTTTCGGATCGCCATTAACACAGTTTATACTCGTGCATTTGCTGGAGTATACACAGTTTAAGCTCTTAAGGTATTGGAACGTGGCGGTCCCAACAGTTGGGGCTGCAGGACCAACTGTTAAAGCTGATTCGTCTGCAGATATGGATCTTATTCCGAAGTTTGTTGAATGCTTGAGTCACGAGACCAGTTAATAAAGCTGGTGCATCAATGACTTTTGTATATATAGGATTTTTGGCAAACCCTCAGTCCTCAACGGGTTTGATGAGCCTTTACCGACTACCGTTTGAGTCGGGCTAGTATGCGGATTGTTTAAGTCCGTTCCGCATGTGACGTTAAGCTAAAAGAGTTAACCATTTTAGTGCTACGATATTGAATACGTAGACTTCGTCTTTCTCACGGGAATAGACTACCTGGTAACGTGTGTTAGACGTAGACTTAGGATTTTTGGCAAATCCTCAGCCGTCAACGGATTTGATATGCCTTTACCGACTACCGTTTGAGTCGGGCTAGCAAGCGGATTGTTTACTTCCGTTCCGAATGTGACGTTGTGCTAAAGGAATGAACTCCCTTAGACTTGATGCTACGACTTCGAATACGTAGACTTCGCCATTGTTACGGGAATAGGCTACCCGGCAATGCGTGTTAGGCGCTAACTTACCCTTACTTAGGATTCAGGATAAAAGTGTTAGCCTTCTTGTTTTGATGATGATTTACAAATAATTTACATCTAATATTGTTTGTCTAGTGTTTGTGTTTTATATTTATTCTAGGCAAACAATATGTTGGAGGATGGATGGAATAGAGCTTCAACGATCATATCCAAAGGAGGTTGGCGGAATGTCGGTGAAGCCTTGCTATTCAAAGTTCAAGATCCAAGTAAGCTTCATCCGCAACGTGTACCAAGTCAAGCTTAATTGAAGATCAAGATTGCTTGGGTAATGTAGTTTAGGATTTATATTATGTGTGTTAAGTACGTTAAGCTCAATATCTATACACACACGTTTTATTGGTTTCTTCGTATATATATATATAATATAGTTTATATATATATACACAAGTTTTGGTTTCTATGCATATATATAGTTATATATATACATACATAGTTTTGAGTTTTCATGTTTATAAATATGAAATACATGTTTCATATTTACTATTGTGTTTTGGTATTTATTGCATAGAATATGCAATTTTGTGAAAATATTGTATTCTTAGTTTGTAGACTTCAATATCAGTTTATACATGTTTTACTAAGTCTATAAAAATATTTTACAAAGTTTCAAAAGTTGGTTTATGACAAAATATCAAAATATCAATTTTCAGGTTTTCATGTTTTTGAACATGTTTGCAAAATGATGATATTTTTCATTTGGAAAGTCCTTTTTGATAACCAGTCGCTGTAGCATGTTTATTATCATGTTTACAATCATTCCCCAAAGTTTAACATTTTTTTGGATTTTATTTGATATTTTTAAACGGTTTAAAAATCAGATAAACAATTTTTCAGACCTTGTCATATCTGTTTTCGTCGACCGCACCGGTCGCCGAACCTAAGGTTCATAAGTTCTCTGAGCGACAGAAAGCTGTCGGTCGACCGTCCGGTCGACCGATGAAAATTTTCGGTCGACCGACGAATTTTCCGGTCGACCGACGAGTGTTCCTTCAGGCTTCCAACGGCTAGTTTTTTGACCGTTGCCTGGGGCTGTTTTGTCTTTTGCTCTGGTTGTCTTGCTGAGATTTCTAGTGGGTATATATACCCCATTGCTGATGTCTTTTCAACTAAGCTAAGAAGTTTTTAAAGAAGTTTTTAAACAAGGTTTTAAACAAGGGTTTAAGCTTGTTTTTGTTTGGTTTAAGTTTGTTTTGGTTTGCTGTTACAAAGAGGAGTTTACAATCAGCTATTGAAGAGTTCATCTTCAACATTTCATCATCCTCTCTTTGTGTTTATAGAGAAGTTTCCTTAACTCTATTTCCTAGCATTTTTACTATTGAATTTCATATCAATTCTTATTGCTAGTTCTTATTGAGTTAAGTTTTATTGAATCTCACTGTTACACACACCCACATTGAGCCTTTTAGTATTTACATACATAGTATAGTTGGGTGGTGAGAGATTGTAACCTTGAGTTGTGCTTTCATTGTGTTCTCATCTATTGTAGAGAACAAATTTATATTTGTTACATTGTGAGTGTTGTAAGGTTTTCGGTGAGCTAGAAACCGAGTGTGTAGTGAGGTTTTCGGTGAGCTAGAAACCGAGTGTGTAGTGAGTTTTTCGATGAGCTAGAAACCGAGTGTGAGGAGTGACGTTGATCGGTGAGCGTTGAAAACCGACACTGTGAAGTGTAAACGTTATTCGGGTGAACGTAGAAAACCCGGTTGATAGTGGATTTCTCCCCGGGAGTGGGGAGCGGAGACGTAGGACGGAAGGTCCGAACTCCGTGATCATATTGCTTGTTTGAGTGTGCTTTGGCGTTCATTCATATTTATGTTCATATCTTATATCGCCATTGTCATTAGCTCATTATCTATATCATCCACTATCTTGTTTAGATTGTTTACCCCTTGTGTTAGTTTACATATCCTATACATATATCATATTGTATATCTCTTTGATAGGATATATCATCTTGTGTTAGCTCATATATCCTTGCATATATCTCATAGTATATATCATTGCTAGGATATTTACCTTTGTTCATATTGACGACGCGTGTTAGGCGTTGACTCATCTTTACTTAGGATTCAGGATAAAGGTCCCTAGACTTGTATTCTGGTGTCTTCTTCAATCGGTGAAAGACTAAACCGGCAACACGTGTCAGGTGTTGACTTATCCCTACTTAGGCTTCGGGATGAAATTCCCCGTGCGTGGGAAGCACAGATTTTGGCGTTATTAATAACAGCCTGCCACAATATTAAATATGTGGGCTCTTGTCCTTTTTACGGTCAAAGACTAACCGGCAACGCGTGTTAGGCGCTGACTTATCCCTACTTAGGATTCGGGATAAAATTCCCCGCATGTGTAAGGCGCGGATTTTGGCGTTATGAATAACAACCTGCCACAATATTGAATATGTGGATTTTTATCTTTTTTATGGTTAAGGACTAACCGGCAACGCGTGCTAGGCGCTGACTTATCCCTTCTTAGGCTTCGGGATAAAATTCCCCAGACTGGAATTCTGGTATCTTCTTCAATCGGTGAAAGACTAAACCGGCAACGCGTGTTAGGCGTTGACTTATCCCTGCTCAGGATTCGGGATAAAATTCCCCGTGCCTGTGAGGTACGGATTTTAGGAGTTGAAAAAGTGGTGTCTTTTCTTGGGGCAAAGACGAACCCGAAATGGGAGAGGAAGAATTTTATATTCTATCTCCCGGCACTGAAGAGGAAGAATTTTATATTCTATCTTCAGTTGGAAAGGAAACTCGAAGTGAGATCTCCACCCCCAGAATCCGAAAAGATGAAACTAAGAGTGGGATCTCCACTCCGAGAATCGACAAGATTCAGATAACCCTAACTGTCGGAAGGTTTGATTACCGAACTAAAGATAAATTTCTCATTTATCGAGAGTGAATTATGGTTTTGGTCCTAACTGTAGGAAGGTTTGACCAAGCGGGGGTTTGAGATGACCCTAACTGTAGGAATGTTTGATCACTCGATTTAAAAGTGGACCTCTCGTTCATGGAAGGAATCGAGAGGGGATTCTGGCTTTGGATTAAAAGTGGACCTCTCGTTCATGGAAGGAATCGAGAGGGGATTCTGGCTTTGGCCCTAACTTTTATAGATTTGACCAAGGAAGCAGTGGAAGTGGGGGATCTGAGACGATCTTACTTTTTATAGGCTTGATCGCTCAATTTAAAAATGGACCTCTCGTTCATGGAAGGAATCGAGAAGTGACTTTAGTTGTGGCCCTAACTATAGGAAGGTTTGACCAGGTAGACAGTGAGAGTGGGAGTACAAATCATAACGAGAGTGTTCACTCATACAAATCACAGTGGGGTTTAGTGTTTATCACTTTGTTTGTAATGATCGGGCTATCCCTAAGAAAATTACATATAGTATTTTTCCGGGAACTTCCCGTTACATGAATCATCCACCCCCAGCTTCTTCTCGAAACTGGGTTTATCATTGCATTCGGTTACATGATCGGGTTATCCTTAAGAATATTACATATAAAAATTCTCCAGGAACTTCCCGTCAATGGTAGGAAACAGTTTAGACTCATATACCTATTAGAGTATCAGGGAGCAGTTTAACCTCTTATACCAGTCGGAGGATTAAGAAGCAGTTTATACTCGTGTACTCTTCGGAGTGTTGAGAAGCAGTTTATACTCATATACTCTTCGGAGTGTAGAGAAGTAGTTTATACTCGTATACTCTTCGGAGTGTAGAGAAGCAGTTTATACTCGTATACTCTTCGGAGTGTTGCCATTCTCATTTGGCTTATCCTAGCGTTATGACGCCGGCTTCAACCAAGGTCTGGATACTATTCTTTAAAGTAAAGCAAGCATTGGTGGGATGAAGGATCCTCCTGTAGTACGCGCAGTACTTCGGGTCCGTAGTATTGTCAGGTTCCTCCTGATTTGTGATGGGTGGTAGCTTGATCTTATTGTTTTCAAGAAGGGTCTCGATATTTGAGAGGATCTCCAACGAAAAGGCTAAGTCCAATCAAAAGCATCTCCGTAAGAAACGATCGGTCGTTCAAGGTGATGAACCCCCGGAGGTTACCATCAATATGGTTGATAAGGGAAAATCGATTCGACCTTCTAGCTCTGATCCGCTTGTATCGCATCGTCTAACCCGGTTACGATCAGGAACTATTAGACAAAGGGATTATCAGAGAATGCAGAGAGTCGCCAGTTTGTTTGTGGTGAAAGTTGCTGTTTTTATTGCTATCGAATCTATTACAACTTTAGTCATTACAATAAACTCGAATAAAATAAAAAGTTGATCTTTTTATAAGATCTCCTTACACAATGAAAATAAAATAAGTTTACAATTTTGTCAAACAAACGCAGGGATCGTTTATCAGTCTTCTGCTTGCGTGGGTGTCTTTGCCTGTGCCGGGGTTTATCTGTGGACCACCGTCGATCAGATCTAATCACCGAAAAATCGGGCAGAGCTTCGTTGATTCGCGAAGGAATCAAGAAACCGTAGCGCTTATCTCGGGAACGGTGAGATAATTGCTCTTCTTAAGATTATCACAACGGGATAATCTTAAGGAAAGAACCCGGGGAACTGCAGATCTGAAGAATCTCTCTCTCTTGCATTGAAGAACTCGATCTGATCTCTCCTCCTCCTCTCTGAAATTCGTGCACCTTCAGTCTTCAATCCGGCAGGGCTTCGCCTAATCTCCAAAATTCCAGATCCTAAAAAATAAGGTTTCAGGGGCTGTATTTATAGGCTTCCAGGAGGTCTGGGCAGTTAAAACCGATCGAAAACCGTCAAAAACACGCCCCAAGTGCGAGACAGTTCGGGATGTCTCGCACATGTGCGAGACAGTTTGTACCCTCTTCAGTATTTTGGCTCTAATTCTTTCATCCGATCTCGGAATCAGGTGATTAAAGTTGTATTGGAAAGATAACGAAAATATCTACAACTTTTATTTTTTAAGATTCTTCATATTCGAATAGGATCATGGTGAAAACAGCTTCACAAGGTCCGAGATACCTTTGGGTGTCTCGGCTATTTTGGTCATAACTTCCTCATATGACCTCCAAATAACCTGATTCTAGATGTGTTGGAAAGCTGACAAAAATATCTACAACTTTTATGTTTTGAGTTTCTTCAGATTCAAAACGAATCAATGTCAAAACAGCCCTACAAAGTCCGAGACACCCTTGGGTGTCTCGGCCTTGGCCGAGACACCTTTAGGTGTCTCGGCTATTTTAGTCATAACTTCCTCATATGACCTCCAAATGACCTGATTCTAGATGTGTTGGAAATATGACAAAAAGATCTACAACTTTTATGTTTTGAGTTTCTTCATATTCAAAATGAATCATGATTAAAATAGCTCCACAAAGTCCGAGACACTCTAGGGTGTCTCAGCCTTGGCCGAGACACCTTGGGGTGTCTCGTTGAGCCGAGACACCTCGGGGTGTCTCAACTCATGCTGAGACGCTTTGTAATGTATACTTGTTCGTTTCCGCCGTAACTTCTTCGTCCGAACTCGGATTTGAGTGATTCAAAGTGCGTTGGAAAGCCGGCGATGAGATCTACAAGCTCCAATGATTGGATCATTGTGGAGTCAACTGGGACACAAGGGGCGTTGCGCCTTTTGTAAGCGATGTGGGGCTCCCGATCAATGCGTATCCTCGTTATTCTGAAACTCCGTTGCTTCGCATAGTTCGCTGATTCACTTCAAGCGTTCGTCGACGTCAATCAAGCTTCTGTGACTTGGATAGTGACATTCATCGTCTTCTCTTAGCTTTGAGCTGTTCGTGGAGACCTATAGGCAATTTTCGATGTCTACACAACTGACATGTCATCGACATAAAGAAATATATAAATGTATGCACCTCCTCCCAACTTGCGATAGTACACGCAAGGATCAAACTGGGTCCTAATGTACGAATGACCGAGCATAAACTCATCGAATCGCCTATACCACTATCGCAGATATTGCTTCAAACCGTATAGCGATTTCTTTAATTTGCAAACCAATTTATCCTTCCTTGCAGCTCGAAACCCCAATGGCTGAGTCATATAGATTTTCTCACCAAGATCACCATGAAGAAATATCATTTTTACATCTAATTGCTCCAACTCTAAACCATATTGTGCCACCAAAGCTAGCAAGATCCGATTGAAGAGTGCTTCGCCACTAGAGAAAAGTCCTCATTGTAATCAATGTCTTCTTCCTGTGTATAGTCCTTCGCTACCAACCTAACTTTGAACCTCACCGGAGTGCCTTCAATGCTCTCTTTCTTTATATACACTCATTTGCAACCAATAGCCTTTCGCCCCTTTGGAAGCTCAACAAGCTCTCATCTCTATTTACTAATTACCACATATAGTAAATAAATTGGGGTGAAAATCCTGAAAATAATTCATTATTATTACTGACATTGAGTTTAAAAGCAAAAACCCCTTATAATATCTTTCTGCTCTTTATCTACATAAAAAATTGCACACTTAGCCTTCCTTTTTTCGTTTTAAAAAAGAGTGAGACTTTTTTTCGGCCGTTTGAATTGGGCCTCTTGATTCGAGAATAACAGTTCAAATCAAAAGAGAAAAACATTAAGATTAATTTATAACAACATGATTTTTCCCAAATAAATAAATAAGACAACATGCTGCAAACTAGAGTTAGATCCATCTTGTAATTTAAAGAACTTTTAGGATGTGAGCTAAAAATATTAACATTTGATAGTCTAAAATTACAAGAATCCCATCATGGTTTTTTTTTCACTTACCATCTCTTTTACATTAATAATGTCATAGTCAGATTTGAGTTTGATGGATTAACCCAATTTTGGAATGCTATGTCGCTCTCTTGGATAATTGAACTAAAAAAATCTTGAGCAATATTTATTCTTAGCTAGTCATAGTAATTTAATATTCTTTTTTTAGAATAACAATAGGGCTTCAAAATGAGTCATTTCCCCCTGTTTGGTTGGAAATTTCAAAGAAGACAATTGAGACTTAAATTTGTATTATTCTCTCTGACATGCTCAGAAAAAGAATTAATTATAATTCTCTCGATACAATCTCTCTCTAACAAACTTAGAAAAAGAAATTACACTTCTTATATCTAATTCGCGATTTACAAAAGAGAGAAAGGTCGGCAGAGAACCTTCCCTTTATTTAACTTGGGTTCTTCACAGTAATGATGAGATATCTCCCTTGATGTTAGTATCGAGTTTACTTCTCGTTGACAATCCGACGTTTCATCTCGTTGGATTAAAGTTGATGAAACTCGCATGGTAAGTTAAGCAGAACTCTTAACGAGTTTTTATAACTTTGTGCTAGTTTAAACTCTATGGAAGAGTTGATTTGAACCGAAATTCGGTTAATAAGCTAAGTACCGAAGCTTCAAAATTTCGGTTGCTGAAGAATGCTCTAAGTTCTTCCCAAATCCCAATAGATAATCCTAGGTCTTCCTTGATTTAAAAAAAAAATCCTTTCTGTTGAGTTTTTCTCTTATTTATAGGAGGAAAAGAGGTGTAACTGACCCCTAAAATCTCTCCTAAGTGGGCGAAAATCCCTCAAATCATGGGGGAAAACGGTTTTAAAACCGTTTAGCTCGTTTGAATGAGTCAAACACAGAGACTGCATTCTGGAATGAAATCTGTGTTTGAACGCAGTGTTTGCAAGCTGCGTTAGCGGCTTTTGGAAGCTGTGTTGAGCAGCAAATGGAAGCTGCATTGGTAGCTTTTTGGAAGCTGCGTTGAGTAGCAAATGGAAGCTGGTTGGCAGCATTTTGGAAGCTGCGTTTGCAGCTGGATTGAAGTTGCGTTTGCATTGCTTTGACTCTAGAACGAGGCCACTTGCGTTCTTATTTCTGGGATGCAGAAATGAGCTTTGGATCTTGGATTGAAAGAGATAGTTGCCTTGTAATCTCTTTCATCAGAGCATTACAAAATTATTGCTTTGTAATCTTTGCTTTAGTTCTTTAAAATGTGGGAGTCGTCTGACGAGATAGGAAGCTTTCGAGTTGACTCAATGCATGTCGACTGACACCGCCTTTCGAGTTGACATGAAGGGACTGGCTTCGGAGGTTGGTCTTTTGCCGAGACATGTCGACTGACACCGCCTTTCGAGTTGACATGAAGGGACTGGCTTCGGAGGTTGGTCTTTTGCCGAGACACTTGCTAGTGTCTCGGACAAAGCCTCCTCTTCCGAGACAGTGGCAAGTGTTTTGAAATTCGAGTCGCCTATCACTATCTTTCGAGGCGACATGGAGGGGGTCTCGTCTAAGACTTCAAGATGTCGACTTATATCGACCTTCGAGTCGGCATGGAGGGGGTCTCGTGTCGACACGAAGGAGATCTCATCTAGGGACTTCATTTTAGACTTCGAGTTGACTAACACCGCCTCTCGAGTCAGCACGAAGGAGATCTCGTCTGGGGACTTCGTCTCAGACATCGAGTCGACTAACACCACCTCTCGAGTCGACACGAAGGAGATCTCGTCTAGGGACTTCATCTCAGACTTTGAGTTAACTAACACCACCTCTCGAGTTGGCATGAAGGAGATCTCGTCAGGGGACTTTGTCTCAGACTTGAAGTCTACTACCAACGCCTTTCGAGTCGACACGAAGGAGATCTCGTCTCGGGTCTCATCTAATCAATACGCTGGCTACCTTTCAAGTCAGCACAGGAAGTGTCATCTCGTCTAGTCAAGATGTCGGCTACCTTTTGAGTCGACACAGGAGGTGTCGTCTCGTCTGGTTGATTGAGAAGACTGTTGAATCAAAGCTTTTATCGATTGTCGTGGAGGTCGTCGAATTGTAACTTCCTCGATCTACATAAAAATCTTCTAATTGTAGTATTTTCTTGTTGATATGAAAGTTATTTGATTGTAACTTTTATTGTCGAGTTGTTGATATGAAAGTTTTCAGATTGTAACTTTCATCATTAGTGTTTGATGGGGATCAGTTATCTGCGGTAATTTTTAGACAAAATACATTCCCTAGAGACATGCAATAGTCTATATGATAAAATACAAATATCTATCATCTGTCTTTTTATACCCTATAAAGGATTGGAAATACCTTGTTTATGTATTATTTGAAAATGCATTAACATAAATATATAAATGACAGTAAGAAGAGGCGATACAAAAGTGTGTAAACTATAGAAACGGGTTGTTTGGTGGGAAAATTCGAAGAAGAAAAATTAGAGGATTAAATTTGTATTATTCTCTCTAACAGACTTAGAAAAAGAATTAATTACAATTCTCTCAATGTAATCTTCTTCTAACAAACTTAAAAAAATTACAAATCTTCTCTTATCGGATTCCTGATTTACGAAAGAGAGAAAGGATCGACGGAGACCCTTTCCTTTGTTTAAAATTGGGTTCTTCTTGGTGTCGATAAGATGTCTCCCTCGAAACTCGTGTCGAGTTTATTTCTCGTTGACGATCCGACGTTTCACTTCGTTGGAACAAAGTCTATTCCTCTTGGATTTGATATCGTGGAGAACTTGTGTGGCAAGTTGAACAGAACTCTTGACGAGTTTAGGAACTCTGAACAAGTTTAAAACTCTGTAAAAGAGTTGATTTGAACCAAAAATCAGTTTGTAAGCCAAGGGAGAAAGCTCCAAAGATCTTTGTTGCTGAGGAAGACCTTCAGTTACAGAGGAAATATGCCGGTCTCTAAAAGATTCAAGCTCTCTTGATGATCTGCCTAAAAGATGTCGATCCCTCTTTTTTCGTTCCAAAAGATCATCCTTAACTCTGTTGAGTTTTCTATTATTTATAGGGGGATAAGGGGTTGCAAGTGACCCCATAAACTGATCCTAAATGGGCGAGAATCCCTCAGAACGTGGGAAATATGGTTTTAGAACTGTTCAGCTCGTGTTTGAATGAGTCAAATGCTAAAATTGGCATTCTGGGCCCGAACTATGCGTCTTAGACCTGAGACGCAGAGTTGGGAATATGCCTAAGGCTGAAAACGCAGAGGTCGTGCTGTGTTTGGAATCTGAAACATAGAGGTGAGCTCTGCATTTTTGGATTAAAGAGATTATGAACTTGTAATCCCTTTCATCAGAGCGTTGCAAAGATCATCATTCTGTAATCTTCGCCTTAGCTCTTTGAAATGTGAGAGTCGTCAGATTGTAACTCTCACTGTTGATTGTGAAGACTATTAAATCAGAGCTTTCATCGGTTGTCGTGAAGATCGTCGAATCGTAACATTTCTCGATCTACGTAAAAATCTTCCAATTGTAGCCTTCATTTGTCGTTGTGAAAGTCATTTGACTGTGACTTTCCTTGTTGAATTGTTAACGTGGAAATCGTCAGATTGTAACTTCTACTATCGATGTTTGATAGGGATCAGCTATCTGGAGTAATTTTTAGACATCCTACACGGGTGAATGTGGATATGTCCACACTATCACTTTCACGTAATAATTCTACCAAAAGTAATCCTAATGCTATAGTACACAAGCAATAAAAAAGATTTGGATACTCTCTAATCATACGATAATTAGAGATTAGAGAGGACCCATTTGCCATAATTATTATCGTGTATAACAATATGACAAGACCATGTAGGATTTTCACTCTTCGTTGTTTTCACAATATTGGTTTTCAAAACAATCGTTATCTATATGATAAGTAATCTCATGTGGCATTACATTCATATTGGGGTAATTGGATATTTCTTTCTTAATTATTATCTAATTAGATAGGATCTAGATCCCATTTTTTTTAAATGCAAGCTGGGAATTATTTGTAATTTGCAACATTACATTTGGAGGTTTTGCATAAAAAGACATATTCAAAAGGGAATACATGTCAAAGAACTGCTCTTGCAACCCAACAGCAGTGACTCATGTCCTTCAGCTTTTATTGGTGGGAAAAGAACAAAAGGTTTGAAAGTTTATAATAATAATAAAAAACAAAAAAATCAGCCTCGATTTGCGAAGATCCCTCTTCAATAATATCTTTCTCCCCAGCCTCAATCTTGTATAAATACAAGGAGAGAGTCCATAAAGAACAGGCAAAGAGCACCAAAAAAAAAAAGGAAGGCCACATCATGGTCTGCAAAATTGCTGAGGTATGTATCACTAAATCCATACTTCTGACTTTAATCTGAAACTTGGAATAATTTATTTCAATTTGGTCATTAAATCAAATCTAATTATAGTGTGTATATATTAAAAGTTAATTGTAGATGTATCATTTGTACTGTGATACAAACCCACTTAATTGGAGGCCGTTTTAGTCTTTTTAATGAAACCGAGGGTAAAAGTTAATTTATCATCGTATAAATATTCTCAAATGATATATCAACCAAACGAAAGAAATAATATTATCTAAAGTTCAGAAGGTATAAATGCTAATACTTAAAGAGGATGTTTTCACATGAATAGGAGCTCCACATGCATATGTCATTTATGGACAAGGATATTGATTTAACTTTATATGTTTTTAATTTATTACAGCAATATTTTACAAATAAGACGATGAAGGCAGTGCTGGATCTCCTGCCGGAATCGGCCGGAGGGGAGCTATCGACGATGTGCCCGTGGGCGGACCAGGTGAGGTTCAAGTACCACTGGTCAAGCCCTCTTCATTTTGTGGACACTCCTGGAGTTTGCAACTACAAGTATTCAAGTAGGTCGCATACCTTTTTTTTTTTTACTTGCAAATTCTAATAATGAATTTCAAGGATTTACTTTATAGTTTTATGTGATGTGCCCGTGGGCGGACCAGGTGAGGTTCAAGTACCACTGGTCAAGCCCTCTTCATTTTGTGGACACTCCTGGAGTTTGCAACTACAAGTATTCAAGTAGGTCGCATACCTTTTTTTTTTTTACTTGCAAATTCTAATAATGAATTTCAAGGATTTACTTTATAGTTTTATGT
>NC_033794.1:116685998-116703366 GCF_001876935.1 Asparagus officinalis | reverse complement strand
GAGCAACCCTAACATAGTTTCATCTTAAACTGGTTCTAGTTTGTATCAGGAAAAGAATGGTCAAAACTAAAACTGGTTGAGTGAATATTTTTAGCCTACAAAAACTGCGCCAACTTTGACCCAGGTTTTTGCCAAAAAAAAAGCACCAAAAACTGTTCTAAATCATTTTTAGAGAATTGTTAATCACATCCTAAGGGTTGCTGACTCACTTGGAGTGTGCCCATAAACTCCTCTCATATTTGGAAATTCCGCTTAATGCTCTTGAACTTATCTATATATTTATGATTTGCACAATTTTGGGGTTTTTGCATATATACCCCTCAGATCATCAATATTTGGAAATTACCCCTCAAATATTGATATTTGCAAAGTTGCCCCTCACTTCTATCAAATTGGGATTTTCTAACCCACATTTCACATTATTCATTCTTTAAAGTTGGGATGGGTGCCTTGATGTTTGTACCCCTCCCTTTCAAAATCAGAAGCACGTTCTTCACTTTTCTTTTTCTTTTTTTTTATTTAAATTTTTATCGCAAACTCTCCTTCATTGAAACAACGGGGCTGTGCATCATGCCAGATGCGCACCCAAACCACCCATTATTATCACTCATACCTCTTACAAATATCATAAAAACACAAATCCAAAACAATTGTCTTTAAAATTCATAATCAAATTACACATAGAACTTCAAAAAGTGCATCACAAACAACAAGAAAAACTCAGAAAAGAAAGACTAAAATGCCACCAAACCTTCACAAACTCATCATTGCTCTCAATTGTTCTCATTTTTCCAATTGCAACATCAAACGAGTCCTCAATTTTTCCAATCTTTCAACTAGAATCTCCACACAATTCATGGGTTTTGAAGAGTCAACACCTGAATAGTCCTTTGATAAGAAACTTGGACATCCATAGAACTTTGGGCGGGTAAAAGCTTTAGCAGGAAACCCACAATAGCAGAAATTTATATTTGATTCAGTAGTAATTGATGAAGAGAACTCAAGCCTACAAAAGAAGAAGAAGGGATGGAGAAGAAGATGGTAGGGATGAGGAAGAAGAAGCAAGAGGAAACCAGCGAGTGTGAGCATGTGTGGCTTTGACACTGATTTTTTAAACTGAAGGAAGAGAATGGAAGGGTATATTTGTCATTTTAAGTGATGTTTAACTAAATAAACAGAATTTTAGATAGTATACCAGAAACGTTCTGTAAAAGAACATGTGAAGGGTAGAAATTTCCAACCTGAGAGAATTGGAAAGTTAATTTTGATAAGAAAATTGAAATATTCCTTAAATTTAACATTCTCACTCATAAAAAATTATAATATTTTCATTTATGATCACCACATGAAATTGGTCAGTGCATTTAATTTTCCTCCTCTTTTTGAGAGGAGCTATTTTAGATGTTGATCTCATCCTTTGACTCTTGGTTGTCATGAATTTCCAAAGCGCAAGGAGTCTCGTGAAATTTCTTGAAGGTCACGAGGACTTTTCAGAATTTACAAAGTTTAGAGGTTTTGCAAAACCCTGGAATTCAGGATTTTTTTTTTTGAAAATTACCTCAATGAAATCCACCCAGAAATATCAAATGGGCCCAAAATTGTAAATGGCTATCAGTACCGGGACCCACTGCTCACAGCCCATCATCTAAATCAATCAAACTATAAATATATAAAAGAATTTTTCGAGGAAAGTCCCTTTAGACAATAATTTGTATGTTAGTCCCCCTAATCATTAAAATTGCTATTAGGTTACCCAATTATTTATTTTTTGCAACCGTTGCTCTTAATTTGAGGGTTAATTTGTAATCACCTATAAGGATAAGGAACCAAATAATAAATTTCAGTAACTTTAGGACTAGCTGTGAAGTAACTTATAGCTGCTGTTTGGAGTCTAATAGCAACTTCAATAATTTGAGGGAACCCAATTATGTGTTGCTATTGTTACTCTTAACCGAAGGTATTAATTTGAAATCACTTACAAAGATCAGGGAACCCAATGTCAACTTCAATTATTTGTGAGACTATCTGTAAAGTAACTTATAAGAATCGGGGACTCAACAGCAATTTTACTGATTTGAGAGGCTAATTCAAAAATATAAAATTTAAGGGATGGCATGAAGCCCCATTAAGAATGACGTGTTAATTTCACATGCCCTCTAAATTATAGCGGGTATGCACATTACTCCATGTGGCTTGTTTATCAACCCCTCTTGTTTTTGTGGCGTCTCACAAAATCCCTATGAACTTGGAGTTTTTCTCACGACCCCACCTTACATGTAATTTACAAGTAACTAATATGTCCTTGAGAGAGAAAATAAAATAAAATAAACTAAACTTCAGGACCGTTTCAGGCTTTTCTCTAAAGGATATTTAGTTATTTACCAATTAAATACAAGAGGGACGACAAATAAGAAATAATTAAACATCAGGGTGTTCTATGAAACTCCCGAAGTTTTGTCAGGTTATGTGAGAAACCAATTTTCCATATCCTGAGCTCGCCTCTCATATAGCTAGGTCGTCAAATAATTTGCCGGTTACTTTTGGTGACTACTCCTCCCTTCACAAATACGTACTCGATCAAATCCCAACACTTCCACGCCTTTCTTGTCGACCGACCCCATCCCAATTATCGCACTTACAACCCGACCCATCATGGGTTCTCGACTTGAAGGGGGGCGGTCACTGCTCCTCCCGCTCTGACTCCTCCTCAATCTGAATTCATTAATAATTCCCCTCTAACACCGCGCTTGGACTCTGCCTCGTTTTAACTAGGCAACCATTTCTCATACGACCGACCGAAGCACCGATCTCCACAGTCTGTGCCAGCTGACCCGACCGCGGTTGTCGCTGGACGGGCGGTTGGATTGTTGGATTTAAATTCGCATAAAGTGATCAATCAGGTAATTAGGTCAATGGGTATTTAAATATGTCATGGGCTAAATGT
The DNA here is from genome assembly GCF_001876935.1 of Asparagus officinalis. Classification (NCBI taxonomy): domain Eukaryota; kingdom Viridiplantae; phylum Streptophyta; class Magnoliopsida; order Asparagales; family Asparagaceae; genus Asparagus; species Asparagus officinalis. The sequence continues at coordinate 116,700,422 of NC_033794.1, read as the reverse complement.
AAGGATATCAGGTTATAATTATAATTTGATGAGGGGTCAAATTATAAAAGTACAATAACTATAAATAAGGGGTTATGGTCCCTAATCTAGGGTTACATTCTCTATTCTCTTAATCACCATCTAAAGAGATTCTAAAGGAGAGACCCTCAAGATTAGAAGATCAAACCCTAATTCAGATTCGTGCAAATTCTTCATGGATCCAGGTATTGCTTCTGCTCACTGTTGTGTTTAATCTCTTTGAATTAATTATAGTTTTATGGATTAGATCTCAGTTTTAGATCTAACAAGTGGTATCAGAGCCACCCGTGATTAATTCTTAGGGGTTTAACTTTTAAAATTGGGTTTTTGATCTTAAATCTCTGGTTTTTCTCAGAACTGTTCATGGATGAACAGGTTTTTTCGGATGAACAGTAAATAAAAAAATCACTGGTGAACAGTAAAGGTTTTTAATTTTTTGGATTTTTTCTTCGATTTTTTTTGGATCTGGATCAAGAAAACTCTTTTTTCGATTCTGGATCTGGTTTTGAAATAAAATCGAGAAATTTTTTGTATCTCTTGTTTGTTTGGTCGTCGGTTCCCGTGCTCCTCGCCGGCGAACTGTTGCTAGCGGCCTCGCTCTTGACTCCGACGGTGATGGTGGCGTTAGGAAACCCTAGGGTTTCGACATTTGGGTGCGGGAGCAATGGCGGCGGCGGTTTCAGAATAAAACCTCAAGGGGTTCGTGCGTGAAAACGCAGCGGAAAATTAGGGCAAAAGGAGGGAGTTACCTCAATTCTCAGGCGAGCCTCGTACTCGATCCAAACGAACCCTACGTTTGTTCTCAAGTCGAACCATGCGTTCATTCTCAAGTCAAACCCTGCGTTCATTCTTAGGCGAGCCTCATGCTCGATCCAAACAAACCCTGCGTTCGTTCTCAAGTCGAACCTCACGTTCGTTCTCAAGTCGAACCTCGCGTTCATCCTCAGGCGAGCCTTGTGCTCAATCCAAACAAACCTCGCGTTTGTTCTCAAGTCGAACCCCGCATTCATCCTCAGGAAAGTCTCGTGCTCACTTCAAACGAACCTCGCATTCGTTCTATTGTTCTTCTTTTCCGTCGGGTGAAAGAAGAAGGCTGCAGGCAATTTAAGTTAGGGCACATCCCACTTAACTCTATTTGGTTTTGGGTCCATTTTTGGTATGCTTAATTTGATTAATTAAGCTATGAGGTCCTAATTAAGTTTTTGGAAATTTTTTGTTAATTTGAATTAACTTATTTAATTTGAATTAAAATTGGTAGTTAATCAATTATTTAATTCAAATAATATGACACTAATGTATTATATTTGTCTCTCATTCCAAATGATTAATTAAAATAAGAAGTTGCCAAAGTAACCTCTCTTGTGTAAATTATTCATGAGGGATGTTAGATGGTTGTGTGTATGTTTTCGTATAAATATTTAATCGGCTCAAAGGAAGGTTAATATTTATTTAGACTGCATACACATCTGTGATGATAAATGTGTGACAATTATAAGGTTCACATGTGAATAATGAATCGATCCAAAGATAGTTGTATTATTTGACATGAGTTATTGTCAATGTTTGATCATTGCAACAATGTATCACTTACAAATTAATATTATTGTCCAAAGACTTGATAGTAATGTTGTGCCAGATATCTTGAGATGGAATTTGTTATTATTTGAATTTTATTGATTACTAATTAAGTTAATAATATGAGTATCGTTTGTTTATTTTAGTTAATGCATCTACTGTAACAATTTCTGCTAACATCAACTCAATTCACATGCTCAATGAGACAAATTTCAAGGTTTGGAAAGAGAACATATTAATTGTTCTTAGCTGCATGGATCTAGACCTTGCATTAAGAACTGAACAACTCTAACCTCTCAATACGGATAACACTCCTGATGTTAAGAAGGAGTATGAGAAGTGGAAGCGTTCAAATTGCATGAGTCTCATGATCATTAAGCGCGACGTTTCGGAAGCCTTCAAGGACATAGAATCCGAAGGGATTACTAAAGCTAAAGATTTTCTTGTCAAAATTGGGAAATGTTTTGTGAAAAATGATAATGTAGAAACAAGCACGTTTTTAGCTCGCTTGATTTCAATGAAGTATAAGGGCTAAGGAAATATCAGGGAGTACATTATGAAAATGTCTCATATTGCTTCAAAGCTTAAGGCACTTAAACTCGATCTTTTTTATGAGTTATTGGTGCATCTGGTTCTGTTGTCTCTTCCTACACAATTCAATCATTTTAAGGTTAATTATAACTGTCAAAAGGAGAAATGGACTCTAAATGAGCTCATTTTATACTGTGTGCAAGAAGAAGACATGTTGAAGCAAGATAAGACTGAAAGTGCTCATTTGGCCTATGCCTCTAAGGATAAGGGCAAGAAAAGGAATAATGATAATAAAGCTGCTAAGGGTCAAATTCAGAAGAAACAACATAAGGATAATCAGGGTTGTTTCTTTTACAATAAGGCTAGACACGTAAAGAAGGATTGTAACAAATATCATGCATGGCGTGCTAAGAAGGATATGTTCCCTACTTTAGTCTGTTCTGAAGTTAATTTAGCTTCAGTACCTAGAAACACTTAGTGGTTAGACTTTGGTGCTACTACTCACATAAGTGTTTCTGTGCAGGGCTGCCTGAGCTATCAAAAGCCAAGTGATGTTGAAAGACACATATTTGTGGGTGATGGACAATCGGTAGATATGGAAACAATTGGGCACTTTAGGTTGCTATTAGGAACTGCTTCTTATTTGGATTTGAAAGATACTTTTATAGTACTGTCTTTTAGACGGAATTTGATTTTTATTTCGGACAAATCAGGTTATTCTTGTTCATTTAGAAAAAATCAATTCAGTTTATCTTTTAATTCAAATGTTGTGGGAACTGGTTACTTGAGTACTTATGACAACCTATATTTGCTTGATACAATTGCTTCTTATAATGAAACTTTGCATGTGGAATCACGTAGTACTAAGCCTAAATTAAACAAAGAAAATTCGGTGATATTATGACATAAGTGCTTGGGTCATATCTCCAAAGGTAGGGTTGAGCGTTTTGTGTCTGATCACATTTTAAATTCCCTTGATTTTTCGGATTTTGACGTTTGTGTTGAATGTATCAAGGGAAAACAGACCAAAGTTAAGAGATTAGGTGCTAATAGATCTTCAGAAGTCTTAGAATTGATACATACAGATATTTATGGGCCATTCCCTACGGTATCTTGGAATTGTCAACAATATTTTATATCATTCATAGACGATTACTCACGTTATGGGTACATATATCTCATTTATAAAAAATCTGAGTCTCTAGACACGTTCAAAGCTTTTAAAGCTGAAGTTGAGAATCAACTCAACAAAAGAATTAAAACAGTTAGATCTGATCGTGGTGGTGAGTACTACGGTAGATATGATGGTTCAGGTGAACAACGTCCAGGACCATTTGCTAGATACCTAGAGGAATACGATATCATCCCACAGTACACCATGCCAGGTTCACCTAGCATGAATGGTGTAGCTGAAAGACAAAATAGGACTCTGGGGAGAAGCACTTAAGACAGCAGCTTACATTCTGAACAGAGTACCAAGTAAAACAGTTGCTAAAATACCTTATGAGCTTTGGACTGGTCGAAAACATAGTTTAAAGTATCTACATATTTGGGGATGTCCAGCTGAGGCAAGGTCTTTATAGGCCAAATAAAAAGAAATTGGACTCCAAAATAGTTAGCAGCTACTTTATTGGGTACTCTGAATGCTCTAGGGGCTATAAGTTTTATGATCCCATACTAAGGAATAGTTTGAGACGGGGACAGTAACATTCTTTGAGGATGTTGAGTTTGGGGGGGAGAAATAAGGTTAGAGACATTGCTTTTGAGGAGGAATTGGCTTCAGATCAAATCCATACAGTTACCTTTGATAACATTCAGGTTCCTATACCTGTTGTTGCTCAAGAAGTAAATCCGGAACCTCAAGATGATAATGTTGAACAACTCCCTATTCCAAAAGAACAAACTCAACAACCTTAAGAACCAGTGTCATTAAGGAGATCCATGAGAGAAAGGAGAAATGCTATTCCGGATGATTATATTGTATTTCTCCAAGAACATGAGGAAAGTAGTGGAATGTTAGAAGATGATCCAATCAACTTCTCTCAGGCCATGAAAAGTTCTAACTCTCAACAGTGGATTGATGCCATGAATGAAGAGTACAAGTCTATGCAAGACAATAAGGTTTGGGAACTTGTCCCATTACCAGAAGGTGCAAAACCAATTGGTTGTAAATGGATTTTTAAAACCAAACGGGATGCAAACGGTAATGTGGAGAGGTATAAGGCACGTCTTGTGGCTAAAGGCTATACTCAAAAGGAAGGCATTGATTATACAGAGACTTTCTCTCCGGTTTCATCGAAAGACTCTTTCAGAATAATCATGGCACTTGTTGCTCATTATGATCTTGAGTTACATCAGATGGATGTTAAGACTGCATTTCTCAATGGAGACATTGATGAGATGATCTATATGGTGCAACCAGAAAACTTTGTGTCGGGAGACCCAAAGAATATGGTCTGCAAATTAAGGAAATCCATCTATGGACTCAAGCAAGCTCCTCGTCAATGGTATCATAAGTTTCAACAAATAGTTATCTCGTTCGGTTTTGAGATGAACATTGTTGATGACTGTGTATATCACAAGTTCAGTGGGAGTAAGTATATTTTTCTGGTTCTGTATGTGGATGACATCTTGCTTGCCACTAATGATATAGGCATGTTGCACGAAACCAAGAGATTTCTATCAAAGAATTTTGAGATGAAAGATCTTGGAGACGCCTATTTTATATTAGGAATCCAGATACATCGAGATCGTTCTCGAGGTATACTTGTATTATCACAAAAGAGCTATATCGATAAAGTACTTAAAAGGTTTAGCATGTAAGATTACAGACCAGGAGACACCTCTGTTGCTAAAGGAGACAAGTTCAGTCTCAATCAGTGCCCTAAAGGTAATCTTGAAATTTAGGAAATGCAAAAGATTCCTTATGCTTCGGCTGTAGGAAGTCTAATGTATGCTCAGGTGTGCACGCGTCCGGATATTGCGTACATTGTTAGGATGTTAGGCAGATACTTAAGCAACCCTGATATGGATCATTGGATAGAAGTCAAAAGGGTTATGAGGTATCTTCAGAAAACAAAAAGATTATATGCTCACATACAGAAAATCAGAACAGTTGGAGGCCATTGGGTATTCTGATTCTGATTTTGTTGGATGCTAAGATAGCAGAAAGTCTACATCAGGCTATATTTATATGTTAGCAGGAGGAGCTATATCATGAAAAAGTGTCAAACAAACACTAGTAGCTTCCTCCACTATGGCAGCAGAATTTGTAGCTTGCTATGAGGCATCCAATCAGGGAATATGGCTGCGAAATTTTGTCACGGGACTGCGCATTTTGGAAAATGTTGAAAGACCACTAAGGTTATATTGTGACAATAAATCTGCAGTAATGTATTCCAATAACAACAGGAGCTCAACTAAGTCAAAACATATTGACATTAAGTTCCTGGTTGTGAAAGAAAGGGTACAGAGTGGACAGATATCCATAGAGCACATTGGGACAAACTCCATGATAGCTGATCCTCTTACTAAGGGATTGCCACCTAAGGTCTTTCATGAGCATACTGCTCATATGGGTGTGGTATTATTTGAGGATATTATGTTTTAGTGGGAGTTTGTATTTGTGGTGCTTTATGTTTGGTTGTATTGTCTGATCAGAATAAAGTATTCAGTTAAGACACTCTGTTACATTATGTTTGGTTTTGACCTCACTAAGGAGGACCAGTTGAAAATAGACATGTACTGATCACATTGCATGTAATTTTCATGCTGCACATCCATGATTGATCTATGTCGTTTGATTGTATTGGTATATGTGACCATTGATGGGTCGAGTCACGATAAATGTGACGAAGGCCGCTTTGATCCTATATTGATATAGTCAATGGACGAGATTGTTCGGAAATACCTTTTCAGTGATAGCAATTTTTGAGCTCATAAGGTTATACACAATTTAAGGAATCATAACTATAAATAAGGGGTTATGGTCCCTAATCTAGGGTTACATTCTCTATTCTCTTAATCTCCATCTAAAGAGATTCTAAAGGAGAGACCCTCAAGATTAAAAGATCAAACCCTAATTCAGATTCATGCAAATTCTTCATGGATTCAGGTATTGCTTCCGCTCACTGTTGTGTTTATTTTCTTTGAATTAATCATGGTTTTATGGATTAGATTTTAGTTTTAGATCTAACATGGATATCTCTTCTCCCTCGTCGGCTTCTTTGTCCTCTTCTTTGAGCTCAGTTGCAAGTGCCCTCGCTCCCAATGTTCATCCTACGCAAACACGTCTTAATTAAATCAGCTTTGAGCTCAGTTGCAAGTGCCCTCGCTCCCAATGTTCATCCTACGCAAACACGTCTTAATTAAATCAGCAAGTGTTGAACCCCGTAACATTTTATCATTACGTACAATTTGTACCGAGATTGAACCCAAATAGTTGCACTGAAGCTTCTGAAAATCCAAAGTGGTGCGAGGCTATTCCAGAAGAATTTAATGCATTAATTGACAGTAACACTTGGCAATTGGTTCCGTTTGATGAACGGGAAAATCCTAATACCTTGCTGTCCTTAAATAGCCTCTGTTTTGGCTACCTAAATAAATCCTATTTGCCTAAACAATTCCCTACTGCCTAAACAATTACCTACTTCGTAAGGAAATCCTATTTGCCTAAACAATTCCCTACTGCCTAAACAATTCCCTACTTTGTAAAATAAATCATATTGTAATCAAATCAAATCCTATATATTAAGACTCATATTCCTTCATTATGTAGCTTCTTATAATTGTGCAACACGCGAGCGCAATTACTCGTACACACTGATGGATCCGGAATCATATCACGTATCAACCATCATAAATAAATTAGTTTATGAATAAACGCTCACAGGGCCGGCCCCAGCATAAGGCAAGTGAGGCCTCTGCCTTGGGCCCCAAGTTGGATGAGGCCCACCCATATATATAACATATAAATACCCAAGTTAAATCAGCCCTAGCTTAGAAATCACCTCCCACTACCGCCGCCTCCTCCTCTCTCAGAAATCATCCGAGATCCTAGCTCCTCTTCTTTCGATCCAAGCTAAAATCTATCCGATCGAAGAATTTTAACTTTCTTGCCCGTTTGGTTCTCTACTTCATTTTTGTACTCGATAAATTTCTCAAGTGCTTCAGATTTGTGTTTCATCAAAAACACATGTCCAAACCTTGAAAAATCATCAGTAAAAGTAATAAAGTAGGAGTAGCCACCTCTGGCCATTGTAGACATAGGACCACATACATCACTATGTATCAGTCCTAAGAGTTCTGTAACTCTTACTCCAGTTCCTGTAAATGGAGTCTTGGTCATTTTACCTTTAAGACAAGACTTGCAAGTCTCATAAGACTCAAAGTCAAATGGATCTAAATATCCATGCTTATGAAGCTCGCCAAGTCTTTCTTTATTAATGTGACCAAGTCTGCAATGCCATAAGAAAGCGTCATTCATAACTGAGTGCTTTCTTTTATTAGTGTGATAAGTGTTCAGAATTGTATTTTGATTAAGAATATAGATGCCATTGCACAATGTTCCATAAGCAATCAACTTTTGATTAAATATGATATTCATAACATTGTTCTCCAACTTAAATACATATCCATCTTTATCTAATAAAGATATGGATATTATATTACACATCATAGTTGGTACAAAATAGCAGCTATTTAAAATCAAAACGTTTCCATTTGGTAAAGCTAGATGAAAATCCCCTACTGCAAGTGCTGCAACTATTGCACCATTACCAACTTGCATAGTCATCTCTCCAGCTCCAAGTTTTCTATAACTTTTAAGTCCCTGTAACAAATTACAGATGTGAGATCCTGATCCGGTATCTAATACCCAGGATGTATGATTTATAGAAAAACAATTCTGAGTAACAAACACACCTGTAGATGAAGCAACAACTTGCTTATTCTTGGTGAGTGAGGCTAGGTATTCTGGGCAGTTCCTTTTCCAATGTCCTGACTTATGACAATGGAAGCATTCTGCTGTCATCATTTTTGCCTTTCCTTTATCCTTCTTGACAGCCTTCTTAACACCTTTCCTTGGTTTAGTAGTTTTCTTCATTCCTTTTTTCTTAGCAACCAATTTGCCAGAAGAGGAAGAAGATTGCCCTATAGCCAAGACTGGTGTTTGTCCCTTTTTCAAAGAACTTTCTTCCTGTCTTAACAAATTAAGCAAGGCAGGAAGAGTGGGCTCCAGATCCATCATCAAAAACTGTGATATGAATCGGGAGTATGCTGGTGTCAAGGACTGCAGAATGATATCTGTATATCTATCTGCATCTAGGCCTACGTTCAAAAGTTCAAGCTCATTGACATAGGCGATCATTTTGAGGACATGATCCCCAACAGAAGATCCCACAGTCATTTTCGTCTGGAACAGATTCCTAGACGCCGCGTACTTCATTTGTCGCGGTTGCTCGCCATACAGTTCTTCTGTATTACGAAATATGGATCTGATATCCATATTCTCATGTTGTCTCTGATGGACCAAATCCATAGAGGCAATGGTGAGGCATTGAGCAAGTGAACAATCTTTATCCCATGTATTGCGGATTTCAGTTTCCGCTATAGTGGGTTCTAGGCCTAGAACAGGTTCGGGCGCAGTGAGGACATATGCTACTTTGTCATAAGTTAGGGCAATTTTAACATTCCTCAACCAGTCTTTGTAATTAGGACCGGTTAACTTGTTCTGTTCCAATATGAGTTTTAAACCAGACATAATGGCCTGAAAGAGAGAGAAAAGGTATTTTAGCAGATGTTCAATACATAAAATAGATTTGGTTTATTTTTATCTAAGTTATGCCTCCCACTATTTTTCGAGTCCCTCAAAACCTTATAATAGGTGATCGGAAAACAACTCATTGTTTTCAAGTGGGATCAAGATCCAATTATCATTGAATGCATCAACCTTGGCGTATGTCAACAAATTAACACATTCAATAATTGGTAGACAACTTTTGTCTTTTACACTCTTGTAATTCTTGATATGATTTTACCCCTAGTCTTTTATGACCTTGACGTATGCCAACAAATCATAAAATGCTAGTCAAGTTTGTACCCATCATTTCTTGACTGGCTTAAATTTAACTTATGCAAACTCTTGACGTATGCCAACAAAGTTGCATAACCAACTTAAGCTATCCTTATATCTTATATACAGATGAATACTATTTAGCCATAGAATAGTTATGCCTTGACGTATGCCAACAAACATAGTATTTATAAGCTTAATAGTATTTAACTAAAATGATGGAGGGCTACGGACGATTTCTCAAATCTTTTACCGTAATCGAACTTGATATAGTTTAAAGATGCTCTATATTTATACTTGCAACAATTAAACTAGCCAGGAAAGCGCAAGATTGGTGGGAGGGTTCCGAGCTATTCACCGGGAATATTTATCGGACCTTAATTAAGTAACCACTTCTCTTTAAGACTATAGCGCGAAAGATTGGGCATCACCCCTAATCTTAAGTTGGGCATCACCCCATGAGCTATATCTCATAATTACTTTCCTTGACACTAGTTAAAAGCTCATTCTAAATACATCTCTTTTAACTGCTTTAGGTTTATTTATCTTTCACACTAACACTATGTTAATGTCGATCTCACCACTCTATGGTCAATAAACTCTTATTGCCATGTCTCACAAAGTTTTAAAAAATAAGTTTTTATAATAAAAACTATTCTCTAGTGAGATAGAGATATAAACTTTGCAAAAAATAGCACCCAATTGTATTGACATCTACAATTTGGGGCACAACCAACATATCAACATATGTAATGTAAAACTTATATAGAATGGTAGTGGACAACTAAAGAAAATAAAATGCAACTACACTAATTACATTTTAGCAAGCCATATGCAACTCCTTGCGGTGCTTGTTCCCTTGCAAACTCTGTATTATTACAATCATATAAACATAGGACGTGCAAGCCCCATTTATAATGGAAAAACCATCTCGTAGGATGGGTAATAATATTGCATTAAATATAAAGCAAAAGCTATAAATGAAATAACTAAACTAAGCAACCATACCCCCCCACACCCGAACAAGGGCCTATACCCGTAGGCGTAGCCCATGATCGGTGAGCAAGTGCCTAAACCCGTAGGCGTAGCCCATGCTCGGGGAGGGAAGAGGTCGTAAATAATTATTACATTTCTAACTTTATTACATCAATACAAAACATACAAGAGAATAGTTGTCCACTACCATCCATAAACATAACATCCATACAAGATGATAAATCATATAACTTAATCAACATTAAGAAATATGCATCTATCTAGTTATGCAACATATTGGAAACTAGATAGCATAAGGATTATCCAAACTCAAAAAAGACTAACAAGCTTCTAACATACAACTACACTAGTTGTAATTAATTATTTTATAAAATAACTTGAATTAATTAACTAGTTTCATGTAAACTAGAAATTAGAAGCAAGAACAAGGTCCTCCATGAGTTAGATGTACATGTTAAGATTCAATTAGATAGAACCATAGCTCTGATACCATGAAGGAAATCGTGCTATGTCTACATGCATAATACACAGCGGAAGACATGTATGTACAAAAATACTAAGCATGTAGAGAGCATGAAATATTCATATGGATCGTCTAATTAAATCTAACATGATCCTTATTATTAAGTGAGCATACAAGAGTTAGAAAGTCATACTTTCGTAGCGTGATTCGATGGAAGATCGAATAACCCCTAGCTCTTGCTCCTTGTAGTAGAAAATCTCCTTGTAGTGGATCTCCAAGTCTTCAAGTGAGCTTGATAAAATGGGAGTCTTCTTAAGACACAAGGCAAGATATCCACCCCGGGGTTCTTAAAATCCTACTACTTCCTCTTGCTCAAAGATTGCTAAAGTTTAGTAAGAGGAGAGCTCTCTTTTATTCTCTTATGGAAAAAACACTTAGCCAATTTTTCATTAACCTTTCCATAAGAAAAAGAGCTCATATTTATAGAGTGAAATGTGTTCATGATATGAATGACTCATCCTATGAGTCATGCAATGAATCATCAAAAATTAATGATTAATCAAGTGAGTCATGCAATGAATCATCTTATGAATCATTACATTTCAAAACCATGTGCTAATAAACCATGTGCTCAAACCATACCACTAAGTGACTCATCTCATGACTCATTATACATGGTATGTGTATTTCATAAATGAGAATACCAAATTATTATCACTAATACAGTATTTCATAAATACGGTATATAGTATTATTCCAATCTTTAACTAATTAGTCACTATATGACCAAATAAATCAAGAGTTGACCAAAAGTCAACTGTTGACCAAAAAGTCAACTAGTTGACTAAAAGTTAACTTTATGGGAAAAATACTGGAATTCATTTCCTAAGCACATAGCATTCCGATTTTACCGATATACATAACCGTTTATGTGTATCCGGAAGAAATCATATATGCGTATCAATCATACGCATCACTCCATAAATTGTGTTTCATAGGATTCAAGTACGCGCTTGGTGTGACTCTAGGGCCCAACTTAAAAAACTCGGTAGTGGATCATATCCATAAGTACAACAGAGGTGCTAGCTACACATGAAGACCACCCGGGTATAAGTTGTGATAAAGGTCTGCAAGATGCTTATCCAATTTTATCAGGACCACTCAATGATAATACCGTACAGTCCGGTCTCTTCGTCAAACCATGTCAAACTATTGAGCCTAGGGTATGGCAAACTGTCAAACCCTAATAGCTTGATTAGTGTTTATTGATATTAAACTCATAACCTATAAGATCAAACTGACACTCAGTTTATCTTATTCACCTTGGCCAAGGATTTCCAGGCTATAGTTATATCAAACAATCTTATGACATCAACCCCTATACTGGGAGAGACGAATCCCTTCTTGGCATCTCAATATCTACTTATGTCTCGGGATGTACCCAACAAGAACCGTTATGCACAATTCAATAAGAACTGTGGTTAGGTAAAAGTCTAAATACATCTTTACTGACATATAAGATATTGCACTCATGCCTCAGGTCAAGAGACTACTATGTACTATATCACTTGAGAACTTCTATTTGACAGTTAAGTATATTACCAACTAGATGTTCTCGGCGAGTCGTTCAGTCAACTCATTCACTAATGAGTCACCTGTATACTGTATCTTGATGTCTCACATCAATGATCTAAGAGATTGATCATCTCCTTCAAAAGGAGAAATAAAGCATACACTAGTCTAAACCAAAGTGATGATGTCCTATCTCAACACTTCATCAACTAGGAACATTTTAGAATATACGTTACCGACTAATCAGATCTCTTCATTACGATCACTATCCGAAATGTCTGATAGTCTAGTATTTATTCTAAGGACATTATCTGTATATTTAGAACATCAGATAAATCTGACCAAAATAGCATACTATCATTTTGAACAAGGATGTTATATACATATAGGTCCTGTTACAATATACAATAATTGCCTGCAGGGCACCTATATCTAACAAACTCCCACTTGCACTAAGGCCAATTATAGTATCTAATACCCAATAGCTCAACAAGTTTCTCAAATTGTGAACGAGCAATTGCCTTTGTGAATGGATCTGCTATATTATCTTTTGTGTCTACTCTTTCAATCTTGATCTCCCGGCGATCAACTATCTCCCTGATCAAGTGATACTTCCTCAGAATGTGTCTGGACTTATGGTGAGATCGGGGTTCCTTTGTTAGAGCTATTGCAGCATTATTATCACAGTATAAAGGTACTGGATCTTTAATGGTGGGAACAACTTCCAGCTCTAAAAGGAACTTCCTCATCCAGACAGCTTCTTTAGCTGCATCATTAGCTGCAATGTATTCAGCTTCCATAGTCGAGTCTGCTACTGTATCCTGCTTGGAACTTTTCCAGCTGACAGCTCCTCTATTGAGGGTGAAAACATATCCTGATACAGACTTACTATCATCGATATCGCTCTGAAAGCTTGAGTCGGAAAAAGCCTCCATTCGGAGGTCACTTTTACCGTATATCAAAAATAACTCTTTAGTCCTTTTAAGGTACTTAAGTATATTCTTGACCGCTTTCCAGTGCTCTTCTCCATGATCAGATTGGTATCTACTTACCAAACTGAGTGAATAAGCGATATCTGGTCTAGTACATAACATGGCATACATGATCGATCCTACTGCCGAGGCATAAGGAATTAGACTCATGCGTTTCCTCTCTTCATCAGTCCGGGGAGACATCTTTTTAGAGAGGGAGATTCCAGGAGATGCAGGTACAAAACCTTTCTTGGAATTTTCCATGCTAAACCGTTTTAGCACTTTGCCAATGTATCTAGATTGCGATAATCCTAACATCCTTTTAGATCTATCTCTATAGATCTGAATACCCAGTATACAGGATGCTTCACCTAAATCTTTCATGGAAAATCTTTTTGATAGCCAAATTTTAACCGCTTGTAATAACGGTATGTCATTACCGATTAAGAGTATATCGTCTACATATAAAATAAGAAACGATATAATACTCCCAATTATCCTTTTATACACACATGGTTCATCTGGATTTTTGATGAAACCAAACTCTTTGATAGCATCATCAAAACAGATGTTCCATCTCCGTGATGCTTGCTTCAGTCCATAAATAGATTTAAGCAATCTACATGCTTTTCCACTACTCCCATTGACTACAAAACCCTCTGGTTGCGTCATATATATGTACTCTTCTAAATCACCATTTAGAAATGCAGTTTTGACATCCATTTGCCAGATCTCATAGTCATAGTGAGCAGCTATAGAAAGTAGGATCCGAATAGACTTGAGCATAGCCACTGGAGAAAAAGTTTCATCGTAGTCCAAACCAGGTCTTTGACGAAAACCTTTAGCTACCAGTCTAGCTTTAAAAGTCTCTACTTTTCCATCTACACCCAACTTTTTCTTAAACAACCATTTGCAACCTATGGGTATCACCCCTTTAGGAGCATTGTCTAATATCCATACTTTGTTGGTGTACATAGAGTCTATTTCAGATTTCATTGCATCATGCCAAGCAACAGAGTCCCTACTCTGAGAGGCTTGCTGATAACTTAAAGGTTCGTCATCATCTATGACGTGATCTAACATGCCACCTTCAACTGAAAAATTATATTGTGTCTCTGGTGCATAAGATCGCCTTGGATATCTGTGGATTGGTTGATGTTCTTCTGGTATAACTGAATTTGCTGGTTCTACTAATTTATCAGTAATATTTTGTATCTCTGGAATTT
>NC_033794.1:116651588-116684998 GCF_001876935.1 Asparagus officinalis | reverse complement strand
TGATTGAACTTAAAGTATTGAACACATATAATATAAAACCTAAACTAAATATACCCAAGCTATCTTGATCTTCAATAAGCTCTTATTGGTAAACTTTGCGGATGAAGCTTGAACTGGATCTTGACTTGAATGCATAGCTTCACTCCGATATTACGCTAACCTCCATTTGGATATCATCGTGAAGGCGCAATTCCATCCAACTCCAACTCATTGTTTGTCTAGAATAAATACAAAAATACAAACACTAGACAAATAATATTAGTTGTAAATTATTTATTAAAACATCATCAAAATAAAAAGGCCAACAATCTCTCCTTTTATAATGATGACAAACTATTGTTTGTTGGAAATTTGCAGTAAAAAGACAATGAAAGAAAATTTGACTTGTATTCCTCTCAAAATCAATTACAATTTGGATTCCGATTACAAAAGAGAGGAGAATGAATTCGATTCTCCCCTTTGTTTAATTCTGGGTTCTTCATGGTGGCGATGAGATGCCTCCCTCGAATGCTCGCGTCGAGTTTGCTTCTCGTTGACGATCCGAACGTCTTGATTCACTGGAACGATGTCATCTCCTCACGATTTGACGCTGTGGAGAACTTGCGTGGCAAGTTTTGAAATAACTCTTGACGAGTTGATAACTCTGAACGAGTTTTAGAAGAACTTGCAGAGCAAGTTTTGAACTCTGATCGAGTTGATAACTCTAAACGAGTTTGAACTCTTGAAAAAGAGTTGATTTGAACCGAAAGTTCGGTTAATAAGCCAAGGAAGAAGCTCCTGTTGCTAGTCTCCAAAACTCCTTGTTGTTGCAGAACGCGGCAAGATGCTCGATCAAGGATCCCCAAAGAGTCAGCTCCCCCCCTCAAAAAAAAAGAGGATCCCAGAGCCCAGAGCCAAAAGCCTTCTCTCCCAAGCCAAAATCCCAGCCAAAAAAGGAGAGCTCCATGGGCTGAGTGGGGTGTAACCACCCCCTCTTAAACAGCTCCCGAAATAGTGGGGAAAACGGTTTTGAAACCGTTCTGTTAGTGCTTTGAACGAGTCAAAACGCTGAAAACAGCGTTCTGGGCCTTAACTCTGCGTCTTATTGATGAGACGCAGAGTTGGGCGCTTGTTGGGAGTTGAAAACGCAAGGGCCGCTTGCGTTCGGACCTTAACTCTGCGTCTTAAAGATGAGACGCAGAGTTGGGCGCTCGCTGGGAGTCGAAACGCACAGGCCGCATGCGTTTTAGAGATGAACTCTGCGTTTTAGGCTAAAAACGCAGAGTTGGGCCTGTTTAAAGGCTGAAAACGCACAGTTGTGTTGTTTTAGAGATTTACTCTGCGTTTCTAGACTGAAAACGCAGAGTTGAGCCTGTTTAAAGGCTGAAAACGCACAGTTGTGCTGTTTTAGAGATTAACTCTGCGTTTCTAGACTGAAAACGCAGAGTTGAGCCTGTTTAAAGGCTGAAAACGCACAGTTGTGTTGTTTTAGAGATTTACTCTGCGTTTCTAGATGGAAAACGCAGAGTTGAGCCTGTTTAAAGGCTGAAAACGCACAGTTGTGCTGTTTTAGCGATTAACTCTGCGTTTTGATGTTGAAAACGCAGAGTTGAGCATGTGCGCTTTGACTCTGTAATGCAGAGGCGAACCTTAGGCGGGCTTGGCGGGCTTCAGGCTAAGTCCAATGTTCTGATGAAGTCCAGTCTTGCAGACGGACCTCAGAACATAATTTGCTGCGAAGAACAGGTCATAACTTTCAAACCGTAAGTCGGAATTAGACGAATTATATATGAAAATCGGCTATCTCGACGAGACGGGGCCATCCGAACCAAGCCGAAGGCTTCGGTTCGCTTCCTCCGTTTGGCCAAATTCCTTACGGTTTGAGAGATATCTGCATTCTAATATGAAGAGACCGTCAATTTGTAGTCTCTTTTGCTAGAGCTTTGCACAGATCGTCCTCTTGTAATCTTCGTCTTGGCTCCTTGAAAATATGAGAGTCGTCAGATTGTAACTCCCGATGTTGATTGTGAAGGCTATTGAATTGGAGTTTTCATCAGTTGTCGTGAAGGTCCTCAAATTGTAGCCTACTGGAAGTCGTCAGATTGTAACTTCCATCATCGGTGTTTGATGGGGGATCAACTATCTATTGTGATTTTTAGACAGCCTACAGAACCCCCTCCAAAGTTTTCGAAAGTTCGCGGTTGACTGGGACGAATTTTCGGAATACTTTGGATCTCAACTCTGATCTTGGAGCTGTTGATTCCTTGTCACAAAGGAGTTGTTCTCTGCACTCGCTTCGAAAGCAGCTTGGTTGAACGGATTTTCCATGCAGGACCTGTGTGAAGGTATGTGCCATAATCCTGCTTCTGGAATGTGGGGGTGGACCCTGCATTTTGAACTTGAGATGCGGGTTTCACCGTTGCATGTTGAATTTGGAACACAGGTGTGACCTCGGCGTTTGGTTTTTTGCATCGCGGGTCAACATTTTGACTTAAGACATGGAAGTGGCTTCCGTGCATTTTTGACTAAGTCTTTGAGACTTGTCTTTGGCGCTGATTCAGCTCTGTACCACATTATCTAGCAGCTGAAACTCTGTAAGCAGAACATTACAGACAATGACAAAATTGATCGAAAAGTTCTTTTCCTCATTCCACGCAAATAATATTGTACTCCAGCAACAGTACATGATCAAGAATTGCACTTAGCATTCTGAATTGATATCTACATTAGTAGTCGCAGAAAAGCACAACCAATTGTTGATTAGAAATCATAATGTCAAACTAGTTGGCTTACGAGTTGTGTTTGTAGCACATGCTACAATTCAGAAAATTACTTATATGTGTGGACAAGGGGGAGCTATGAACATAGTAGGAGATCATATCCTGTAGCCATTTTTGGATTTTAAATCCTCGATTGAATGCAATTCAACAAGTAACCTTGTACTCTTGCAGTAGTACAAGACTAAAAATAAACTAATCCTTGCATTAGTAGTTGTTAAAAACACAACCAGCTGTTGTGAGAAACTATAATGCAAGTTTAATTGGTTCACACGTAGTCCCTGAAGCACATGTCATAATTCAAACTAATACTCATAAGCTTGGACGAGGGGAGTTAGTGGACATTGAAGTGGATCTTATCGAGGTGGTCAAGGTAAACTATTTTTTTTATATTTGGATTATATGCATTTGTCAGACAATTTTAATTTATCTTGAGTTTGCTTTAAACTCATGAGATCCTATGTGACTTTTATTCATATGTGTATAATTTAGAATTTGTCTGACCTAAAATACATCATGTTGCGATGTGTTTAAGATTTAGGGACCCCAAATTCTTTTAAATTCTGGCATGAGCGATTGGGTCATCTTGGGCATAATATGATTTGTCGGATTTCCTTAAAGCATTCAAACCAAATTCGACCTACTGCATATCACAATTTTCCCCCGTCATCTAATACGTGGTGAATAAGCGAAACATTTTCCATCTGCGTATTCTTTATTTGTAGTCCATATTTCTATATCACCACCCTAGCGTACCTCTATTGGGCCTTAGCAAAGATAAGGTACATACATTATTTATGAAACTCCGTCAATAATTTAGTACCTATGGCCCATGTCAGGGGATCAATTTATAATTTGGTATTGCTATGGAAGCAATTTTGAGAACTTATCGCTCTATTGGAAAGAGTCGATAAGTTGATTTTGTCAGAGGTGTAGTGTTAACGTGACAGGATTTGTGTTGCAATTGGAGCAACTTTGGGGACTTATCATCCTATTGACGAGGATTGATAAGTGGGTTTTGTCAGAGGTGTATTGTTAACGTGACAAGAATTTGTGTTGCGATCGGAGCAACTTTGGGGACTTATCATCCTATTGACGGGGATTGATAAGTGGGTTTTGTCAGAGGTGTAGTGTTAACGTGACAAGGAGAATTTGGAGTGATGCAAACTGAATGCATACTCTGTGGGGATGATGATCGTCAGAAGTGTAATGTTAAGAGTATATCAACTGATGATTTGGTACGCCAGAAGCATATGAAACATGTTAGTGTAAAAGATAAAAGTCCGTGGTACACTAAATCTATTATAGAAAGACAGTCACTCCCATAACCTTCGGAAGAGGCTTGTCCTAAAGACGAAATCTCCAGTAAATTGCACGTGCACTTGATAATCATAATATTAGAGATGCGGAACGTCCAAATCCAAATGTTAAGGCAAATGTCGAGGATTTGGTTAAAATAAAATAAGCTTTGAAGTGACCACGAATTTGTGAAAAAGGAGAAATATATAATAGAAATATAAAAGTTGTCGACAACATAGTTACCTCTACAGTTGCTCTTACTATCTCTGAAAATAATCTGGATCCAGAACCTAAGTCGGTAGCAGAGTGCTTGAAGCACTCGGACTAGGTGAGATGGAAAGTGGCAATTGAGACTGAGCTGAACTCGCTAAAGTATTTTGAACATGTAGTTCATATATCCCTGCAGGATATAAATGGGTCTTCATAAGAAAAATAAATGAGAATTGTAAGGTGGTAAGATATAAAGCGAGATTCATAGCTCAATGGAGAATTGTAAGGTGGTAAGATATAAAGCGAGATTCATAGCTCAATGGGTTCACGCAGAGACCCGGCATCTATTTAGATGTAAAATATTCTCCTATTGTTGATTATATTATGTTCCGCAAGTTAATACATATGGCAGAAACTATGAATTTATATATGCAGTTGATGGATGTTGTGACCGCATATTTATATGGGTCACTAGACGCTAATATCTATATGAAAGTCCCTGATGGACTTAAAATCCCTGAATTGAGAGAAAATGAGAATCCAACATGTATAGCATTAAATTGCAAAGGTCGTTATACGACTTGAAACAGTCAGGTAGAATGTGGTTTAACCGACTGAATAAATTCCTCCTGAAGAGGAGATATGCAAATAATGATATCTACCCTTGTGTGTTTATAGAGAAATCTGAAAATGGCTTCTGTTCATCTCAATCTATGTTGATGATATAAATATTATTGGAACGTACAAGGAGCTTACAGAAGCTAGCTCATGCCTAAAGACGGAGTTTGAAATAAAAGACTTAGGAAAAATCAAATTTTATCTCAACCTGCAGATCGAGCATGTTCCTAAAGAAATATTGGTATACCAGTCAACCTACCTGAAGAAGGTCATGAAGAGATTTTAAATGAATAAATCTCATGAACTTAGCACACCAATGGTTGTTAGATCCCTTGAAGTGGATAAAGACCCATACAAACCTAAAGAAGATAATGAGGATATTTTAGGACCTGAAGTCCCGTATTTGAGCGCTCTATTGAAGCACTTCTTTGTACCATGCCTGATATTGTATTTGTGTTATACTTGCTAGCAAGAATTAGTGCATCTCCTGGAAGGAGACATTGAAATAACATTAAATATATCCTCTGATATCTTCAAAGTACAAGAGATATTTGTTTATCAAAGTATGACATTGGTGTGCTATATTCTGATGTTGATTATATGACTGATCCCCATATTGTCAAATCTCTGACTGGTCATGTTATTCTCTGTAGTGGTACCATTTATTTTTTTGGAGGTTTATTAAGCAGACAATGGTTAATACTTGAAACCACTCAGAGATTGTTCCTCTATACGTCTCCCACGAGAATGTGTATGGTTAAAATCACTGATAAAACACATTCGATGATCGTGTGGCATATTAAACGAGGATATTACCCCCGCTGTCTTTTCTAAGGACAATGTAACTTGTGTTGCATAAATAAGATGTGGAAAATTTTTATTCACTTGCACTTGAAAATAACAATAAGTTCGCTCTATGTAGTGACAATCTAGAAGATTTGATCACCAAATCCCTTAATACATCAACTTTTAATTTTATGGTATCGTGCTTGGCCACCACGGTATGCATAGACTTAAATGTTTGTTGTCTTGAGGGGGAGCAAAAATTATTTTTCAGAATAATCCTGAAGATTAAGCCCTGAAGGCGGTAGCTGTACTCTTTTTCCCTTAGCTAAGTTTTTGTCCCATTGGGTTTTTCTTAGCCAAAGGTTTTTAACGAGGCAGCTAATGCAGCACAAGTTTTGGATCCCGAAGATCTATAGTTATACTCTTTTTTTTCCTTTGCTAAGGTTTTGTCCTACATGGTTTTTCTTAGCGAAAGGTTTTTAATGAGACAACTGATGTAACTGAAATAATGTATGTATGTCATGTACTCTTTTCCTCGACTGGTTTTTTTCCCACTGGGTTTTCCTGCGAGGTTTTTAACGAGGCATTGACATCTCAAAGTAATGTCCAAGGGGGAGTGTTGAAATCTAAAAGTCATTTTGTGGAAACCTAAAAGACAAAATGAATGTGGACATTACATTGAATGTGGAATATTAATTAGTGACTTTTCATTAATCCAAATGTCCTTTTATTTTCCACAATGTATCTATAAATTGGACCATGTATGAAAAAAGTATGATGAATAAAAATGATTACAATTTCTCTTCTTCTCTTGTCTCTTGTCTATCTCTTGTTTCATTTCTTTAGTATATCAAACAAGAATTTGTTATAATAATTTTTCCATAATAAAGCAATTTCTCTACTTCTCTTCTTTTGTTTCGTGCTGATAACGTGTTGTAATCTCGTTGTTGTATCTACATACATCACATATCAAAAGTAAGAATCAAACATGAAATGTAAATGTAAATAGACAAGAGAAGAAATAGGGAGAAAAGTAATTCTCATTTTATTCATCTTCCTCATTCCTCTCTACATTTTGTCTTCCATGGATTACATTATATAGATGTGAAAGAGAATACTAAAAGTCACAAGTAGGTGAAGAGTCTTTTTCTATTAATGTCCACATTCATTGTATTTATATTTACAACACTCCCCCTTGGACATTACTACATGATGTCAATGCCTTGTTAAAAACCTCGCTAGAAAAACCCAGTGGGATAAAAACTAGTCGACGAAAAGAGTACACGACATTAGTAGATCCTTGTTGCATTAGTTGCCTCATTAAAAACATTTAACTAAGAAAACCCTGTGGGATAAAACTTAGTAAAGGGAAAAAGAGTACAACTATAGATCTTCGGGATCCAAACTTGTGTTGCATTAGTTGCCTCATTAAAAACCTTTAGCTAAGAAAACCTTGTGGGACAAAACTTAGCAAAGGGAAAAAGAGTACAACTATAGATCTTCGGGATCCAAACTTGTGTTGCATTAGTTGCCTCATTAAAAACCTTTAGCTAAGAAAACCCTGTGGGACAAAACTTAGCAAAAGGAAAAAAGAGTACAACTATAGTCCTTCAAGGCACAATCTTCGGGATTGCGTTGAAAATTCGCTCCCCCTGATGATGACAATCTTCTGAGTCTATGCTAAGAAAAACCCAGTGGGACAAAGCTTAGCGAAAAAGGGGTAAATTATGATAGTAGACCTTCAGGGCCCAATCTTCAGGATTGTTCTTTAAGAATTTGCTCCCCCTGAAGAAGATAGTCTATCAAGTCTATGCATATTGTGAACATATTTCTCATAAGTTGATGTAGGCAGAGATTTAGTGAACAAATCTGCAAGATTATCACTTGAGCGAACTTTTTCGATGGTGATTTCGCCATTCTTTTGGAGCTCATGTGGATAAAAGAATTTTGGCGTAATATATTTTGTCATGGTTCCTTTTACATATCCACTGCTCATTTGTGCAACATAAGCTGCATTGTCCTCATAAAGGACAGTAGGGGGAATATCATCTTTTGCTAGACCACATGAGCCACAAATATGTCGTATCAACGATCTTAATCATACACATTCTCGTGAGGTTTTATATAAAGCAATAATCTCTGAGTGGTTAGAAGAAGTAGTCACCATGGTCTGCTTAACAGACCTTAATGATAGGGGAAAAAATGAAAAATTCCAAGTAAAAACTTAGCAGACTCTGTTACAATTCCGGTAACCCCACGTTCAACATGTCCTGCCACAACTCATAGAAATTTGAAAAAAAAAACTTAAGGGGATTTTTATGATATTTTGCAAGCTATGTGGTTATATAATAATCCTTCAAAGTTACTTTTCTTTTTTAGCGAACGACCTTCATATTTATGTCACTATGTAAGTGACGGGGAAATATAATGTTTGATTGAAAGATTAAATTACTATTGAGGGTAGAATGTGAACATGATATGACAAAATAGGATTTAGTAATATAGTTAAAATCGTTTAATAAAAGTTGTCCCTCTTTTTTTCGCTTTCATGTCATTTACAATTATTTAAGGAGAAGTTAAAATGCATTAAATTGTAAGTGACAACCTTTTTTTCATTTTATTTTCACAACCGAATCATTAAAAGCAAAGTCACTTATCTTACTTTCGTTTTCCACTTGCATGAAAACGAACACCCTCTTAGCCTCCAAGGTTTTGCACTTACTCGGAGGAATCCGACACGCACAACACTGCTTACGATCAGTACAACTGCATGCACGAGCAAACAGCCTTGTTTTTTGAAGGAAAAATAAACATACAACAATATCATAACTTTCTGTATGATTTCCAGGGACAAGACCAGCAACACGGGGTATGGACATTGGAACCTTTGAGGGAATTATACCTGATGACAGCATGGCCCTTGGATTCAGTTCCATTTGCAAGCACAAATTAAGTACAGCTTAACACTACAGGTTTTCAGATGCAAAGAAATTTTACGGCACACCATGATAACTGAATTATCACTTTGGGAATTTAGCATATGCAAATCCTTATGCCCTCTAGTAAGTAGCCACCGTTTCGAATGGGAGGAAACCTACAGCATAAACAGTAGCATTAGTGCAAAAAATGTGAAGGAAGCAACATGTATATGTATAAGGTTAACTGTCAATGCTCGCGATTTCTGTAGTGTGACAGGTCCACGTTTACTATAGAACCACAAGGATGAAAAGGAAGATTTTTGCCTTACATTTGAATCAGCTGTTAGCTCTGTTTTTGAGCCATTTGTTAGATATAATATCTACCGACTTAGGTTCTGGATCCAGATTATTTTCGGAGATAGTAAGAGCAACTGTAGAGGCAACTATGTTGTCGACAACTTTTATATTTATATTATATATTTCTCCTTTTTCACAAATTCGTGGCCACTTTAATTCTTATTTTATGTCAACCAAATCCTCGCCATTTCCCTTAACGTTTGGATTTGGCCGTTCCGCATCTCCAGTATTGTGATTATCTAGTGCACGTGCAATTTACTGGAGATTCCATCTTCAGGATGAACCTCTTCTGAAGGTTATGGGAGTGACTGTCTTTCTATATATATAATTTAGTTTGCCGCGGACTTTTATTTTTTACACTAACATGTTTTATATGCTTCTGGCACAATATGCTTCTGGCATACCAAATCATCAATGATATATTCAACATGAATATGGGGCTTAGTCACTCTTTTCTTAGCAGATTATCATGTGAACTTCTGGTTCAGTTTGACTAGTACGTGGATATAAATATTGAAGATCTTTTTCACCAATGGAATTTCTTGACATTATTTTGTATTTTGGGCACTAATCTCCCCCTAATATCGAGAATTGATCTTCAATGAAAATGCAGTCAGCGTACTAAATTATAAATTGATCCCCTAACATGGGCCATAGATACTAAATTATTGACGGAGTTTCATAAATAATGTATGTACCTTCACCGAGGTCCCATAGAGGTACGCTATGGTGGTGATATAGAAACATGGACTGCAAATAAATAATACGCAGATGGGAAATGTTTCACTTCTACACCACGTATTAGATAAAGGGGGGAAATTGTGATATGCAGTTGGTCGGATTTGGTTTGAATGCCCCATTTAATTTAAGGAAATCCGACAAATCATATTTTGCCCAAGATGACCCAATCGCTCATGCCAGAATTTAAAAGAATTTGGGTCCCTAAATTTCAAACTCATCGCAACATGTTGTATTTTAGGTCAGACAAATTCTAAAATATACACATATGAATAAAAACCACATATGTTTATAAGAGTTTAAAAAAAAATCAAGATAAATTAAAATTGTCTGACAAATGCATATAATCCAAATATAGAAAAACCAAATAATTTACCTTGACCACCTCAATAAGATCTACTACCTCCCCCTCGTCCGAGCTTATGAATATTAATTTGAATTATGACATGTGCTTCAGGCACTACGTACGACTGAACCAATTAAACTTGCATTATGGTTTCTCACAACAGCTGGTTGTGTTTTTAACAACTACTAATGCAAGGATTAGTTCATAATGCTTTTAGTTGTACTATTGTAAGAGTACAAGGTTACTAGTTGAATTGTATTCAGTCGAGGGTTTAAAATCCAAAAATGGCTACAGGATAAGATCTCCTACTATGTTCATAGCCTCCCCCTTGTCCACGCGTATAAGTAATTTTCTGAATTGTAGCATGTGCTACAAACACAACTCGTAAGCCAACTAGTCTGACATTGTGATTTCTAATCATCAATTGGTTATGCTTTTCTGCGACTATTAATGTAGATATCAATTCAGAATGCTAAGTGCAATTCTTGGTCATGTACTGCTGCTGGAGTACAATATTATTTGCGTGGAATGGGGAAAAGAACTTTTCGATCAAATTATTGGCTTCCATAGATCAAATCGATCCTTCAGGGATAGCTCAGAAAAGTGAATACTTTTTTCACTGAAGAATTTAATTTTTCACGTCTTTAATTGATAGAGATAAAATTTAAACATGCCCTATAATTGGAAACTAAACTTATAGCAAGAACTCAAAGAACTTCAAATCATCATAGATACAGCAGAGGTTATATGCTTAAAGCAGGTTACCCGTAAACAACCAACGAATGCTAATAAATGAGCTGAGGGGTGATATAAACCATTACTAGAGGGTATGCATGTTATATGCAAGTTACTCTTAAATCAATAATAGCTTCCTGATTTTAAGCAAACTTAGGTGAATCACCATATGAGGATAGCATGGAAGCATGTAGACTACCTAGACAGAATTCAATATGCAAAATGTGATTTACTAAAATCGAAATTGGTAATCTTAGATGTCACTCTCAAAATGGAATTAAAAAAAAAGGCCAACGATGGACTTTAAGCTAAGACAACAAGTGTGAGTTTATATTGTCGCATGCCGAGAGCCATGACTTGATGGTTTTCTTGTAGTAGATAACATGTGGGTAAAATGAAAACTGATATGCCGAAATAATTAAATACTATCTTTACTATATTTCCACAATAGTTTAATGGTTCACATGTCAGTCTGTCAGTAGGGCTACTCAATTGAGTAATCCTTCATTACTTGCCACAATATAACACAACGAAAATGAAGCAACACTACAAGGTATCCAGATGGCATCAGAAGCCCAAACTGTTAGGTAAACAAGCTGAGGAAATTCTAGATTGATAATGTTAGTTTGTGAAATAACAGAATGCAAATGCTGAAGTATCCACAACCCTCATATGATAATAGCATTACTTTTCAGTATAAAGGAAAGATGCAAACAAAGGTAAGTCAATTATAAAGTGACCATTATTGACTGCACAGGTTATCTTCATGAATCATTTAAATGAGAGCACTTTATTATGATCAATACAACAGAATGCGCGATAGAAAAGGTAATAAAGCATGTGGAATTAACAGGAAAACAAGAACATAGTCAGGGATGCATGATAAGAGAGGTGATTTTGACAAGATAAAAAGCATACATATGTGTATTTAAGAGCACTGAGTAATAACTAGTAGATTCAAAACAGACAAGAAACATAAACAACAGAAAATTCTTACACGAAAGATACGATTCGTTCTTAGAATATACACCGAAAGTTTTCTTTGTCATGGATTCAATGATCCCAAGATGGTTAGAGATTCGTGCTGATAACGTGTTGTGATATACTAAAGCAATGAAACAAAAGATAGACAAGAGACAATTTCTCTACTTCTCTTGTCTCTTGTCTATCTTTTGTTTCATTGCTTTAAAAAGTATAATATACTAAAGAAATGAAAAGTATACGGGGAACAAAAGATAGAACAACTGAGCAACTGAGCAAGTTGTACAATACAAATTCGTTCTTTGTGATGATAGAATTTTTTCAAAAAAAATGTTATAATAAGCATTAAATGAATGTTTAATACCAACCAATTTTATAACATAATGCACTCATGTACTGCAGGTGCATAATAAAGAATAATAAACTCAACTTCAAAAATTTCTTTCTCAAATGAGTTACGGTATGCAGGGGTATATTGACTAAAGTCATGTACAGCATGCAAGTAGGAAAAAAAAACTAGCATTTATCACCTTGTGATTTATTATAATGCACCGGGTAGCTCATAAGGCATAAGAAACAAACCATATAATAATTTTTCTTACTTATTCGGGCCGATATATGAAATTCAAAAGTCTATTGTGGAGGAAAGCAAAAACTATATGTGCACAATCTCCCCATGTGTACAAGTAAAATCACATATTTAATTATTTGTGATCTATAAAAGAGAAGGATCCCCTAGATAATTACATGTCTATGAAGAAAAGGCTAGCTAGCAAAGACCTTTTTCTGTTTGAAAATCATTATTAGCATATGTACATTTTCTTTTGAACAAGTAGTATACTTGATACTTGGATTATGAAAATATGGAACCGAATTCAAAGCCATGGAAAAACTTGCATTATGCTCTCTATAAATAAGATATGAGAGAACAAATTCCTTAAAATAGCAACAATTTCTATCAATGCTATTATCTCCAATACCATTATCATTAGAAACAAAAGTGACTACTTGGGCATTGGGACAGGAGTACCTTATGCATATTTCTGGTACTTCTATATTCTAAAGACTGATCACAAAAAAAAATAACTTCTATACAGGAGAAAAATTGTGTTAACAGATAGGTGAGCTCTTGAAAGAAGGTTTCTACAGAGACACATACTAGAATTGAAGAATGAATGACAATTTTAATGGGCTTTGTGATCCTTTGAGATCTGAGGTTTAAGATCATTCAATTTACTAAATCAGTTGGATAGTCAATCAGATTTATCTTCAATGTCCTAGCCTCACAATGTATAGACATGCTATTGCCCCTTTGTTATGGTACTCGTATCTTATAGACATCATGACACTAATATAGTCATGAGGCTAGATTATGATCAAGAGGTCTGATGAGCAAATATTAGTTCATTTCAGAAAAAAAATTACTCAGGATTTCACGGCTTCAAGCACATACTTAAATGAAGAAAAGCTGCAGATGAGGTAAACTTTCAATCGACATGTTACGGTTTCAAAACCACTTGTAAAGCCATAAACAAAATTGAAGAGTGAATCGATTACCTTTTATACTAGAATGATTACTTTCTTATAATATTAGGAAAAGGTAAGATGCAAATATTTTTATTTTTACAATTAAAAAAAACTTGTCTCTAGATAATAGTTTTCAGCGCCATATTTGAGGTAAAATGCATATAAGAATTCACTGATTTATAACAGAGAACTGGTAGTAGAAGAAGACCATAATAACATATAAAGAGGAATATATGTGCTAGTTCTCGAAAATTATCTCAAAAATTTATCGAGACAATTACCAATAAGAAGCACTGCTTGTTTGTAAAAAACAATGAGTATAAGAAGTTCTGGCACACAATATTACCTGCATGACGGCTAGCTAGATGTCTCGTGCTGATAACGTGTTGTAATATATTAAAGAAATCAAACAAGAGACAAAAGACAAGAGAAATAGAGAAATTATAATTTTATTCATCCTCCTTCTTTTTCCATACATCATCCAATTTATAGATACATTGTGGAAAATAAAAGGACATTTGGATATATGAAAAGTCACTAATTAATATTCCACATTCAATGTAATGTCCACATTCATTTTGTCTTTTAGGTTTCCACAAAATGACTTTTAGATTTCAACACTCCCCCTTGGACATTACTTTGAGATGTCAATGCCTCGTTAAAAACCTCGCTGGAAAACCCAGTGGGAAAAAACCAGTCGAGGAAAAGAGTACATGACATACATACATTATTTCAGTTACATCAGTTGTCTCATTAAAAACCTTTCGCTAAGAAAAACCATGTAGGACAAAACCTTAGCAAAGGAAAAAAGAGGACAACTATAGATCTTCGGGATCCAAACTTGTGCTGCATTAGCTGCCTCGTTAAAAACCTTTGGCTAAGAAAAAACCCAATGGGACAAAAACTTAGCTAAGGGAAAAAGAGTACAACTACCGCCTTCAGGGCTTAATATTCAGGATTATTCTAAAAAATAATTTTGCTCCCCCTCAAGACAACAAACATTTAAGTCTATGCATACCGTGGTGGCCAAGCACGATACCATAAAATTAAAAGTTGATGTATTAAGGGATTTGGTGATCAAATCTTCTAGATTGTCACGACTTAGAGCGAACTTATCTATGTTAATTTCATTATTATTTTCGAGTGCAAGTGGATAAAAATTTTCCACATCTCATTTATGCAACACAAGTTACATTATCCTTAGAAAGGACATCGGGGGTCATATCCTCGTTTAATATGCCACACGATCATCGAATGTGTTTTATCAGCGATTTTAACCATACACATTCTCGTGGGAGACGTATAGAGGAACAATCTCTGAGTGGTTTCAAGTATTAACCATTGTCTGCTTAATAAACCTCCAAAAAATAAATGGTACCACTACAGAGAAAAACATGACCAGTCAAAGATTTGACAATATGGGGATCAGTCATATAATCAACATCAGAATATAGCCCACCAATGTCATACTTTGATAAACAAATATCTCTTGTACTTTGAAGATATCAGAGGATATATTTAATGTTATTTCAATGTCTCCTTCCAGGAGATGCACTAATTCTTGCTAGCAAGTATAACACAAATACAATATCAGGCATGGTACAAAGAAGTGCTTCAATAGAGCGCTCAAATACGGGACTTCAGGTCCTAAAATATCCTCATTATCTTCTTTAGGTTTGTATGGGTCTTTATCCACTTCAAGGGATCTAACAACCATTGGTGTGCTAAGTTCATGAGATTTATTCTTTTAAAATCTCTTCATGACCTTCTTCAGGTAGGTTGACTGGTATACCAATATTTCTTTAGGAACATGCTCGATCTGCAGGTCGAGACAAAATTTGATTTTTCCCAAGTCTTTTATTTCAAACTCCGTCTTTAGGCATGAGCTAGCTTCTGTAAGCTCCTTGTGCGTTCCAATAATATTTATATCATCAACATAGATTGAGATTTCTTTATAAACACACAAGGGTAGATATCATTATTTGCATATCTCCTCTTCAGGAGGAATTTATTCAGTCGGTTAAACCACATTCTACCTGACTGTTTCAAGTCGTATAACGACCTTTTGCAATTTAATGCTATACATGTTGCGATTCCCATTTTTTCTCAATTCAGGGATTTTAAGTCCATCAGGGACTTTCATATAGATATTAGCGTCTAGTGACCCATATAAATATGCGGTCACAACATCCATCAACTGCATATATAAATTCATAGTTTCTGCCATATGTATTAACTTGCGGAACATAATATAATCACTAATAGGAGAATATTTTGCATCTAAATCGATGCCGGGTCTCTGCGTGAACCCATTGAGCTATGAATCTCGCTTTATATCTTACCACCTTACAATTCTCATTTATTTTTCTTATGAAGACCCATTTATATCCTGCAGGGATATATGAACTACATGTTCAAAATACTTTAGCGAGTTCAGCTCAGTCTCAATTGCCACTTTCCATCTCACCTAGTCCGAGTGCTTCAAGCACTCTGCTACCGACTTAGGTTCTGGATCCAGATTATTTTCAGAGATAGTAAGAGCAACTGTAGAGGCAACTATGTTGTCGACAACTTTTATATTTC
This sequence comes from Asparagus officinalis, assembly GCF_001876935.1. Taxonomy (NCBI): domain Eukaryota; kingdom Viridiplantae; phylum Streptophyta; class Magnoliopsida; order Asparagales; family Asparagaceae; genus Asparagus; species Asparagus officinalis. Next base: position 116,669,144 of record NC_033794.1, on the reverse strand, counting down.
TATTATATATTTCTCCTTTTTCACAAATTCGTGGCCACTTCAAAGCTTATTTTATTTTAACCAAATCCTCGACATTTCCCTTAACGTTTGGATTTGGACGTTCCGCATCTCCAATATTATGATTATCAAGTGCACGTGCAATTTACTGGAGATTTCGTCTTCAGGACAAGCCTCTTCCGGAGGTTATGGGAGTGACTGTCTTTCTTAGATTTGATGTGCCGTGGACTTTTATCTTTTTCACTAATAAGTTTTATATGCTTCTGGCACAGTATGCTTCTGTTGTACCAAATCATCAGTCGATATATTCAAGATGAATATGGGGCTTAATCACTCCTTTATTTGGCAGATAAATTTATACTGAACTTCTAGTTCAGCCTACTAGTACGTGGATCTAAAAATGAAGATTCTTTTAATTTTATGAAATTTCTCGATATTCTTTCATATTTTTGGGCGCTAATCTCCCCCTAATGTCGAGAATTGATCTTCATTAAAAAAATGCAGTCAGCGTACCAAATTGTAAATTGATCCCCTGATATCCTCTGATATGAGCCATAGGTACTAAATTATTGACGGAGTTTCATGAATAATATATGTACCTTACCTTCGCTAAGGCTCCATAGAGGTACGCTAGGGTGGTGATATAGAAACATGGACTGCAAATAAAGAATACGCAGATGGGAAATGTTTTGCTTCTTTACCATGTAATAGATAAAGGGGGAAATTATGATATGCAGTTGGTCGGATTTGTTTTGAATGCCCCATTTAATTTAAGAAAATCCGACAAATCATATTTTGCCCAAGATGACCCAATCGCTCATGCCAGAATTTAAAAGAATTTGGGTCATTAAATCTCAAACTAATCGCAACATGGTGTATTTTAGGTCAGACAAATTCTAAAGTATACACATATGAATAAAAACTACATAGATTCATAAGAATTTAAAGCACACTCAAGATAAATTAAAATTGTCTGACAAATGCATATAATCCAAATATAGAAAAACCAAATAGTTTACCTTGACTACCTCGATAAGATCCACTTAAATGTCCACTAACTCCCCTCATCTAAGCTTATGAGTATTAGTTTGAATCATGTGCTTCAGGCACCATGTGTGAACCAATTAAACTTGCATTACGGTTTTTCACAACATCTGGTTGTGTTTTTAACAACTACTAATGCAAGGATTAGTTCATTTTTAGTCTTGTACTACTGCAAGAGTACAAAGTTACTTGTTGAATTGCATTCAATTGAGGATTTATAATTCAAAAATGGCTACAGGATATAATCTCCTACTATGTTCATAGCCCCCCTTTGTCCACACATATAAGTAATTTTCTGAATTGTAGCATGTGCTACAAGCACAACTCGTAAGCCAACTATTCTGACATTGTGATTTCTAATCAAAAATTGGTTGTGCTTCTCTACGGCTACTAATGTAGATATTAATTCAGAATGCTACGTGCAATTTTTGGTCATGTACTACTGCTGGAGTATTTGTGTGGAACGGGGAAAAGAACTTTTCGATCAATTTTGTCACTGTCTGTAATGTTCTGCTTACAGAGTTTCAATAGCTAGATAATATGGTACAAAGCTGAATCATATTTAGTCATGTATTTAAAATCCTAAAAGTTCTGATTCAGTCTGCCAGTTGCGTTTGAGGGAAGATTATAGACTTTCATAGATTAAAGCGATCCTTCAGGGATTGCCCAGAAAAAGTGAATACTTTTTCAGTGAGGCATTAATTTTTCACGTCTTAATTAATAGAGAGAAAATTTAAAGTGTTTGCCTTCTGGGCAAAAATACTTAAAGAATCAAGAGATATAATCGTGCAAAAAATCACAATGCACACTAATCAAGAGATACAATACAAATTCGTTCTTTGTGATGATAGTTTTTTTTCAAAAAAATTGTTATAATAAGCATTAAAAGAATGTTTAATACCAACCAATTTTATAACATAATGCACTCATGTACTGCAGGTGCATAATAAAGAATAAAGAATGTTTAATACCAACCAATTTTATAACATAATGCACTCATGTACTGCAGGTGCATAATAAAGAATAATAAACTCAACTTCAAAAATTTCTTTCTCAAATGAGTTACGGTATGCAGGGGTATATTGACTAAAGTCATGTACATCAACTTCAAAAATTTCTTTCTCAAATGAGTTACGGTATGCAGGGGTATATTGACTAAAGTCATGTACATCATGCAAGATTAAGACATTATATCAATACCACATGTCTGTGACAGAGGAGGTACATATCATCATATGATTTATATACAAACTCGTGGATTCATCAAAATAATAAAGAAACTTATTGGTGGCAACTAGCTGTGTACATGTGTGTATTTTCCTTTAATGATGTTTAATTAAAATCAAAATTTAGACTCCTATATTAATGACTTTATGCTGCAATTTATCCTCTAAAATTTTTTGAACAACATCTCTCATACAGTTGTCCTCTATACCCTTAGCTATAGAAGCTTTTTATAATACAAAAATCAAATCAGCAGTGGACTCCATGCATGACATCATATATCTAAATTGTATTAAAAAAATCTTTATAACTACGAGGGCCACCGAGATAAACCAGTCACATTAGTCTACGTGACTTATTGTAGGCATCCCCCAAAATCAAGATATATTGTAGCTAGAGGATCTGGACTTAGTTTCTTGCTCCAAAGTAAATGCTCTCAGCATAAATACATCGGTTAACTAAAACAATTCCCTCAAGTTTAGATCCTGACAATATTTACTGCCCCTGTGCGGCCATAAATTAAAGATAATTATCAAACTTAAGCTTAAGATAATATTACTTCTTCAGGCTTAGGATCCTCAAGCTCTGTTTAAAATACAGTAACAGTTGTCATGGACATACTGGAGATTCATGTCTTGATCAGAATAAAAGAAAAATAAGAAAGTATCATGTGGAAATTATTACCTCGTAAGAGGTGTACACCGAAATATCTCTTATCACCAACGGACGATTACGAACCGGCTAACTAGATCTTTCGTGCTGATAACGTGTTGTAATCTCGTTGTTGTATCTACATACATCACATATCAAAAGTAAGAATACAAGAAAAGAGATAGGGAGAAAGTGATCATCTCATTTTATTCATCTTCATTTCTCCTCAATACATTTTGTCTTCCATGGATTACATTATATAGATGTGGAAGAGAATACTAAAAGTCACAAGTAGGTGAAGAGTCTTCTTCTAGTAATGTCCACATTCATTGTATTTATATTTACAACACTCCCCCTTTGACATTACAACATGATGTCAACGCCTCATTAAAAACCTCGCTAGAAAAACCCAGTGGGATAAAAACTAGTCGAGGAAAAGAGTACACGACATTAGTAGATTCTTGTTCCCCGTATACTTTTCATTTGACAAAAATTAGTTGAGGACCAAGATAACAGCTACAAGAGGTTGTAGCAGTAGACCATCTAATTCGGTATATATCCACCTCGGATTAGGCACAACAAGCATAGTAGACATTTAACTATACGGGGACAATCACCGCCAGGAGAAAATTAGAACATAAACAATATCAATCATAGAACTACTAAGTTGAACAAATACAATAAAATAGCCCGTCAAATATATCCAAAATTTTATATTTTCAACTTACCCAAGAAAGTAAGCTTCTTTACTATAAATTTATCTTGCTCAGTTGTTCTATGATAGCAATTGCTTAGTTGTTCTATAAAAAAAAAATCCTAGAGCACTAACTAATAAAGATTAATACTTGATACTGCTCAATTGGATAAATTTATAGTAAAGAAGCTTACTTTCTTGGGTAAGTTGAAAATATAAAATTTTGGATATATTTGACGGGCTATTTTATAGTATTTGTTCAACTTAGTAGTTCTATGATTGATATTGCTTATGTTCTAATTTTCTCCTGGCGGTGATTGTCCCTGAATTAAAGTAAGAGGGTAAGAGAGCGAAAAAGGTTGCTGAAAGCAATAATTAATTAGATGGTTTCATGATGTTTGCCAAATCCCTTAATACATCAATAGATCTTCGGGATCCAAACTTGTGTTCATGATGACTACTCCCAAGTACAAGAGATATTTGTTAGAGTACAAAAATATATCCCTCAACCTTCACAATAACTTTCGAGTTTTGCTGTAGTGGTGAGGTCATTTAATTAAGATGGTATCAGAGTAGCTCAAGTTCTAATCCTACTGACCATGAATTTAACCGGATTTAAAAAAAAAATCTTGATACCGATGTGTGAGTCTAGAGTATGAAAAGATAGAACATCAATTATGAAAAATTGTCATAATATATCAATTTGTTGCTAATTGCACTGATTCTCCTTCTCTACTGAAATTATGCAATGTTAGTTTCTATCCAAAATTGTTTTGGCGGTGTTTTGAATCTGGCAACCTTGAGTTTAGAAGAAAGGATAGCACAAATTGGTTATACTTTTGTTTAATTTCTACTTGGCGGTGTTTTGAATCTGGCAACCTTGAGTTTAGAAGAAAGGATAGCACAAATTGGTTATACTTTTGTTTAATTTCTACTTGCTTGAGTTTGTGATGGTCATTGATCGTCCGAGCATTAAAAATTTTGAGTGAATTTTAATATCAGACTAGTTTGCCAGAAGCAAACATTTGAAAGATAACCTTTATGAAAATCCTTAGAAAAAGGAGCTTGATGATTTTGGTGATTATGTGTGATCTTATTACAATGTGAATATTTCTAATTACTCATGCACTAATATTTAGTCCCCATGATTAGTGCACTGTGATATATGATAGTAATTATTACTTGTCTTTGGCCTCGAACGTTCATTTTACTATAATATATGATTAGTGCATTGTGATTTTTGCATGATTATATTTTTTGATTCTTTAAGTATCTTTGCCCAGAAGGCAAACACTTTAAATTTTCTCTCTATCAATTAAGACGTGAAAAATTGATGCCTCACTGAAAAAGTATTCACTTTTTCTGGGCATTCCCTGAAGGATCGCTTTGATCTATGAAAGCCAATAATCTTTCCTCAAGTGCAACTGGCAGAGTAAATTAGAACTTTTTGGATTTCAAATACATGACTAAATATGATTCAGCTCTGTACCATATTATTTAGCAGCTGAAACTCTGTAAGCAGAACATTACAGACAGTGATAAAATTGATCAAAAAGTTTTTTCCCCCATTCCATGCAAATAATATTGTACTCCAGCAGCAGTACATGACTAAGAATTACACTTAGCATTCTGAATTGATATCTACATTAGTAGTCGCAGAGAAGCACAAACAATTGATGATTAGAAATCACAATGTTAGATTAGTTGGCTTACGAGTTGTGCTATAATTCAGAAAATTACTTATACGCGTGGATAAGGGGGAGACTATGAACATAATAACCCTGTACTCTTGCAGTAGTACAAGACTAAAAATTATATTAAGCATTATGAACTAATCCTTGCATTAGTAGTTGTTAAAAACACAACCAGCTGTTGTGAGAAACCATAATGCAAGTTTAATTGGTTCACTCGTAGTGCCTGAAGCACATGTCATAATTCAAACTAATACTCATAAACTTGGACGAGGGAAGGTATTGGACATTGAAGTGGATTTTATCGAGGTGGTCAAGGTAAACTATTTAGTTTTTCTATATTTGAATTATATGTATTTGTCAGACAATTTTAATTTATCTTGAGTTTGCTTTAAACTCATGAGATCCTATGTGGCTTTTATTCATATGTGTATAATTTAGAATTTGTCTGACCTAAAATACATCATGTTGCGATATGTTTAAGATTTAGTGACCCAAATTCGTTTAAATTCTGGCATGAGCGATTGGGTCATCTTGGGCATAATATGATTTGTCGGATTTCCTTAAATTAAATGGGGCATTCAAACCAAATCCGACCAACTACATATCACAATTTGCAAAGCCTGTCTCGCTGGCGAGACAGCAAAGCCTGTCTCGCTGGCGAGACAGCAAACACTGTCTCGCTGGCGAGACAGCAAAGCCTGTCTCGCTGGCGAGACAGTTCATACCTGCTTTGATTTTCTTAAAGCAGTATGAGGTCCCTTTGAGTGATTTTCTCTATGTCTGGGATATCTATTAGTATTTTTTGACGCCTACCACAACCAATTGATGATTAGAAATCACAATGTCAGACTAGTTGGCTTACGAGTTGTGTTTGTAGCACATGCTACAATTCAGAAAATTACTTATATGTGTGGACAAGGGGGAGCTATGAACATAGTAGGAGATCGTATCCTGTAGCCATTTTTTTTGGATTTTAAATCCTTGATTGAATGCAATTCAACAAGTAACCTTGTACTCTTGCAGTAGTACAAGACTAAAAATAAACTAATCCTTGCATTAGTAGTTGTTAAAAACACAACCAGCTGTTGTGAGAAACCATAATGCAAGTTTAATTGGTTCAGTCGTAGTGCCTGAAGCACATGTCATAATTCAAACTAATACTCATAAGCTTGGACGAGGGGAGTTAGTGGACATTGAAGTGGATCTTATCGAGGTGGTCAAGGTAATAAACTATTTTTTTTCTATATTTGGATTATATGCATTTGTCAGACAATTTTGATTTAACTTGAGTTTGCTTTAAACTCTTGTGAACCTATATGGTTTTTATTCGTATGTGTATACTTTAGAATTTGTCTGACCTAAAATACATCATGTTGCGATGCGTTTAAGATTTAGGGACCCAAATTCTTTTAAATTCTGGCATGAGCGATTGGGTCATCTTGGGCATAATATGATTTGTCGGATTTCCTTAAATTAAATGGGGGCATTCAAACCAAATCCGACCTACTGCATATCACAATTTTTCTCCTTCATCTAATACGTGGTGAATAATCGAAACATTTCCCATCTGCGTATTCTTTATTTGCAGTCCATATTTCTATATCACCACCCTAGCGTACCTCTATTGGGCCGTAGCAAAGATAAGGTACATACATTATTTATGAAACTCCGTCAATAATTTAGTACCTATGGCCCATGTTAGGGGATCAATTTATAATTGGTACGCTGACTGTATTTTCAATGAAGATCAATTCTCGACATTAGGGGGAGATTAGCGCCCAAAATATAAAAGAATGTCGAGAAATTTCATAAAATGAAAAGAATCTTTATTTTTAGATCCATGTACTAGTAAGCTGAACTAGAAGTTCAGTATAAAATTATCTGCCAAAGATAGGAGTGACTAAGCCCCATATTCATCTTGAGTATATCAACTGATGATTTGGTACGCCAGAAGCATATGAAACATGTTAGTGTAAAAGATAAAAGTCCGCGGTACACTAAATCTATTATAGAAAGACAGTCACTCCCATAACCTTCGGAAGAGGCTTGTCCTGAAGACGAAATCTCCAGTAAATTGCACGTGCACTTGATAATAATAATATTAGAGATGCGGAACGTCCAAATCCAAACGTTAAGGGAAATGTTGAGGATTTGGTTAAAATAAAATAAGCTTTAAAGTGACCACGAATTTGTGAAAAATGAGAAATATATAATAGAAATATAAAAGTTGTCGACAATATAGTTGCCTCTACAGTTGCTCTTACTATCTCTGAAATTAATCTGGATCCAGAACCTAAGTCGGTAGCAGAGTGCTTGAAGCACTCGGACTAGGTGAGATGGAAAGTGGCAATTGAGACTGAGCTGAACTCGCTAAAGTATTTTGAACATGTAGTTCATATATCCTTGCAGGATATAAATAGGTCTTCATAAGAAAAATAAATGAGAATTGTAAGGTGGTAAGATATAAAGCGAGATTCATAGCTCAATGGGTTCACGCAGAAACCCGACATCGATTTAGATGCAAAATATTCACCTATTGTTGATTATATTATGTTCCACAAGTTAATACATATGGCAGAAACTATGAATTTATATATGCAGTTGATGGATGTTGTGACCGCATATTTATATGGGTCACTAGACGCTAATATCTATATGAAAGTCCCTGATGGACTTAAAATCCCTGAATTGAGAGAAAATGGGAATCGCAACATGTATAGCATTAAATTGCAAAGGTCGTTATACGACTTGAAACAGTCAGGTAGAATGTGGTATAACCGCCGACTGAATAAATTCCTCCTGAAGAGGAGATATGCAAATAATGATATCTACCCTTGTGTGTTTATAAAGAAATCTGAAAATGGCTTCTGTTCATCTCAATCTATGTTGATGATATAAATATTATTGGAACGCACAAGGAGCTTACAGAAGCTAGTTCATGCCTAAAGACGGAGTTTGAAATAAAAGACTTGGGAAAAATTAAATTTTGTCTCGACCTGCAGATCAAGCATGTTCCTAAAGAAATATTGGTATACCAGTCAACCTACCTGAAGAAGGTCATGAAGAGATTTTAAATGAATAAATCTCATGAACTTAGCACACCAATGGTTGTTAGATCCCTTGAAGTGGATAAAGACCCATACAAACCTAAAGAAGATAATGAGGATATTTTAGGACCTGAAGTCCCGTATTTGAGCGCTCTATTGAAGCACTTCTTTGTACCATGCCTGATATTGTATTTGTGTTATACTTGCTAGCAAGAATTAGTGCATCTCCTGGAAGGAGACATTGAAATAACATTAAATATATCCTCTGATATCTTCAAAGTACAAGAGATATTTGTTTATCAAAGTATGACATTGGTGGGCTATATTCTGATGTTGATTATATGACTGATCCCCATATTGTCAAATCTCTGACTGGTCATGTTATTCTCTGTAGTGGTACCATTTATTTTTTTTGGAGGTTTATTAAGCAGACAATGGTTAATACTTGAAACCACTCAGAGATTGTTCCTCTATACGTCTCCCACGAGAATGTGTATGGTTAAAATCGCTGATAAAACACATTCGATGATCGTGTGGCATATTAAACGAGGATATGACCCCCGATGTCCTTTCTAAGGATAATGTAACTTGTGTTGCATAAATGAGATGTGGAAAATTTTTATCCACTTGCACTCGAAAATAATAATGAAATTAACATAGATAAGTTCGCTCTAAGTCGTGACAATCTAGAAGATTTGATCACCAAATCCCTTAATACATCAACTTTTAATTTTATGGTATCGTGCTTGGCCACCACGGTATGCATAGACTTAAATGTTTGTTGTCTTGAGGGGGAGCAAAAATTATTTTTCAGAATAATCCTGAAGATTAAGCCCTGAAGGCGGTAGCTGTACTCTTTTTCCCTTAGCTAAGTTTTTGTCCCATTGGGTTTTTTCTTAGCCAAAGGTTTTTAACGAGGCAGCTAATGCAGCACAAGTTTTGGATCCCGAAGATCTATAGTTGTACTCTTTTTTCCTTTGCTAAGTTTTGTCCTACATGGTTTTTCTTAGCGAAAGGTTTTTAATGAGACAACTGATGTAACTGAAATAATGTATGTATGTCATGTACTCTTTTCCTCGACTGGTTTTTTTCCCACTGGGTTTTCCTGCGAGGTTTTTAACGAGGCATTGACATCATCGATTTAGATGTAAAATATTCTCCTATTAGTGATTATATTACGTTCCGCAAGTTAATATGGCAGAAACTATTAATTTATATATGCAGTATATGTACGTCATGACCACATTTTTATATGTGTCATTAGACGCTAATATTTTTATATGAAAGTCCCTGATGGACTTAAAATTCCTGAATTAAGAGAAAACAAGAATCGCAACATGTATAGCATTAAATTATAAAGGTCATTATACGACTTGAAACAGTTGGGTAGAATGTGGTATAACCGACTGAGTGAGTTCCTCCTGAAGAGGAGATATGCAAATAATGATATCTACCCTTGTGTGTTTATAGAGAAATCTGAAAATGGCTTCTGTTCATCTCAATCTATGTTGATGATATAAATATTATTGGAACGCACAAGAAGCTTACAGAAGCTAATTCATGCCTAAAGACGGAGTTTGAAATAAAAGACTTGGGAAAAATTAAATTTTGTCTCGACCTGCAGATCGAGCATGTTTCTAAAGAAATATTGGTATACCAGTCAACCTACCTGAAGAAGGTCATGAAGAGATTTTTAATGAATAAATCTCATGAACTTAGCACACCAATGGTTGTTAGATCCCTTGAAGTGGATAAAGACCCATACAAACCTAAAGAAGATAATGAGGATATTTTAGGACCTGAAGTCCCGTATTTGAGCGCTCTATTGAAGCACTTCTTTGTACCATGCCTGATATTGTATTTGTGTTATACTTGCTAGCAAGAATTAGTGCATCTCCTGAAAGGAGATATTAAAATAATGTTAAATATATCCTCTGGTATCTTCAAGAGATCTTTGTTTATTCTATAAAAGAAATCGATCAAAGTATGATATTGGTGGGCTATATTCAAATGTTGGCTATATGACAGATCCCCGTATTGCCAAATCTCTGACTGGTCATGTTTTTCTCTGTAGTGGTACCGTTGTTTCTTGGAGGTCTATTAAGCAGACAATGGTTAATACTTGAAACCACTCAGAGATTGTTCCTCTATACGTCTCCCATGAGAATGTGTATGGTTAAAATCACTGATAAAACACATTTGATGATCGTGTGACATATTAAACGAGGAGATTTCCCCCGATGTCCTTTCTAAGGACAATGTAACTTGTGTTGCATAAATAAGATGTGGAAAATTTTTATTCACTTGCACTTGAAAATAACAATAAGTTCGCTCTATGTAGTGACAATCTAGAAGATTTGATCACCAAATCCCTTAATACATCTACTTTTGATTTTATGGTATTATGCTTGGCCACCATAATATGCATAGACTTGAATGTTTGTTGTCTTGAGGGGGAGCAAAATTATTTTTCAGAATAATCCTGAATATTAAGCCCTGAAGGCGGTAGTTGTACTCTTTTTCCCTTAGCTAAGTTTTTGTCCCATTGGGTTTTTTCTTAGCCAAAGGTTTTTAACAAGGTAGCTAATGTAGCACAAGTTTGGATCCCGAAGATCTATAGTTGTCCTCTTTTTTCCTTTGCTAAGGTTTTGTCCTACATGGTTTTTCTTAGCGAAAGGTTTTTAATGAGACAACTGATGTAACTGAAATAATGTATGTATGTCATGTACTCTTTTCCTCGACTGGTTTTTTCCCACTGGGTTTTCCAGCGAGGTTTTTAACGAGGCATTGACATCTCAAAGTAATGTCCAAGGGGGAGTGTTGAAATCTAAAAGTCATTTTGTGGAAACCTAAAAGACAAAATGAATGTGGACATTACATTGAATGTGGAATATTAATTAGTGACTTTTTATATATCCAAATGTCCTTTTATTTTCCACAATATATCTATAAATTGGATGATGTATGGAAAAAGAATGAGGATGAATAAAATTATAATTTCTCTATTTCTCTTGTCTTTTGTCTCTTGTTTGATTTCTTTAATATATTACAACATAAACAAATAAATTAGGAAATAGTTAGTTGGGCTTATTCAACCAAGTACTTCGCCCAAAATATGATCCACTGGAAAGATGGGCTGATTGTGCGGACCAATCCGGCTAAAATTATAATTATGTTATCCAACTTGGTCTTCATCAAGCTTAATATAAGCACCATGTTTAATAGATCCCTTAACATTTGGCTGCTCATTCTATCGCTGCAGCTGCTGCATCTTCCGAGCGTTGTGGTCATTGGCTCCATCTAGGTCTATCAAGTATTTTTTTTTCTGCTATTTGTATCACACCTTCGGGCGTATGTTCGGATTGAATTAAAAAAAAGGAGGCCACAATTATTTCCCTAAAAATAAGTATTAGTGTGAATTTAATGAAATACATTTACTTTAACTTTTGGAAAAATTGCTTAAAGGCCTCAAAATTCAAGTTTCAATGCCCCCACCCCCCACCCCCAACAAACTTCCCTAATGTGTTGCAGCCCCTATAATTTGAAAATTTTGTGTCCAGACCTCTCTCCCCAAGTTCCAATGTATCTCCTCCAAAATCTTGATTTACCCTCCCCTACATCTCCCTCCTCCTCCTCCGGTCCTCTCCCAGCCCCTCCATGCCTCCCTCTCAGCTCCGCCTCCCTCCCTCCCCACCTCTCTCATACACCTCCTCCTCCGTCCCCTCAGCCCGCCTCCACCTACCCTCCCTCCTCACTCCTCTCCTCCTCCGGCCTCCTCAGCTCCCTCCCCGCCTCCCTCCCAGCTCTGCCTCCCTCCTCTTCTCCCACCTCCCTCCCCTCCCCCACTTCCCTCCCCCGCTGCACCTCCCCCCTACACCTCCCTCTTCCTCCTCCGGTCCCCCTGCCCCCACCTCCCTCCCGCTCCATCGCCGGCGTCGTCCCGATAAACTTCGCGTCTCATGTTAACTATTATAGTTAACATGTTAACTATTACAGTTCACACATTGAGCTCAAAACATATTTATGAAATTATAATAGTTAACTTGTTATCTATAACAGTTAACATGTTATCTATAATAGTTAACATGAGCTGTGATGAGCTAACATGAGAAAGAAAAATGTTAAAATTAAGATTTTAGGAGCTGGCATTAATACGAGTCGCCGTGCGAGCACCCTTTGATCGCGGAATTACCAAAAAGTGGGTTGAGAAGAAGACAACTAAAACACAAGAACAATTCAGTATGGCGAAGAAAAATACCTTCTCTAGACACAAGAACAATTCAGTATGGCGAAGAAAAATACCTTCTCTAGATTATGAAGAATCAATTATTACAAATATCTCCCTCACAATCTCTATGGCGAAGAAAAATACCTTCTCTAGATTATGAAGAATCAATTATTACAAATATCTCCCTCACAATCTTACTAGAATCGAGAACAACCTCTCTAAACCCTAATACAATGATTAGAATCTCTTTTAATTACCTCTCTGATTTTGTTTTAAACCCTAAAACAATCCCTTATATAGGTGTACAAATGAGGGTGGAAAAGTGGTAAATAATCAAGCCCAACCCAAACAGGAAAACGCGTAAATAGAGTAACGAATCTGGAAAGCTCCGATGAGTCGACTTATGAACAGTTATGAGTCGACTCATGACCTCATATGAGTCGACTCATAACTGATGAGTCGACTGGTCAGAGATGTTTTGCTAACAGGGTTTGAGTTCTTGAGTCGACTCAAAACTGCATATGAGTCGACTCATGACTGATGAGTCGACTCATAAAATGATGAGTCGACTCACAGGCTAAAATCTGGATACTTTGTTTCTTCGATTCTCTACCTCGTTCCTCGCTCTAACCTGCGTTCTCCTGTACTGATTGACACCTCTATTCTCATGCTATCATGAGAATCATCTATCCTCAAGCTCCCATGAGGATGATTGACACCTCTATTCTCATGCTATCATGAGAATCATCTATCCTCAAGCTCCCATGAGGATCGCTAAAATTTCGAAGAGAAGATACACCCGTATCATGGGTCCCCTCTTTAGGAACTTGAAGTCTCGTTCAAGTTAGAACTTTTGCTGAGGAAACTCTTGAGCTCCTCCATCTTTTCTGCACCATCTGGCCCTACTAGGAACCTGGTCTCGATGTCCGATCGGAAACATCTCATCCATCCCGCGTCTCGTCGTAATCACCTTTCGCCCCAAGTTGCAATCTTTTATCGATGGTTTTGCTGGAAGTCTAATGCATAGCGAGACAAACTTCTTGCTTGCATTCATTAGTCTCTTCGCTCGCGTCACCGTCCCCAAGCTTGTCTCCCTCGGAAGAGATGCCGAACGAAATATAAATTTTTCACCATCCTTAGTGAAGGTGTACTTCTGAGCCCGCCTCTCGTAGATTGCATATCTATCCCATAAGTACGGATTGCCCAGTATAATCTGACAAACATCTAATGGAACGACGTCACACATAACCTCGTCAATATACGACTCGTGGAGCGCAAATCTGACATTGCATTGACCAACTACACTCAGTTTCTCCTCCTTCTGAATCCACCCCAATGGATAGGGCTTCGGATGCTTGACCGTCTTTACACCCAGCTTCTGAACCAATGCCTCTGATATCAAATTCTTCTCGCTGTCCGAATCAACAATGGTATAAACCAAACTGGTCTTCACTTACAACTTAAGAACAAAGAGTTGCTCTCTCGGGTCGTCGTCCTCTTTCGTGGTCTGCTTTCCCGTCATAAGGTTGAGACTGCTGTTGGGCTCTGTCATCCACGGTACTTCTTTCGGACCTTGAGCTATCATGTATGCCTTTTTCTCCTCCTTCTTCAACCCTCTTGGCTTGAGATGATGATACTTCTCCCAGCACCGATCAGCTGTGTGCCCTGTCTTCTCGCAGTGACTACAAATCAGCTCTGTCTTTCCCTGATCACCTTTCTTCTTCTCCTCCTTAGATTGAGAACCACTAGACTCGTCTCCCGTCTGTTTGGAGTCTCCCTTAGCCTCGTTGCCCTTCTTTTGCTTGCCCTCGAGGGCAATAGCCTTTACGCTCGCCTCTGCAATTGATTCCATGGTGAATAGCTTCATCTCCTTTCGGATGTAATCACTCAATCCCGTCATATACTTCATAAACACAGAATATTCCTCTGTCGTAATGTTGAGGACCATCGCCTGTTGCTGGAACTCCGTGGTATATTCTTGAATGGTTTGATTGACCCTTTGACGCAAGCCGTATCACTTGTACCAACGCTCTTCAAGGAATCCCACCGGGTAGAACTGCTTCCTCGGTAACTCCTTGAATTTGTTCCACGACGCCGTCTTCTTCTCCTGTTTGCAATAGGATTTCCACCACATCAACGTGTGCCCTGAAAGCTTCAATGTCGCGAACACTATCTTCTCTTTTGACGAATAGCCATAAAGAGTAAAATACGTCTCCATCCGCTCGATCCAGTCATCAAGCCTCTCGACGTCAACACTCACATCATAAATAGGAATCTCCACCTTGAAGTTAATCTTCAGGTTCTGATAAGAATTCTTACCTCCTTGATGCAATGCAGCCTTAACGGTCTCCTCCTCCTCGTCGGAATCTGAATCTACTCTCTCCACATCGGACTCAACAATTTTCTTCGAAGAAGATTCACCTTGTTTGCCACCTTCATGGATAAGACTGATGAGTTGTGTGAGAGTCGAACCTATCGTCTCGATCTGCTTCTCCAATGCATCAATCCTCGTGGAATTGTCTCCTTCAGCCATCTTCTTCCTCCTTAAAACCTGGACTCCTTCCAATGAAATAAGGATCTCGCCAAGCTTCTTGTATTGCGATCGAGTCAGGACCATACACAGGATGCCCCTTCACCGGATCTGATTGCTCTGATACCAACTTGATACGAGTCGTCATGCGAGCACCCTTTGGTCGCGGAATTACCAAAAGGTGGGTTGAGAAGAAGACAACTAAAACACAAGAACAATTCAGTATAGCGAATGAAAATACCTTCTCTAGATTATGAAGAATCAATTATTACAAATCTCTCCCTCACAATCTCACTAGAATCGAGAACAACCTCTTAATCCTCTCTAAACCCTAATACAATGATTAGAATCTCTCTTAATTACCTCTCTGATTTTGTTTTAAACCCTAAAACAATTTCTTATATAGGTGTACAAACGAGGGTGGCAAAGTGGTAAATAACCAAGCCCAACCCAAACAGGAAAACGTGTAAATAGAGTCCTTAACGAATCTGGAAAGCTCCGATGAGTCGTCTCATGAACAGTTATGAGTCGACTCATGACCTCATATGAGTCGACTCATAACTGATGAGTCGACTCATAACTGATGAGTCGACTGGTCAGAGACGTTTTGCTAACAGGGCTTGAGTTCTTGAGTCGACTCAAAACTGCATATGAGTCGACTCAAAACTGCATATGAGTCGACTCATTACTGATGAGTCGACTCATAAAATGATGAGTCGACTCACATGCTGAAATCTGGATACTTTGACTCTTCGATTCTCTGCCTCGTTTCTCGCTCCAACCTGCGTTCCCCTGTATTGATTAACACCTCTATTCTCATGCTATCATGAGAATCATCTATCCTCAAGCTCCCATGAGGATCGCTAAGTTCCGAAGAGAATATACACTCGTATCAGGCATGTCTAATCATGAGCTAGCATGCCCAATCATGAGCTGGAATCATGATGGAGGGCACTGGACACAGTTTTTTCAAAGAAAATGGGCTGCAGCACATTAAAAAAATGTGAGGGGCTGGGGCACATTGAAACTTGAATTTTGGGGCCTAGAAGTAATTTTTCCTTAACTTTTTCATGAAGGATCATAATTATTTATTAGATAATTGATAATTATGATTATTAAAACGCAATGTTCGTGCTAACTGAATGACGTATACTAATTTTTTACTATTCGAAATAAAAACTTCAAAACGTATTTCCCAATACTTGCATCCTTCCTAAACTTGCGCGGCGTTTTAAATTTTGAAAAGTACCCCCTCGTTGCAGCGATAAGTGCTCATCCATTGCTGCGACTCGACTCTGCATCCCATCCCCAGTTTTGGATATCAAAACCACCGTCCATTTTAGAACTTCAGACAGAAATAGGAACACGGCAATCCCGATTTAATTACAAATGCGGGTCTCCTCGAAGAGAGCTTGCAACTAAAAGTGCCCACCACTTGTTTGATCAAAGTCCTCACAGAACCCTGGGAAGCACAGATGAGCTCCCTCTTTGTCCCACACAGCCAGCTTCTCTTCGCTCCAAGTAACAATGCGGGTCTTCTCAAAGAGGATCTGTTCTCAGGTCCCAACTCTTTGGTTCTTCCTCCCTTGATTCCCGGCTGCGATGAGGAGCTTGCGGAGGAGGAAGATATTGAAAGCTCCATTATTGAAAGCCAGAAGCTTCTGAGTGAGCATAGTAGCTGGGGGATTGGAGGACCATGCAAATACTTCCTCAGAATCTCCCGGCCCTCTCAACTTGTCTCTGCTATGCGGTAAGCTTGCTCAAAGTAAACGCGTGTTTTGATTTTATTCTTTTTTTTCCAGATAGAAAACTACATATTTTGATAAAATGTTAAAATAAAATGAAATAATAAATATCTAGTTTGACCTTGTATGGCTATCGTTATAATTGGGTAAATGGGGGGCTGATGTGTAACTCCAATGTTTTGGCTAGTGTATTTCTGACATGACATATATTCAACTCCTCGAAGCCACTTCATGAATACACTCAAATTATAGTCGATAATTGATGGTTCTAGATGTGTGTCATCTCAGCAATATACCAAAAAAAATCCCTCCAGCCCCTTGGCTATTGTACCAAAAAATTGGTTGGAATGACACATCAGCCTTTTGGCTAGTGTGCCGTCGCTGTAGCACTGGCACGTATGTTGACCTCAGCAGTCCACATCAATAATATATCCAGAACATAATCAGCAACATACTATGCAAGTTGCTTGCGTGACACGTCAACCCTTACGAGTTCTCATGATGTCAAATTCATAGCCAGTGATTGAAAAACTGTCAAAGCCTATTTGTGGCCTCCTTAATGCACATTTCCCCCTCTCTGGAGGACCTCGTGTTGATAGGGAAAACTCTGATTGTATATTATTGCAGATATTGTCGATCAAGGTCAATTAAGTTTGTCACAGTTGGTAACGGCTCAAACTGCCTCTTCAGTGACCGGGGGTT
>NC_033794.1:116647114-116651578 GCF_001876935.1 Asparagus officinalis | reverse complement strand
CCAGGTCGGTAGTGGACACCCATTTAGCAAACTTGGCATGCAATGTTCGAATGCCGGATATTCTGGGCTTGAGTTTGCAGGGGGTATTCCGGGGACAGTTGGAGGGGCCGCTTTCATGAACGCTGGTGCACATGGACAGGTGACTTTTGGAATTTGAATTTTGAAAGATAACTGGGTCTTTTCTCATTTGCTCTGATAGTTATGCATATAAAATCTTTGTATAATTTGAAGTTATTGCTTAGGTATTTTTGAATATTTGATATGTTAGATTTTAGTTTTTTTTTCAGGGAACCACCCCTAAATTAGGCTCTATTTCACGTTATCATCCTTAATGACCCAAATTTCAAAAAATCACTCCTATCTATCATTCTGTCAACATATATAGAACCACCCATACTCTTTTTTGATACGACTTTCCGTCCAAAAAAATTTATGGTTTGACAGTTTTACGTCTATATAAGTTTAATTGTGTTGAATTTCGGGTATCAAAGTTAAATTCTGTTGAATTTCAGATATCAAAATTAAATTTTGTTGAAATTTGGGATAACAAAATTTAATTTGGTTGAACTTTGCGTATTAAAGTTAACTTTGTTGAACTTTAGGGTATTTTTTAGGCAAGATAGAACTTTGGGGTATCTAAGTGAAAAATGAAGTGACTTTATGGTATTTTAGGCACACAAAAAAAGAACTTTGGGGTATGAAAATTAAAATGTGCAATAATTTGAGGTGTTTTACTTTGATCCCAAAGTTCAACAAAATTAAACTTATGTGGGGATAAAATTGACAAACTATAATATTTTTTTTTTTGACGGAAAATTGGGTGGAAAAAGGCAATGAGTGATCCTGTGTTAAAATAATAGTAGATACGGGATTTTTTCTGAAATTAGGTAATTATAAGGGTAGTAACGTGAAATAGAGCATAAGTTTGGAGTGGTTCTATGAAAAATAACCTATATTTTATCATGCGAACATCAGACAAAAATGCCTCATTTATTAACTTCATAATTCTAAGACCTCGAAGTGATTCAACTTTAGACCTAAAACATTGAGAAAAACCAGATCCTTGTCCTTGGAGGCAAGAAATAAATCCATCTGTAAATATTAAAGAATCTCTGTATACTGATCTGATAATCACAGGTATAATACGCCGTACATATTCAAACTGTACACTATGCATGAAAGGTAAAAAGAAGGAAATATACTGGTTCCAGCTAGTGCATAGTGTAATTAAGAGTTGTCAAGATGGTTTACTTGAACACCACATATATAAGAAAATCGAGTATTTACTTGAACACCACGTATATAAGAAAATCGAGTATTAATTGGCCACAGAAAAAGGTGCCACAAAGAGATGGATGTTACGCAGAGTAATATACTTGTTAGAGTATGTATAAAATTATAAGCCTCAACCCTGACCACTCCACGACTCCATGGTCTGGCCCATGAAAGAGCCCTTAAGTTGTGAAGTCATGTTAGAGAGTATATTATAACCCACAACTCTCACCATAGCTTTGAAGTTTTGGTTTAGCGGAAAGGTCTTCTGAGATAACCAAATTAACCTAACTATTAAGTTGTTAGATAATAGTCCCAGCTTTTTGTTGGAGTACTCTATCTACTATTTGCAAGTGTGGCACTAAATCCACACATGAATTCACCAATATCTCCTGTTCAATGGTATATGCAACAGGTAACTGTTACAATGGTATGTCATTAGAGGTGGTAGCTATATCCTACTGAGTATAGCCAAATCAAAGCCACGCTATTAACGTCACCTCATTTATGTGAAATGGTATAAGGAGAGAAAAACAATTGCCAGCCAAGTATTTGCTTGTAAATGTTCGCTGCGACCTGTCCATAATGATTCCAGATACTAGTAGACTTCTGAATTGATGTTAGCATCGTGCTTCGTAATTGCAATTAACTTGTTTTTCCAACTTGCTTTGTTGTACTTCCCAGTTTTATATAATCTATTACTATCCTACATTATGTAAAATGTAAAAGATCTAGTAAAAGAAGTGGTGCTCAAATTAAACTATTTCTAACATTTTGCTTCCTCATATTTGTCTTCATTCTTCCCATCGACAATTACACCATGGAAATGGCAATTTGCAGGAGACTAGCAATGTGATTGATAGAGTGGATATTGTAACATCGGATGGAGAGTTTCAGAAATTGAGGAGGAGCCAGTTAACATTTGGATACCGATGGTCATCTTTGCAACAAATGGTGGATTTAGCGGCAATTGCGTCTGTCACGTTCAAGTTAAGCCCAGAAACAACAGCCAGGGAGCAACAAAGAAAATTCTTAAACAAGTAACATTATGTGTTGAATCTTTTCGCTGGCTAATCAGTTCTATGAGGTTCATATTTCATGGTGGTGGACAAAGTTTTTACCCGCTTTCTTTTTGCAGTAGTTGGTATATGAATCTGTTATTGATATTACATGGGCACAGAGCAAAAGTGTTGTGTTCATGTGTGAAAAAATGTTTATAGAGAAATAAAAAAAGGCAAAGTTCATTATTCATCTAACCCAGACCTTTATTAAATAGAGCTCAGGAGGATATTACAAAATAGTTATGCATTAAAATCATATTTAATCACATCTCACAATATCTCATAATATCTACTAAATCTACTAATACCAAATTAATCAATAATATTTAACAATGTTGACCAATTATTGAAGTGAAATGGTAAAATCGTTTTTGATATGATGCCATGATATATTGTCACGGCCCTGACCTTATACCAAATATTGAGGAAGTTTTCATACTAGTTAATTACCTTGGATTTTATGAGGAGCCCCTCTTTGTAATGCTCACTACAAGTCAAAATTAACCTAAAGCATTGATTTGATAACCTTTGTCATAAAATTTTGTCAAATTTTTTGTTGAATATTCGTCATATACAGAAGGGAGGAGATGTTGATTTTGTTAATGCATGGATAATGATGATCGTCCATTTAATTAATCTCACACGGAATATGCAACGTTGGTAAATACCCACATGGATTCATATTGTCTTAGTTCTGGTCAAATTCGATATACTTTTTTTTCAAGTTTAAAAGTAAGTCATCATCAAACATAAGATTTTGTCCAATGCTTATTACTTCAAATGACAAAAGTTTATTGTCTATTTATTTTATTTAGTTTGAGTTTTACAATAAGAGTAAACTTGCAGGAGGAAGAAGACTCAACCGATAGGAGAAAAGAGTGCTGGATCAGTGTTTAAGAATCCGCTGGGGCTTGAAATATCAGCAGGAGAGCTGATTGAGTTGGCTGGATTAAAGGGTTATGAGCTTGGAGGAGCCAAGGTTTCTGATGTTCATGCAAACTTCTTCATCAACTTCAATGGCTCGACTTTGTCGGAGATGTTGACACTTATTGATTTTGTCAAGGAAAAGGTGTTGCAATTGTTTGGTGTTGAACTAAAAGAAGAAATTAGATACGTACCTTATGGAAGCTAAATTACATAAATACAGTGTTCTATTTTCCAACTATTTTTGTTCGAGCAATATATTTGGAGCATTGCATTCCTTTTAGGAATTTTTTGAAAAAAGAATGTTTTTGAAACTTTATTAGAAATCGACCCTTTATGGATTTAATTAGCAAAATTGATATATTTTGTCGATTTTGCAAAATATAGTTTTTAAAATACACGGGACTAGTAGTCTCGTGTAATTAGTGGTGGCTAATCACATGCTAATTAAACTTTTAAAATACGAGACTAACTAGACCTTATTAGGGTGTAATTAGGCACCACTAAATACACGGGGCTAATAGTCCCGTGTATTTTAAAGTTTTATTTTTGCAAAATCGACCTCTTTTTGGCCAGCTGACCAAAAGGAGGTCGATTTTGCTAATTATATAAAAAAATAGGTTGATTTTGCTAATAAAGTTTCAAAATGGTCTTTTTTAAAAAATTCTCCTTCCTTTTATATTGTTTCGTTCTGAGTCTGTTCAAATTTTAGTTGGATATTTAGCTGCTTCAACTGAAGCAGAAAACATCTAATTGAGTCGCAAAATGGGAGAAACATTGGATTACAATGGTCAGAGCCGGTTATTGTATCTGTTGTACATACATTTTATTATTCAAACAGACATGATTCATGAACAATTTGTTCAATATTTTGTGCCGTTACCTGTCAGCCTTAGTTTCACATAGTTAATTGTATCAGTTTCCCAAATTAAATAGACTAAATGTAAAAGAAACTTGATGAATATCTATAAGATCAATTATATCATTTTAGATTAGTTTTTGTTAGAAATAAACTTAGTCTCAGTTTTCATAGTGAATTGGATCAGTTTTCATTTCCTCCCCCTCTGAAGACAGATGCCTAACTGTTGACACTATGATTTGATTGACTGCAAAACTTTTGAACTGATTCTCAGGTTTTTCCTTTGCACTGATCTCCATTTTATCTGTTGTTCTCTCATACAAATTACTCAGCCAAAACCTGAAAGCT
>NC_033794.1:116642751-116647104 GCF_001876935.1 Asparagus officinalis | reverse complement strand
TCTGTTCTCGTCATTTCCAACTACCAACCCGTAACAACTTCTTCATATCCGATAAATAGGTAAGAGCAAAAAACTTAACAGTAACTCAAAATTTTTGCTAAATCCAGTGCTTCAAGCATCCCACATTCTATAACATCAAACTTTCAAAAGCATCAAACACCCAAACAAACTCGTTTCTCAGTAGCATCTCAAACAAAGCAGTCTCAAATTGCAAACAGTTTTGATCCCTGTAATTTCTCAGAGAAATTACCAACAATAATGAACTAAATCTCATCAATTTTGAACCTAAACCTACAAACTGAACATGTACAATGAAAAGAACCAATCTCATCAATGTGATCTACCATTAACCTTCATCAATAACTTCGTGATGGCATGAGTCACAATACCAATCGGGCAAAAGAGGAGACACAATGAAACAGAGTGACGTGTCTCTATCTTGTTCTTTATGCCGTCATGAAATACTTGCCTGAATAAAAAAAAGAAATTTTCGTAGTACTTCAAACATATAGTACTGTGATGATATTAACAAGAGAATGGTCGTGAGTGAAAAAAGAACCTCGCAGCAAAAAGGTCAACAGCCAGTAAGTGAATCCACGCGGATGCAACAGTCATCTCATTCGAGAACATTCTAACTATGCCATGTAACTGCATAAGATATTGTTGCCACGCTGAGAAATATTACCATGAAAAAAAAACCAAAGGGATATTGTTGACATGCTGAGAAATATTACCAAGCAAAGGAAAAGGAAGAAAGGTAAAAGTCAAGTTTCACTAGAAAATAGGGTCAATTTCAGATAAACTATAAGGAGGCTACAGCCACTTATACCTCCTAGCTATTTTGTTAGTTCTTGAGAGAGAGAGAGAGAGAGAGAGAGAGAGAGCACGCACACAAAAAGAAAGAAAAGAAAAAAAATCTCAAACGGCTTTATTTTTTACGTTCAATTTGGAGGGTATGAGTGCTTCTTTCAGTTAATCTAAAGGCAAAAAAGTAAAGGTGACATAATTTCTTTGGAGTTTAGATGGTGAAGGTGCTAATAAAATAGTTTTAGGTATTTTATTAGCATAAAATATACAGGAAAACATCTACTCTGGAACCAATTTTTATCCCCAACGCAATATCCGATCTAGACAGAACAATACAACAAACAGTATACATCAACAGAATGTTTAATGAGTTTGTCTTCTAAAGAAAATATAAGACCAAAATTTTTATCCACAGGAGGTAATTGATGTAAGCCATTTCCACATATGTTAGCATTCTAGTTGAAGAAGAGTTAAGGTACAAAATGAGAAACAAACCTCGGGTAGCCAGTATTTACTTGCAAACATCAACCGTAATGTTTCAGGACTCCATGAGAGGCAAAGAAGATAGGCATATAAACATCCAAGAATAACATATGGTATGCTACTCTCCATAGTTCTTCTAGTCTACGTTTTGGATAAAGGAATAAGTTACTCAGTTGCATAAAGATATATGACACAACTTTTGACTCTTTTTTCCATATTACAACTCAAATCTATAATACCAAATACTTACAAGTTGAGCATTAGGAGCCACAACCATCAAAGCATAGAATGGGAGAACAGCAATGGTCCCCCAAGTGAAAGCATTTGTAGCAATTTGAGAACTTGTAAGCCCTGAAGGAGAAGTTCTTTTAGGGGGAAAAAATAAAAAAGAAACAACTTAAAATTATTGGCGCTACAAACAATCTGCGAAATAACGTACTTTAGGAAACATGAAACTTCTTAACAAATTGAGAAAGTGGGTCTAGCAATTAGTAGAATAAAATAAGAAAAGAAAGAAGTTGAAAGAAACTAAGCCATAAACTGCGAAACTCTTATAGAAACTTTGTTCATTTTTTTCTTGGTTCCATCCTACCTATAAGATGTTCATTGTAATTTGAAGACCACCGGGTTTCAAAGCGGCCCATCAAAACTCAATAATACATATTCCAGTTGGTTTTTTGCCCTTGGAATGCAAGTGCATCTAAGGACCTTGATAAAAGTGTGATTAACAAATTACAACTTCTCAGATTAGTCTGAGGTTTGGTTTTTCCAGGTCTGGATTCTCGATTATACTGATGCCTCCAAAAAAATCTCTTCTACTGCCATGCTTTGTAAATTTGCATCTTTGTGAGATATTTCCACCTTTTGATTCCCATTTTTTTTTGCTGTGTCAAATATTCATATTGAGTTTCGCTTTCCTATTGAGCCTATAGATAAGAAATAAAGTCATGCTCATGTGTGTTGCATCCATATCTGTGTCTGTTTGTGTGTGCGATATCTCAGTATTTTGATTCGTATTTTTAGGCTATATCAAGTAGTTCGATTGAGTTTTCCTTTACTATCCATCAGTGTCAGACGCAAATGTGTAAACTATCATCCACTTTAAAGATATTTATTAGGATCAATTATACACCCCCATTGAAATTTTTTGATAGTTCATTTTGCTAAATTTAGTCTCTATAACAAAACACAAGATATTATTTATATTGGTCTTATACGTTAAATATACATATATATAGATACATATATAATCATGTCTCCATGTCTGGACGATTTCTTTCCCGGTCTTTCCCGGGCACACTATATCTGTTTCTATAATTAGAATTTTAAGTACTTATTATTATCGTGTCCTCTCTCTAGCAGTCTCCATCTCTCATTTCGCTGTTTGCAATTGTAGTTATAACACTGATTTACTCATCGGATTCTCCTGTTTTTGATCTTCTAAAAGAAAAGATATACTTCATTAATTTTCACCAGTGTATTCAACCAACAATGACCCTAGTTATAACATACTAAAACTTTAGAAAATGTAGTGGAAAACTCTTCCACTTTAGCTATTTAGCTTTCAATGTTCCTCATACATGAGTTATGATTCCCACCAGAAAATCCTAAAACTTCTACCCTCGCTTTTACTCTGCCCTATGAGGCTATCAGATTGTAAGACATACTTTTACGTTATAGAAAATTTCCCTCAATAAGAAGACCGGTGCGAACTATGCACTTATGGATGACAATATGAATAGAATCACAAAATGTTGTAGTTAGAAAATTACAGCAAGCAGATAAACTGGAGCCTTTCCTGTGACAGTTGATTCTTGCAACATCTGGCTGAAAAATAATTTTTGATCCGCCTACAAAACTCCACCGAACTCTGAGTCTGTTTCCCGTGTGTAAAACTCGTTGGCCATGAAGTTCAGCGTTTAGACTTCTGAAAGCCAAGAGCGTGTGTCGATTTGTCGAGGAAGAAAGCATAGTACTCCATGACTGAGTAATCTGCAAGATAATAGCCCATCAAGCCTCAATGACTATCGGAAAGTAAGAATAGTCTCAACATGAGAATTCATGTACAGAATGCATAAGAAGTAAACAGAAACGTTAGAGATATAAACAGATTGGATATATAGAGGTTTTCCCGATGTTTATCATTTATCAAGTATGAATCTGTCGATGCAAATGATTATGGGACATAAATCTAGTACCTACAGCAGCCTTGAGGGCCCCTCTCATGGCGCCAATATAAAGCTTCTTTCATGATTCTTGAAGGTGTTATGTTGAAGAAGAAAGTGGGGGCACTGGTCTCCATGAGTTAGAAAACCCCCCAAGGAAAGTCGGTTCGTCTAGAAGAGATGAAGGCTTTTTTCTCACCTCAATATTGT
Source organism: Asparagus officinalis (assembly GCF_001876935.1). Lineage (NCBI taxonomy): Eukaryota > Viridiplantae > Streptophyta > Magnoliopsida > Asparagales > Asparagaceae > Asparagus > Asparagus officinalis. Next base: position 116,643,439 of record NC_033794.1, on the reverse strand, counting down.
GAGGCTTATGAAGAAGGATCAGTTGAATTCTGACGATCGAGAGTGAAGGGGAATAATTATTCACCGTAATATTGAAGAAATTAGGGAAAGGCGCACGATATGGAGGAAGATAAATTTTCAAAAAAAAAAAAACAAACCCATTCTTTTCCTACAATCATTTTTAATTATCCTGCTGGTGTCTATAACAAAGGATTGCGGTCAATTGCCAACAAGAAAGAGGGCGTCTTTAAGCAAATCCAGCAGGCTGTTGCAATGAACAATGCAACCAAATAAAGCAATAACCGCATCAAACATCCACATTCTCGCTCTACAGTACAATGACTTTAAACCCGCACCAGCATCTACTAAAACACTGAAACAAAGAGCCCTAACTATCAATAACGGAGGGAGTTGACGAATGAAGAGTAACGGGAACATTTTGAACAATGAACAAAGTCACAAAATAAGAACCAATCAGCTAATGGAACACCAAGATAAACAGTTATATGCAACAAAGTACAGAGAATTTACAGCCATTGGATCATCCCATCATGAAAGTCAATACAAGGGGGGAGAGAGAGAGAGATAGAGAGAGAAAGGAAACATTTTTAGGGATATCCACAACCAATCTAATCAAAAGAAAAGTACCCATCAAAGAATTTTGAGCTAAAGAGCAAGACCTGAGCTGCAGAGATCTGGGCACTGCAAG
>NC_033794.1:116609872-116642741 GCF_001876935.1 Asparagus officinalis | reverse complement strand
TCTATAATGAGGCATCCGCGAGAGAGAGAGAGAGAGAGAGCGCGCTCAATAGGTAAACAACTTGCACTCACTTCGGCCTGCATAAAACTGTAGCAGCACTGAAGCGAGGCAATACAAAAGGCGACAAAGAGATGGGTTATTTGGATGAGATTGGATAAGAGGCATATGCACATCTGCTGGGAGAGATTTTTGCTTGAAAGTTACATTGATGTTGAACGTTGAATTGCTGATAAGAGTCAGTCGTGCGAGCATCTTTGATCGCGAAATTATCAAAGGTGGATTGAGAAGAGGATGACAGAAACACAAGAACAATTTAGTATGTGACGAAGGAAAATACCCTCTCTAAATTATGAGTATGAAAAGATTACAATCTCTCTCTCACAATCTTACTAGAATCGAGAACAAGCTCTCAATTCTCTCTAAACCCTAATCTCTCTTGATTAGAATCTCACTTTGATTACATCTGATTGATTAGAAACCCTAAACAATCCATTATATAGGTGTAACAACGTGGATGGCAAAATGGTAAATAACCAAGCCCAAACCCAACAGGAATTCGTGCAAACAGAAACCCAAACGAACCAGGAAATCTTCGATGAGTCGACTCACGACTGAGATGAGTCGACTCGTCCGAAACTGAACAAAACACAAAACCAGCAATGAGTCGACTCATGACTGAGATGAGTCGACTCGTCTCAGACTGGTGACAAACGGCTGGGTTTCGTGAGTCAACTCATGACAGACATGAGTCGACTCAACCTGATGAGTCGACTCGTGACTGTTATGAGTCGACTGACGGGCTAAAAACTGGATGCTTCGATTCTTCGATTCGCTGTCTCGTTCCACGCTTCAACCTGCGTTTCACTGTGCTGTTTTACACCTCTATTCTCAAGCTATCATGAGAATCATTTATCCTGAAGCTCCCATGAGGATCACTAAGTTCCGAAGAGAAGATACACCCGTATCAATTGCATCCAAAAAAATTTTACAGAATATATTGGATATCTATTGACAAATCATGAAACCCAGTAAAATTGATTCTCAAAGACGTATAGGCGTCGAGACCCAACTGCTTCAATACGACAAACAGGATTGAATTCGACGTTAGTTTACTCCTCGGTAAATATACACTAAAGAATAACACTTCCTCCTATATCCACTTCTCCCATTTTTCTTTTTAAGAAAACGAGATAAATACGGACGCATGTACATTAAAAAATAAATAAATCAGAATAGCATGAACACCTCAGAAGTCAAATTGCGTCACAAATGTCAATCTCATCCTTTGTCGGTATATCAATATTCATGCAGCATGGGTTGACATACCCTGTCTTTTGAGGGTTCAGTGTATCTCCCCTTCCCCGCGTCCACCGCATCATCCTCTCATTAACTGATCGAGTCGGAGCATCTCCACCCGCGTCGGTTTGAAATACGAAACTCGTAAATCATAAAAGAAATGGAGCAGACAGCAAGCGCGTGCCTCCAGTCGATCATCGTCGGATTGTTAAACGAGAGCCACATGACATGAGGCACGGAAACGTTTCATAAAAGCTGGCACGTGCTTCTTCTCTGCCTGAATTGTAGCGTAGAAATCAAAAGTGCCGCATTGGATAGTTTGGTTTTCACTGAAAAGTTTGGGAAAGGGACGAAAATAGGAAAATTGACTAGTCAATACAGCTGTAGACAATGAAATGAATTGAGTGGAAGAACACTAATGACAACTGCAACTACAGCAACCAAACATTAGTTCAAGTCCAGAACCAGACAGGAGATTTTAATTGCTACCGGATTTTGTTGAATTTTGCACATATAAGCTGGCACCGCCTGCTTACGAAGAAATTTGCTGTATCAAATAGATCAGGGTCCACAAACACTACAGGAAAACTTCAACTTCGGAACCATACAGGAGATTATAATTGTAACCAAATTTTGGAATTTTGCATATAAAAGCTGGCACTGCCTGCTTATGAAGAGTTTTTTGCTCTATCAAATAGACCAGGGTTCACAATCACTACAAGAAAACATATGAACTTACATCTCAGAGTTATCGAAAAGAAATTTTATTGAATCTTTCACACCGCAGGAACAACTAAATTAAGGAAAAACTTACATCTCAGAGTTAGAGAAAAGAAGCAACACAACAACTAGGGTATATAAACTTTGAAAATCCCCGAAAACAAACTAACAACATATTATGCAGCCTAACTATTTCTCAACAAACTTGCACAATTCAGACAGTTCCTTAAACTAATTTTCTCTACAGGGAGCTGAACTATCATGGACTCTTTCTTAGAGACCGACTTTTGAACATAAGTTTGGCTACTCTCTTACTCTTTTTTATGCCATCTTTTTTAAGCCATGTTTTCAAAAGGATTGAAGGGAACTGCTAACCATAGCCTGGAGCTTCTTCAAGTCCCATGACTCCAAATTTGAGGATGCAGCAAATCCAATAGCAACTGCAACCGTGAGCAGAAGTAATCCATTCTTAATGCATCGAGAGCCACGGGATACTCTACCCAAAATCACCTTGCAGAGCTTGTCGGCTTCTTTAATGGATGCTTGGCTTCTGGCATCAACAGCCCCCGATAGGGCCTTCTCATTCTGGAAGGAAAAATATGAGGCTTTTGTCAGTGAAACATTATGCTATAGTAAATAATATAGGGGTAGCAAATTGTAGATAAACCCTTTGTACTATGAGGGTGTAGCCACTTATATCCCACTAACTTTTTTTATTAGCAATTACACATCCTAAAAATCAGATGGTATTATTTATTTATTCTTTTTGCCCTTAATTTAGATAAAAATTAGTATTCTAGTTAAATTCAAGGCAAAAGGGAACTTATTATCATTTGTTTCTCATGTGAGATGTCAACCTAATGAAAGAAATAATGCTGTCTGGAATTCAAGGGTGTAAGTAGTATAAAATAAGTTTATAAGTGGTCATACCTTCATAGTTTGGGAGTATATCTACAATTAACCCATAACATATAGAAGAATACACACAAGAGGATCACTTCCAAAACAGAAGTTGTACATCTAGTGCTTGATATTATCCACCTTTAGACTTACTAAACATAAATTCATTCCATTAATATGCTTGTTTACCTCTGTCCTTAGGTTCTTAAGTGTCTGCTTCAGAGCAACAAAAGGAGAGAATTTGATTGAATATTCCTTCCACTCATCAGATAATTTGCGGAGAACTGCAACACTTGCATCCACATTATCCAAGTAAAGTTTTTCCTGATTCCATTTAGATATGACAAAGCCAATGTTAAACAATCATAACCATTGTAAAGCTATTTGCAAACACCAGAAAACTTCAAACTGCAATAAGAACAGCTCACCCATTGCTTGTAGCAATCTGGATTTTGAACCAAACACCAGATGAATACATCAGCAGCTTCTTTCGCTAACTCAAGATTGTCTGCCAAATAATTATTGTTTAGGTTGAGAGTAATGAAATCATCTCTCTTTTGCTTTCCTAATTAGAGAATATAAAAAGGAAAATAACAAGTTGATGCAGAACCACAAGCAATAATAAGTCCAAACTTACTTTCCTGCATTGCTTTCACAGCTGAAGGCAAAAGCTGCTGTGATGCCTGTTTTGTAGTTTTGGTACCTGGAGAACCAGCAAGGGCCAGCTCCTTGAGAGTCGGATATATCGCCTCAAACCTCTCTGTAGCCTGAACAAGATATGAACTTAAAGAGGTGCTACTAAGAAAAACTACAAGAGACTGAGATAAATAAAAAAATAAAACTAACCTTGACTCGAGCAGATTGAGCAGGAAATGTTGCTCTCATCAACAAATCAAGTGCAGAAGGAGGCACCAAGCGCTCCCCTTTTCTTACGGCACCATTCAGCAAGATAGACCGAGCTTTTTGTCCTGACAAAATTCTGGGGGGAAAAGGTAAAAGTTTAGATCACAAGAAACAGGTAAATCATAGATCAATTTTTCTTCCTTTTGTCCTTAGGTGTACCTCTCAACCAACTGCAGAGCCAAGTCCCTCGACTGTGGGTTGATGTTAGGTTTTCCAGAGATCAAAGGCAACAGATAATGAACCCAGGCATACATCCCAGAAACTAGGTCTCCTTGAGAAGCCTGTATTAAAGTTCTCATCAGGTTAAGGAGAAGTTCCGAGAGCCTATCTCTTTTAGTTAATTAACTAGGGGTTAATACACAGATATGATACCTGACCAACAACCCATACGATTATTGGAAACTTCTCTTGTCCTTGATATTTTGGGTTGTCCCTCAATTTTGACAAAATGCTAACTAAAACGTCTGGCTTTCGCCGCAAGGTCATTGCCAAAACAACAAAGATTGCAACCTGCAGTTTTGATAACATCGCATAAGGCCATGTGGAAAAAAAATTTAAATAGATAGCCAAGAGGAGACATGAAAATCAACCCCTGCACCATATATCTGAGTACACAAGATCATGTATAAAATACAGAAACAAGGATATATATATATATTAGTTCAACGGAGGGGATTTCCTCCTATGACGCCTCTAAAATCACATGATTGAGCGACATTATGGATGATCCGCTCCGTTGAACTTGATCTACATATTCTAAAACCCCAACACACCAAGTTTGAGGTGAACCCGTCGTCGTTTGACCCTTCATCCACTCGTATCAATTTTAACGGTTTTGAATGAATAGAACTTTTCACATGGGTTAGGGATCCAGCCTTAACCCTTTCTCCTTGCATTTCTCGTTGAAGTGGAGGTTACTCTTTCTCTTAACCTCCCTTCTCCTTGTTCAAATGGCAACCAGCAAGCATCTTCTTCTTTTCTTTTCTTTTCTTTTTGTTGTTCTCTCTTTCTTTGTTTTCTCTTCCTATTCACCCCAGCAGCATTCACTGCACAATCCCATCTGCAAAATTAACAATAAACCACACAATGCAGTACACTGGCTTTTACGACAATGGCTCAGTCTTGAATTGGCACATTGAACTTTCTTAAAGTTGCAAACGTCAAGTAGTGGTGTGATGGAAATGGGTCAACAGGACGTAGAGTAAATTCCAAAAAACCAGCATGTGCCTATATGCTTAAGCCTCGCAGTTGCTTATCGAACATAATGACTTGACAGCCAAGAAAAAGAACCCTATACTTTATAACTTCTTGCTCCTATTGCCTAACTACTAAGTGAAAATAGATACACCTTACTGCCAAGAAAAGACATTATTAACCCCAGTACTGCTCCCAACTGCACACACAAGAAAAAAGTAGTGATGCATTTTAATGAACATAAAAATACCACTCTGATACGCTGATGTTTATCATGATCAGAAGGAATTTACAATGATGACAATAACTAGCATTTCCAAACCGAGATTGCACCCAGATGTTAAAGTAGGATCTCCCATCTCCTGGACGATATAAAAGATACCGGAAAGAATTTGAACATGATGCAGTTACATCTCATTTTCAACGGACTTATGGAGTTACCAATTCCCTGGTTAACATTGCATTAAGTAACTGAACCTACTAGTTACTTATATGGCTTCCTATCCAGTGTCCATCCAAAAATTTACATAACTAATTAATATTAGGAAAGCCTTCATACAAATCAGTCAAACAGAAACATAAAAGAAAGACGAAAAAGAAACTCTAATCACATTTTGTTGGAACATTTTAGTGCAGATAACTTAAGAGAAAGAAGAAATCATTTTAGTTCAAGTTTGATGGTCCGTTCAACAAATAAGCATCAGTCAGAAGCTAATGCCACTCTAGCACATGTTAGTGACAAGAATAAGGCTAATACATTGCTGAATAGTACCTGAGATTTCGTTGAAGGCTGTTGAACAGGCTTTTTTGAGCCTTTACCAGCCGGTTGTTGATTTGCCAAATCGGCAAGGATACTATCAAGACACCATAAAACAAAATTACCAAGAGCATCGGCGGATTTTTGAGAGATCCAATCTGCTGAGGTTTTATAGACTAAGTCTGAAATATGACATAAAGGAACCTGTTCCATATAAACCAAAAAAATTGATTAAACTCAGAAATAATATTGCTGGCATTGCAGAGTGCAGACATGCACCAAAAACCATCAGTTGAAGCTAAAACTGCATGTGTCCACTAAAAAATATAATCTTAGTTCAAAACTCAAGCATAACCAAGACAAGACCATAGAAGTTATCAAGATTACAATAAATATCAAAGATTTATACATAGCTACAAATAGAACAAAAGCAAGGGAACAAAACAGCATTTTAACATAAGCAAGACCCCAATCAGGTGACTTATTTTATGGCACAAAAGCCCACAACATACTTGGACAATGAAGCAACATGGGCATGTTAAAATTTTAAGGCTTCTACACCAAGACACCCAAAATAACCATGACAAATATAAAATATTCCCTGGGATGAGATATATATAAAAATGAGGGTTTAAGGAAATCGATATTCCTTCCTACCAAAGGATAATTGCAAAAATCAAATGAAAATAAATGCCAAATTACAAATTGCAAGGTAAAAGAAAAATAACATATGCGTTGTAATGGTTCAATTGTTTATGCATGAAAAGTAAAAGATAAAACTTATGTATAGTGCTTCCAATTATCAAATCTAGAGAAGGACAAGTAAAGCATGCAATTTGCTTTTTATGAAAGAACTTTGGATTCAAGGAAAAGAGAAAGATATATATAGGTACCAAAAAATGGAAATGGTTGCAAGTAGTAATACTCAAGTCACCTTAGGTCTGGTGTATCTATTAACACTCGTGTCATATTAGAACTGGCGTATCATTTTCTTTTCTCTAGGGGTATGTTTGGGAAGAAGTAGCTGAAATTTGTAAGTGCATTTGTAGTATCATGCAATTCCCATTTCCGTCACTGGAACACCTTAACCTGAACACTGCACTGATTCTCCCACTTTGAAGTATTTTTATTTCACATTAACTCTTCAAAGTTAGAATAAAACTCAACCAAACAAATATCTTGGAGTTTGAATGTAGTTGGAACAATGAGACTCCAAATATTACTAACTAAACATATACTCAAGAAATGTTTGTTCATAGATCTACTAGATTCAAAGTATATCAAAGAAATAATTTAGTGATGACCCATTATGGCATAGATCTACAGATCAGCAGTAGTTCATTTTGACCAACAATGATAATGATATTCAAGCACCTCAAAATTCTTCCTTGCTTCCATTTGTCACCCCATGATTTGCATTCATGCATTGCACACATCAAAATTATTAGAAAAGGTTCATGAATAAGATTCATAAAGTAAAGATCATTGTTTTAGGCCACACCAGAGGCATGCAAAATGAAATACGAACAACCCAGGATGAGGAATTCCAACGATTTCATTCTTTGATTGAATGATGAACCATATGTGTCAACTACTTACGCATCCTTGACACTAATTGCAATGATGTTCTCTTCCATTTAAGAATTAATCAGAGAATTTGATACTTCACCATCATGAACTTTGGACTGTAATTACTGTGTCAGGTTAAGAACTTTTTAATGTTGCAACAGGTCCCATAAAGAAAATGCATCTAAAGTAAAGCATACAAATTTGACAAGATAAAGGCTAAAGGATCCTATTCTTTTAAGTCAAAAATTGTTGCCGGCTTAAGAAAAGGAGAACTCCTGCCAAAGCAGGACAAATTGATTAAAGGATGTTCAAGGCACATCCCGACTGATTATAATCAGTTCAGATGTGGTGTAGTCCTCAGTAGTATATTTATAAGTACATGTCAAATACTATTTTCACAAGGACAAAAAGTTTGTTCTTCTCGGTCCAAACAGGTTTAAGTGCTTAACTCAATGCCCATACAGAAGCATGATCTGACAAAAATAAAATATTAATTCAAATAGAAAATTTCTTTGCAGCCTGACAACATTGCTTCTGTTGAAGTGGTCAAAAGAGAGATGCGTCCCTGATTCAGAAAATAAGTACCTAGGAAACAAAACAATAAGGGGCTGTTTGTTTCTTCGTTTTTGGGTGGGAAAGAGCCCGAAAGCTGCCACAGATGGGACTGCTGTGGTAGCTTTCGAGCTCCTCAATCTCCAACCAAACGGGCCCTAAAGGAAGCGAGAGAAATAATTAAAATAAAAAATAAAAAAAGTAATTATCAGGTACATCCTCCTAAGATACACCCAATTATACATGCATGTACCTAGTAAAAGGAGTTATAGTCCTACATATAGACTAGAGAACAGTACTATTCTTCGAACAATGTAATCCAACTAACAATAACACTCAAAACCCCATAAAGATAAATCCAAGATTAATTTTTTCAAATAAATGTTACAAGCACATTGCAGATGAAGCTCAAATTCCGTAGCTATAGAATGACAATCACGATAAGATCAAGTGTTCAGTCCTATAAATATCTCGAGCTAAGCTTATGCTTATTCTAAGATGATCACGAGACTAAATCACGTGCTGAAATAGATCTACAAAATTCTCATGACCAAGATCCAATATTTACAACCAAGATCAAAATTTCAAGTCAAACCCCAAAATTTCCACAACAATGCAAGCAATTTCCTGTATCAAAAACCAAAAAATTCCGCGAAAAAAGGATCCCAAACAAAACTTACATCAATGATCTTTGACACCGGCGACTCCTTAAACAACTTCGCCCAAGGGAATTGCGATGCGCTGACCGCCGAAAAAGCTTTCCCAAAGTAATCCGTAAATCTCATCAGCTGAATATCTTGCTGCGATTCATAAGAACCCTACAACAACAAAATTTTAAAATTTCAAAAACTTTATCAAAAAAAAAAAAAAACAACGTGATCTCTCAATTAAAGATCCAACCAGATCCCAAAAAATTGCTCTCACCGAGACATCCACAAGATGAGCAGCAAGATCGTCGGCGTTGATCTTGGCCGCGGCCTCGGCCACAGTCACCTTAGGCTTCTTTGGCTTCTTCTCCTTGACCATTGTTTGAAGGTTTTATTTGTGAGATCTTGTGTGATTGTAAATCCTATTTGTATTCTCCCTCTCTAATAGTAGATCCCCCCTCCTTGTCCCGTGGACGTAGGCAACTTGCCGAACCACCTAAAATAGTTTGTTTTGCTGTGATTTGTAATAGCTTGTAGGTTCCCTCGACAAGTCAGTCCTAGAACTGATGAGAGAAAGAGCTGATATCTCACTTTGTTAAAATATTTTGATAGCTGTCAGACGAGGAGGAGGCGGTGGCGGCGTCGGGGGTGGGGTCCATTTTTTAGGGTTGGGGTGAGATTCTAGGTGGGAATTTGGGTGAGATTTGATTAGGGGTTGATCGGTAGAGAAGGAAACTGGGGGAGAGGGGAAATGACTATCGAGGGCGTTATATAGTAGGGAGCACGGGGGCAAGAAAGGGAAGGCTGGCACTTCGGACGGGCGCTGTAAATCTGGGTCGTTGGGGAGAAGGGGAGAGAGAGAGGGCGTATAGACAGCCCGATGTTTTCCCCCATCATTTTCGCGTGGCTGGGGAAGTCAGCATCACGATTTCTCGTGATATTTTAGACTCCTAATCTTTGTTAATCTAAATGTTCGGCAATCTTAAAAGTGAATTTAAAATATGTAAGTTATTTTTTTTTATAAATGATTTTTACATTCATGTCAGCACGTAAGTGAAATACAATGTTTGTTTGGAAAAATTAAATTATCATCGAAAGTGTAATGTGAAGATGACGTGACAAAATAAGATTAATTAGAAAGTATAATTAAAATCATTTAATTAAATTAGTTATCTTTTTGTCACTTTCATGTGATTTCACCATTTTTTTTAGGGGAATTCAAAATTACATTAAATCATATGTGGCAACTTTCTTGCATCTCACTTTCATAACCACTTACATGAAAACAAACACCTTAATTGTTAAATGAAAATAATTTTCTCACTTTCATCTTTCACTTGCAGGCAAACAAACACCCCCTAAGTATTATATCGTCCAAAACCTTCATATTTAGACCCTAAATCGTTACAAATTTTGTTAGTCTAGTATTATGTACAGCTCGCCGACTTGCTAAATGTTGTTTTTAGGCTTTTCTTGCTCTATTTCTTGGGTCGGGGTAGTTTTTGAGAAGATCGCCTGTCGCTTCGCCCATCGAACGTTCCTAGTAAAGGATGGACAAATTTTCAAAACCGACCCCTTTGGATTTTTAATTGCAAAAAACGACCTATTTCAGTTTTATTTATAAAAACCGACCCAGTTGGTTGAAACTGGGTCGGTTTTTGAAATTTTTTCTTCCAAACTTCACGGGAGTTCAACTCCCGTGAAGTTTTGTTATGAGAAAAACTTCACGGGAGTTCAACTCCCGTGAAGTTTTCCAAAAAAATTTAAAAAAACCGACCTGTTTTCAGCTAAATAGGTCGATTTTTGTAAATATTTTCAAAACCGGTCGTTTTTTGTAATTAAAAACCCAAAAGGGTCGGTTTTGAAAATTTGTCCAGTAAAGGATTGTTTGTTTGGAAAATTTTCAACCCAAAAAAAAGGGCTCACGCTAAAACTCTTGAGTCACTTCTCACGAAACCCTTTTTAAAGTTGTGTGTTTTTTTTTTTTTTTTTTTTTTTTTTTTTTTTGCGCTAACTTTCCCATAAAAAAAATTTCACGTGTTAAAATCTTCGTGCAGATGTCAAGGTCGGAGATCTGATCTTTGTTTTTTCTCTTGTTTAAAATTTTCAAATCTCACGTGATTTTTTTCTAAATTTTTGCTTGCAATAGTAAGGTGTTATGAAATTCCACGCTAACTATTCAAGATGGTTTGCTTACTTATTCGAAATCATTCCGTTGAAGAGATATGTTTGCGGTTCGAAAGGCATTTTACAACTGAATTTAGCACTGAACATAAATTATGGTTCAATTTGGAGTTGTTAGAGTTGGGATTTTCTTGAGAAATTGAGGGGATTTCTGGGGGGAAAGTTAAAGGGGGGGTCTCGTGGAAAACTGCTCAAGTTTTTTTGAGGGTTTTGTAAAATTTTTCCAAGTTGTTTTAAGTAAGACCCTCAAATCTATTAAATTGTTTTAAATGAGATATCCTACCAACAAAAATGAAAATTTGGAAGTCTAAGTTAGAAATATGAAGATTTGGTGGTCTAATGTATATAGAATTAACAAACCGAAGGGGTCTGATGTGACAAAAGCTCACTTTTGTTTTGTAAAAAATAACAAGGGTTATCTGTACTTTGTTAGCCTAATGTTTAAATCTTTTGCTTTTGATATTCTAATTAGTTTTTTAACACTTCGAATTAACTATCATTTAATTTCGTAGGCGTCACCTCGCTATCGCTTACTTTTGTTTCTTATAAGTTATAATGCGCTTAACACATGATACATTGGGAGAATGATCTCTTTATGATAAAAATATTTCATGCTACGCTATTTCTTCCCCCTCTTTGAGTTAAAGTTTTGGTTGGTAGTCGAACCTTTCGTCATTTTAATCGCATTGAACTTTCATCATAGATGTCTAATTATAGTGAAAATCTTATGAGAATGCACGGAATTTGAGCACAGTATGCTAAATCACGAGAAATCCAAGGGAAATTAGGAAATTTAATTACCAACGTATGGTTCAAAACATGTAATCAGCTTTGTGTTCAATAAAATGTGTTTTCATATGATTAATGTTATTAGAACCCCATAAAATTGTTGTAATCAGAGGAGCTAATGTACTGCTCAAATTGAAGTGTGTTCGAATTAAAGATTGCTCCAACATTATAGTGCTGTAAATTGCACTTCAACTGTATTCTTACTTGGGGCAACGCAATATAAGAAAGCAAGAATTTGAATTCAATACTTCTAAATATCATAAAACCCCTCCTTCACTTTTGATGATTATCAAAAAAGCTCCCTTAACTTTAAAAATATCAGAAAACCGCCGTCAAGTTTAGGCATTATTAGAAAACCTCCTTTAACTTTGAGATTTTATCAAAAAACCCTCTTTTAGCTCTCAGGTTTACCAGAAGCCCCCTAAATTTGAGGGAGGTTTTCTGATAAAATCTAAAAGTTGATGAGGTCTTGTGATAATCTCTATACTTGAGGAGATATTTTCTGATATTATGGAATTTAAGGGGGGTTTTTAATAACCGGTCCGAAGACCTTTTCTTTATTCCTTTTTTCTTTTTTTTACTGTTTGGGGGGTGTGGATGGGGGGGGGGGGGGGGGCGACTGCGGTGTGGATGTTTACAGAAAAAACAAAGAAAAAAAGACAACTCAGTATCGTATATATGGAACTGAATCTCTTGAAAAGGTCTAGGATTCATTGCATTCCTATATATATAAGGAAAGAACCTTATTAATGGACACTAATTTTTAAGCAAGAAACAAATAATTAAGGACATTAAAAATTTTACAGAATAAAAAAATGAATCATTATCTTCTAAGTAACATAAATATATCGTGAATAATTTGTTATATTGTTGTATGAAAAACACGGTAAGTGATTTACTACTACTTAAATTAGCATGTTGGTTTTTTTTCAATTTACTGGTATTCTATTCCTAAGGGGGGGTTATTCATTGGTGTAATTTGTGGGGGTAATGGGATAATTTGTGGAACATAGTGTTTGGTGTTATTGGTTGGGGTAATTGGAACTGGGGTAATCTTTATGGTGTTATTGGTTGGGGTAATTGGAACTGGGGTAATCTTTATGGTGTTATTGGTTTGATGGGGTAACTCTGGGACAACTTCCCCACTTTCCCCCAATTTACCCCACCTATAAAAGCAAAGTTAAGTCCAAGCCCCAAAATTTGCCCCAATTCTATCGCTGGAACCAAAAAACCCAGCTGGAGAACCGACGCCCCCAAATTCCAACCTCGTCTCTCCGCCTCGACTTCGAACGGCGCCGGTCTCTAGGTCGACGTCCGCCTCCTTCGCATCCTCTCTCCGCCTCGAGGTCGTACGTCGTTCGCCGCCGAACGCCGTTCGCCGCCTCGAGCTCGTACGTCGTTCTCGAGCTCGAACGCCCGCTTCGCCGTCGCCGTTCTCGGGCTCGGTCGCCGCCGCCATCACCTCCGCGGCCTCCTCCGCGGCACCGCCTCCCAACCCAGGTACAATCTCTGGATCCATAAGGCACCGATGTCAAAACTGAATTTTATAGTGAACAAATTGAATAGCATGCCTATGGAAACAAATTGAATGTTTTAACAGATTAGGAAAACAAATTGAAAGGTTTTTAATGAACTGATGTATTACGAACAAGAGTTGATTGACATTGCATTTGGTCTATAGGTATTGAGTGACATTTTATTTTTTGCTACTAATCTCCTCATCAATGCTAGCAAGTCAAATTTGCTGCTGGAAAACTCACCAGCTACTAATATCCTCATCAATGCTAACAAGAGTTGAGTGACATTGCCCATCATAATAGTTCAATTATCTGCTTTCGAAATAGTTTTGATTAAGGCTAGCTTAATGTAATTACCCATCATAATCCTTAGCTTTAGCAGACCTAGATGGACTGAGTAGTGAAAAAGTTTTGAGGGTGTGTTTGGCTACTTCCTACTAGCTAGCCTGGTTAAGACCTTACTCAGTTTAATTACTTATGATCTAGATGTCGTATTTGAGTGGCTAGTATGTGAGTCATGGGAGAGAAATAATTAGGTTCTTTGGATATTGTATAATATAGTATTGACATTACTATTTGTATTCACATGTATATTTGTATTGGCGAAGATATAAAAGTTACTGTACGTCTCCAATAATTCACGTATTACATTCTTTAGTTAAGCATTTCTTGGATATGAGGTGATGACACATGAATTTGTACCCCCACAAGTTAGTACTTTGACAATCGTTGAGAATGATCATTCTGTTTAGAAATATACTTGGTAAATGGGAATTCATAAATTTCCAAGGTGATTAGTTTTGTGTTGTATTATCTTTTACGCAATGGAAAATGGTGGTTGTATAAGAGGCTGCACCTACTTGTTATATTTTTGCTTTGAGCACAACCATACTTCAAATTATGTTCTCAAGTACAACACGGTAGCTTCTATTTCACTTCCTGCAGTAGAGCTAGAAAGATTTCATTCATGTGAGGATAAGCACACTAATACTGTTAGATCTAAAGCACACATATAAGTATGACATTCATGGGAAACTGGTTACAAAACTAAAGTGACATTGTTCAAGATATATATATGGAAACTCATTATTGATAATTGCGTTGTAGGATGAATTTTGCTTCGGAAACTCAAAATGGGGAAGAGTTCTCTCAAGATGGTGAGAGGGCAAAAAAGGCTAGGTGTGACTATGTAGTATGGTCAGAGCAAGAGAATAGAGAGCTACTAAGGCTTTTAGTGGAGGAGGTGAAGAATGGCAACAAGATGGATAATGACAACTTCAAGAAATATACCATCACACAAAATGTGTTGCCATTCATGAATGCTAAATTTGGAAGAACTTTTAAATTTGATCATGTCAAGAATAAGATCAAAAGCTGGAAGAGAAAGATTGAACCAATTGAATTACTATTGAGGAACAATTCCGGGTTTGGTTGGGACCCAATATCTCAAAGAATTACTTGCTCTGTTGAGGTGTGGGAAAATTACAAACAGGTTAGATTTTGCATTACCCAAAATTTCTTACTACATAATATATTGTTATGTTTCCTACTTACAAAAATTAATTTGTTATCTTTGTTTTTTGACAGGCTCATCCTAATACACCAATGCTTAAAGATAAGTTGTTTGAAATTTTTGAGGATATGCAGATGGTTGTGGGTAGCCACTCAGCTAGTGGGAGAGCAGCAGGAGGCTTAGGTTGTGAGGGTGTAGAGAGTGCACCATTACATAATGCATTAGGTGAGGGTATATTGGATGATGACATTGGACTTGATGCTATGGGTGAAGCAGAACCTACCCAACCACCAGTAGATCCTCCACCACCTCCCCCTTATAGCACGCCAGGTCCTACCACTCCCGTGGCTGAATCTGTTCCATCAACCTCTAGCACTAGCAGAAATGTTCGTAGAGCACCTCCCCGCACCACCACCTCTGCATTGTCTCAACCCGCCGTGCAAGAAATGGCGAGTGGAATTACAATTATAAGTAAGGCTTTACAAGAGTTAGTCACAGAGGTGAGGTTGTTGCGAAGCCGCAACCAACCGTGGGTCGAGGGAGTGGCTTCAATTCCAGAATTTACCGATGAAGAACGATTGACCGTCCTTAGTCAAAATATTTCCCAAGACGTGAAGGATATGTTTGTGAAGATGAATGATGATCAAAGGAGAAGGTTTATGATTTGGCGTCTGACTGGAGTATTTCCAAATGACGACAATTATGCTTATTAATGACTATTATGTTATAAGCTTTTGGGAACATAGATATTGTTAGTTCTATGCTTTTGGGAACATAGATATTGTTAGTTCTATGCTTTTGGGAACATAGATGTTAAGCACATACATGTTACTTGTATGCTTTTGGACTTATATGCTGTTGGACTTATATGTTGTTACATGTTGTTAGTTATACGCTGTTGGAACATAGATGCTTTTGGACTTATATGCTGTTGGACTTATATGTTGTTACATGTTGTTAGTTATATGCTGTTGGAACATAGATGCTTTTGGACTTATATGCTTTTGGGAACATAGATGTTGTTACATGTTGTTAGTTCTATGCTTTTGGGAACATAGATGTTAGTTCTGTGTCAACTATTATTTGATCTCGTTTCCTAATACAGGATGGAAGATAATCAGAATGTCTCTATTTTGCTATTTGATGAGGATACTGCTGATAATCTCCTCATTCGCATTATCAACATGGCTGCACAAATAGGAGGTCTAGTCACGAGTATCTCGCACCTCATATCACAAGAGGAGATAAATCTACCCATTTCCCAACTCAGACATGGCATTACGGACCTTGGCCTTCAATATTTGAAATTTAAGATGGATAGCAACCCACGTGATTTTCGTCGAGTATACCGTATGTATCCGGATTGCTTCATGAAATTGTGTATGGTCTTGCGAGAACGTGGGCATTTACAAGATACACGGTATATCAGCGTTGAGGAGATGGTTGCTATTTTCCTACTCACCGTTACTCAAAATCAACGATATTGCATCACCACTGAAAGGTTTGATCGATCCCGATTTGCCGTCAGTGTTTGTTTCAATAAGGCACTACAGGCCCTTGTGTCATTAGCTCCTTGTATGATGGCTCCTCCTCCTACTGATCCACCAGAAAAGGTCACATCTGAATCTCGTTTTTGGACTTACTTCAAGGTATTGAAATTTAAATACACTATATAAGTCTTCATTCATTGTTATTATTATAATTTTAAAGTCACATTTCATATATGTTAATGGGAATATATAGGACTGTATTGGTGCTATTGACGGGACCCACATTCCATGTATGGTATATGGCGAGGACCAAACTCCATACCGTAATAGACATGGCTATCTTTCTCAAAATATCCTTGCAACATGCACATTTGATCTTAGGTTTATTTATGTCTTAGTGGGATGGGAGGGATCTGCCAATGACTCACGGGTCCTGAAGGATGCAATGAGTAGAAGTGCATGTAGTCTTCCACTTCCAAATGGTAAATATTTTTTTTATCAATTTGTTAGATTTTATATTTATTGATTATAATTCTAAAGAAATGTTAATGCAGGTAAATTTTATCTAGTTGATTGTGGTTACCCAAATAGGCTACAATTCTTGGCTCCCTATCGGGGTACGAGGTACCACCTTAAAGAGTTTGGCCCAGCTAACAACCGTCAGCGACCACGCAATGCTCATGAGCTATTCAACCATCGACATTCATCACTTAGAAATTGTATTGAACGTATTTTTGGCATTTTTAAGTCTAGGTTTACAATTTTTAAGTCTCAACCTCCAGGTTTTCCATATGAGACTCAAAAAAGTATGATCTGGGCATGTATCGGCCTGCATAATTTTCTGAAGATGGAGAACTCCAACGATGACTTTGAAGTTTCTGATCTTCCTCCAGAGGCACCACGCAATGTTGCTCCGATTGATGGTGATTCTGATGAGGACGATGACCTACAAACTCAACAAGCACAACGGACAGCTGCATCACGTTGGAGAGAACAAATAGCAAACACAATGTGGGAGGATGGGACAAACGTAGCCCAAGGAGTCTAGAGCAAAGTTATATGCCGGTAGATTATATTTGTAATAATTAAGATTTAAGTTACCGACTGAGACTTTATTTGTAATAATTAAGATTTTATCATCATCATCATTATAATTAGATGTATGAATGATTAAATAATTATTGCAATTAAAAAATTTGTTAATCTAGCATAAGTTAAAATAAACATCACAATATTTTAAGATTGATTAATATTAATATTATTATATTATTTTTAATATTTTATATTAAAATAATATTAAAATTTAATATTATTTTATATTATAACTATTATTTATTTAATCATTTGATGTTATATCAAGATAAACTTGAATTTAATTGAGCTATAAATATAATATTATAAAAAGATGTCATACTAAAATTGTCCCACTCAAATTGTCCCATTACCTCATTTTACCCTACTTTATCCCACTCAATTATCCCATTGGGTAAAATTACCCCATTGGAACAATTTACCCCAAATTACACCAAATTACACCAACGAATAACCCCCCCTAAGATTGTTACACTTTCAAAAATTCCAATGAATGGGCAGTATGCCCTATTTTCATTCAAAAAAATTCCAATGAATGTCCAAACAATTCTCACTGCTTTTAAATTATTTCGGTTTGATAAAAGTGCTTTAAATTATTAGAAGAGGGCAGTCTTCGAAAAGCATCCAAAAGAATCATGTCGAACACACCCTCCAAGTTTCGCTCAACCTGTTCAGATCCATCATCCATGATCCCTCTTGATAAACACGTAAAATATGCATTATCTTAGTGTGTTTTAAGCATGATTTACGAGTGTTTAATGCATATTTCGTGTTTAGATCGAGGATACTGCTGTGGTTTGTGTTCTTATATGTAGGTATTGGCTCAAGATTGAAAGATTTGATGATCGTTGGAAGTTTTACAAGAGTTTGAAGCAACACAAGATTTTGAAGGCATGGTTCGTGAAGAAAATGGATGCACGAGTATGAAGAACTGGAATGTCGACCATGATGCAGTTTGAATCAAGAAAAACTCAAAAGATGAAAGTTGTAGATCTCTTCAACAGGATTCCAATGCAATTTGAATCACCTCATTCCGAGGCCGGACGTAAAAGTTATAGCCAAAATACCGAAGACTATACAAACAAGCACGAAATCAGCAAAACAGCCCCTACCACACCCTGGTGTGGTGCAGACCACACCGGTGGCGCGGGAATTAGTTATTTTCCAGATTTTTGGGGACATATAAATAGATGTTTTGACTTAGGGTTTTGGATAT
Source organism: Asparagus officinalis (assembly GCF_001876935.1). NCBI lineage: Eukaryota > Viridiplantae > Streptophyta > Magnoliopsida > Asparagales > Asparagaceae > Asparagus > Asparagus officinalis. The sequence continues at coordinate 116,624,402 of NC_033794.1, read as the reverse complement.
CTTTTGTTATGTTCTTTTAGCCATCAACTAGCAACTATTCTAGGGTTCAAGTATTGAAGGAAGACATTAATCTCTTGTAGAAGATTGGATTGCAAGTTCTTATTTTGAAGATTTCAATTGAAAGACGGGTTAATTCTTTCCTCTCTTTGATTTATTTCTTCTTATGATTGATTTGCATAATTATTTGATGTCTTCTCTTATTCCAATCATGTGTGAGTAGATTTCTTGTCTAGGATTGGGAAAGAACCCAACTTTTTGGTGATTGATGATGAATTGATATAGGTTCTTGGTGAAAGTTTAAATCTTTGAACTTGATTTCTAGTGTTTTAATTTTGTTGATTCGCTTGATCACCGTATTAGCAATCATAGGTAATTAATTGAAGGACTGAAAGGTGAAGATTAATACCGGATCTCTAGAAATTAAGCAGGGAGCTCGAACCACGAAAGTAGGCTAGATTCCTTGGGGATTTGATTTGGATTAGCATAAAATTAAATCTCTTCTAATTTACTCATTGGTTTAGCTAGTCTAATAACGTAAAATTTGGTAATTAACCCTAGTCCCTGTGGGATCGACCTTGATAGCTACAACGAGTCTGTGCGCTCGCAGATTTTGCCCATCAAGTTTTTGGCGCCGTTGCTGGGGACTACGGTGTTAATATTGAGTGCTTACATTATTAAGCTAGACTAGATTTTTTTTATATATTTCTCTTTGCTTCTCACTTTCTTTTATGCAAGGGAATCAAACAGAAGTAAACGACGAAAACAATCCTGAACTATCGGTGACTCTTGCAAACATAAGAAAGTCTATAAGGGAGCAAAGGAACACAGAACAAGCTACGATGGGAGATCAAAATCAGCTTCTTAAGGATTTCGCAGCCCCAAATTCTCAAGGCACACAGTCAAGCATTACAAGGCCCAATGTTGAAGCTAATAACTTTGAGCTGAAACCATCACTGCTCTTAATAGTTCAGCAGAATCAGTTTGGAGGAGGTGCTACTGAAGACCCGAACCTCCACCTATCGATTTTCTTGGAGTATTGCGATACTTTGAAACTTAATGGAGTGACCAATGATGTTATTCGACTCAGATTATTTTCGTTCTCTTTAAGGGACAAGGCTAGGGCTTGGTTGTACTCATTACCAGCTGGGTCCATCACCACTTGGGATCAATTGTCCAGAGTATTTCTTATAAAGTATTTTCCTCCAAGTAAAACAGCACAGATGAGGAACCAGATCACAAGCTTTGTACTAAAGGAAGGAGAGTCACTCTATGAAGCTTGGGAACGCTACAAGGAATTATTGAGGATGTGCCCTCACCATGGACTGGAGAAGTGGTTAATTGTTCACACCTTCTACAACGGGCTCACTTACAACACTCGGATGACTGTTGATGCTGCTGCAGGAGGAGCTTTGATGAACAAAACTATAGACGAGGCATACAATCTCATTGAAGATATGGCTCAGAATCACTATCAATGGGTGAACGAGCGTGCTCCTCAGACATCAAAAGGTGGCAAGTATGAAATAGATGCTTTAGATCATATATCTTCTAAAGTCGATGCTTTATTTAAAAAAGTTGAAAGTTTGAGTATTAATTCTGTGGCGTCTACTTCAATTTCATGTGAGATATGTGGTTATGTGGGTCATTCTGCACTTCAATGTCAATTAGGAAACCCCTCATCCATTGATACTTCTGGTAATGAGCAAGTTAACTATGTTAATAACTTTAATCAGAAGGGAGACCCGTTCTCCAACACTTATAATCCGGTGTGGAGGAATCATCCTAATTTTTCTTATAGAAACCCACCGGAAAATCCCATGCCTACATCTAATTTTGGTCCACCTGGTTTTCGTGCTCCTCAATCCAATCTCCCTCCCCAAAGGTCAAATTTGGAAAATATGATGGAGAAGTTTGTGACGACTCAATCAAAATTGAATAAAGAGTTTAAGCAGGTTTGTGACGACTCAATCAAAATTGAATAAAGAGTTTAAGCAGCAACAACAAACCACGAATGAGGTGGTGAAACAATTGGCCTCTAAGATGGATTCCCTAGCTACGCATAACAAGATGTTAGAGACACAAATCACCCAATTGGCACAAAATGTTAGTTCCTCCTCTAGGCCTTCAGGCATGCTACCTGGACAACCCGAGACAAATCCCAGGAGTCATGTGAATGCTATAACTCTTAGAAGTGGAAAACAATATGAGGGACCCAAGATGAAGGAAAATGATGGGGTAGATGGTCATCATGAAGAAAAAAATGAAAATGTGATAGATGTGGATAATGAGACCCAAACGCAAGAAGAAGAAAAAGTTGAAAAATATGTGGCCCCTGCTCCTTACAAGCCTCCTCTACCATTTCCCTAAAGGTTAGCTAAGGCTAAGCTAGAAAAGCGGTTCGGAAATTTATGGAGATTTTGAAAAAGTTACATATCAATATCCCGTTCACTGAAGCTATCTCTCAAATGCCTTCCTATGCTCCTCTACCATTTCCCCAAAGGTTAGCTAAGGCTAAGTTAGAAAAGCAGTTCGGAAAATTCTTGGAGATTTTAAAAAAATTGCACATCAATATCCCGTTCACTGAAGCTATCTCTCAAATGCCTTCATATGCTAAGTTCTTGAAAGAGATCCTATCCAATAAAAGGAAGTTGCTACTAATCGTGCTTTGTGTGATTTAGGTGCAAGCGTAAGTTTGATGCCGAAGTCTATTTGTAAGAAGCTTGGCATAGGTGATTTGAAGCCAACCACGATATCACTCCAATTGGCGGATCGATCGGTAAGATATCCGGTAGGTATACTTGAAGATGTACCTATCCAGGTCGGTAAGTTCTTTATCCCGGTCGATTTCGTTATCTTGGAAATAGAAGAAGATTCTAACATTCCAATTATTTTAGGAAGACCCTTCCTTGCTACTGCAGGTGCTATAATTGATGTTAAAAATGGAAGGCTCTCTTTAAATATTGGAGGGGAGACGGTAGAATTTGATTTAAGTAATACTATGAAACTCCCTCTAACTGATAAAATTTGTTACAGGGTCGACGTCATTGACAAGTGTACACATGAGCAAATTGCAAACAATAACTCAGCTGATCCACTTGAGAAATGTTTGGTAAGTGATGGTTCAATAAATGATGAAGACCCCGAGGTAGCCGCGTATGCTCAATCTTTAGAATCAACATCAACTGCTCCACTTCGAAATGCAAAGCTTGAAAGATTGATGCTAGAGCCAAAAGGTTCTATTTGTGAAGAGGATAATGCACCAAAGGTAGAATTAAAACCCCTCCCTTCCTCTTTAAGGTATGAATTTCTTGGCCCTGATTTTACTTATCCTGTGATTGTGAATGCATGTCTGAATGAAAATGAAACTGATAAGTTGCTTAGAACACTTAGGATGCATCGCAAGGTCATAGGATACACCATGAACGACATTAAGGGAATTAATCCATCAATTTGCATGCATAGAATTCTCTTGGAAGATGATCATAAACCCTCTATAGAACACCAACGTAGATTAAATCCTAACATGAAAGAAGTGGTTAAAAAGGAAGTGCTTAAGCTACTAGATTCTGGGGTAATCTATCCTATTTCTGATAGTGAATGGGTTAGCCCGGTTCATGTGGTTCCTAAAAAGGGAGGTGTGACCATAGTTAAGAATGCAAATAACGAACTTATCCCTACTAGGACGGTTACGGGTTGGAGGATGTGTATTGATTATAGGAAATTGAACAAGGCAACCCGAAAAGATCATTTTCCACTTCCCTTTATAGACCAGATGTTGGAAAGGTTGGCTAGGCATTCATATTTTTGTTATTTAGATGGCTATTCGGGATTTTTCCAAATTCCTATCCATCCTAGTGACCAGGAAAAGACCACTTTTACCTGTCCCTATGGGACCTTTGCTTATAGGCGCATGCCTTTTGGTCTTTGCAATGCCCCCGCCACTTTTCAACGATGTATGATGGCCATTTTCTCTGATTTTATAGAGGATATTATGGACGTGTTTATGGATGACTTCTCCGTGTATGGAACTACTTTTGATGGTTGTTTATCTAACTTGTCTCGAGTTTTGCAGCGTTGCGAAGAAGTTAATTTAGTCCTAAACTGGGAGAAATGCCACTTTATGGTAAGGGATGGAATAGTTTTAGGGCACAAGGTGTCTGAGCGTGGAATTGAGGTTGATCGATCAAAAGTGGAAGTCATTGAAAAATTGCCTCCACCAACGTCGGTTAGGGGAGTAAGAAGTTTCTTGGGACATGCCGGTTTCTATCGGCGTTTCATCAAAGATTTCTCAAAAATTTCAAAACCCTTAACTAACCTTCTTCTTAAAGATGCTACCTTTGATTTCACTGATGAATGTCTTGATGCTTTTTGCAGGTTGAAAGAAGCATTGATAACAGCTCCTATTATGCAACCGCCGGACTGGAATCTCCCATTTGAAGTCATGACTGATGCAAGTGATTATGCGGTTGGTGCTGTGTTGGGCCAAAGGAAGAACAAGATAGTTCATGCAATTTATTATGCTAGTCGCACTCTTGATGAAGCCCAAGTTAACTACGCTACCACTGAAAAGGAGCTATTAGCAGTTGTATTCGCCTTTGACAAGTTCAGGTCTTACTTAGTGGGGTCCAAAGTCATCGTTTATACCGACCACTCCGCCATCAAATATCTTTTGAGCAAGCAAGATGCCAAGCCTAGGTTGATCCGATGGATACTACTTTTGCAAGAATTTGACCTAGAGATCAAGGACAAGAAAGGGACGGAAAATTTGGTGGCAGACCATTTGTCGAGGATGAAGCAAGAATCACATGATAAGGAGGAGGATGAACTACCGATCGATGACTCTTTCCCAGATGATCAGTTGTTAGCCATTGAAAGATTGGATGCACCATGGTATGCGGACTTCGTCAATTACATAGTGTGTGGAGTCTTGCCTCCGGATCTGAGCTATCAACAGAAGAAGAAGTTCTTTGCTGACTTGAAGTATTATTTTTGGGATGAACCGTTTCTATACAAACGGTGTGTTGATGGGATGTTTAGAAGGTGCGTTCCTGAAGATGAAGTTTCAAGTATTCTCCATCATTGCCATTCATCTTCCTACGGGGGACATGCGAGCACTTCAAAGACAGCTGCAAAAGTTCTACAATCAGGTTTCTATTGGCCGAGCCTTTTCCGGGATGCAAGACAGTTTGTGATATCTTGTGATAGTTGTCAGAGGACCGGGAATATTTCGAAGCGACATGAGACGCCTTTACACTCCATCTTGGAAATTGAGGTCTTTGATGTGTGGGGCATAGATTTCATGGGACCGTTTCCGTCATCGTGTAACAACAAGTTCATTTTAGTGGCGGTGGACTACGTCTCCAAATGGGTAGAAGCGATAGCATCCCCCACCAACGATGCTAAAGTTGTTGTGAAACTATTCAAGAACGTTATTTTTCTAAGATTTGGGGTGCCACAGACGGTAATCAGTGATGGAGGTTCACACTTCATTGAAAGAAAATTCGAAGCTCTTTTAAGACAATATGGGGTCACCCATAAGGTTGCCACGCCATATCATCCTCAAACTAGTGGTCAAGTGGAAGTTTTCGAATCGTGAAATCAAGAGTATCTTGGAGAAAATAGTTAATCGTTCAAGAAAGGATTGGTCTATGAAACTCACAGATGCCTTATGGGCCTATCGAACTGCATACAAAACGCCCATAGGTATGACACCATTCAAATTGGTATATGGCAAATCGTGTCATCTCCCAGTTGAGTTAGAGCATAAGGCGTATTGGGCTATCAAACTCCTCAATTTTGATATGAAGACCGCGGGTGAGAAAAGAAAGCTTCAACTTCATGAGCTAGATGAGCTGCGTTTGGATTCGTATGAGAATGCTCGTATTTATAAAGAAAGGACTAAACGATGGCACGACAAGAATATTCTTCGAAGAGAGTTTAATCAAGGAGATATAGTGCTACTTTTCAACTCTCGTTTGAAGCTTTTTCCGGGCAAGCTCAAAATCTCGATGGTCCGGACCTTTTCAAGTCCGTGAGGTTTTTCCCAGTGGAGTTGTTGAAGTTTGGAGCGAAACAACGGGATCTTTCAAGGTGAATGGGCAACGATTGAAGCACTATATTGTAGGTGAACAAAACGAGAAAGGGGTCACTTATACCCTTTCCGATCCCCCCTTCATCGGAAAATTGAGCGCAAAAGGGGTCGAGCTCATGACCATAAACGAGCGCTTCTTGGGAGGCAACCCAAGTTTTCACACATACTAGTTCTTTTATTTTAGCATTTTATTTTGATATCAATTTTTTTTTTTAGGCAATTAGATTGGCACAAATTTAACTTATAATATTTTTGATCATGCAGTTGTGAAGAAATAAAGACATTTAGAAAAAAAAACTGCAGAAAAAGGAGTTAAAATGGGATGGCAGACTCTACCACACCCATACACCACACCCATGGTGCGCAGGAAAAAATCATCCAGAGCCCACCACACCTGTGTGCCACACCTGTGGCTTGAAAAAAAAAAGGGAAAGAAAATATCCCCCCTTCTCTTTCGTTCCAAAATCATCAGCCCCCTCATCCACAAATCACCGATCCCCCAAACCCACACCCTTCTCTGCCCTAATCCACACCTCCGACCGGATCTCCGACCACCGACCGCATCCACCTCCTCAGCTATCACCTCCGACCGAAAATCCGCCGTTCCTCACCTCTCCGATCTACCTCCGACCCAGTTCTGAAATCACCGCCCCCATCCTTCATCACAGCAACCAGGCCTCACTCCCCTTCATCACTGCAGAAACCACCCCCACTCTCAGACCAACCATTCATCCCCTCCGACCAAAACGCCGCTGCAACACCAACTCCATTTCACACCAGCCAGCAACTGCCGTCAAAATCTGCTATCAATTGCATTTCGAGAGACTAAATGGGACCTAAGCGCGGACGGATAAGTCAGGAAGCTTCAATTTCTACAGCGCGACGACGCAAAGGTAACTCTCAACCTCCCCAAAATCCTCATGCTATTGAATTTGTCAATGAACAGCAGCAAAATAGGTATAATACACTGGTTAAACGGGGAATTTTGAGTACCCGCTACTTGGATGAGAATTGTTTACGTAAGTTAGGGCTGTGGGATGATGTTTCATACCTCCTAAGACGGGTTGGTTGGTTAAATTTTGTTGAGGCTAAACACCACACGTATGAGCGTATTACTCTCGAATTTTTGAGCTCTCTTGATGCTGTTTTATTTAATGGTGAGGGTGTAAAGGAAGGGAAAATCACTTTTAGGCTATTTAACCAGTCTCACACACTTACATTAGCACAATTAAATCAGATATTTGGTTTTCCGGAGGGTGGGGCTAGAATTGTTCCTAAAAACTTTAACTTGATCCCATTTTGGACTTCAATCGCACGCTCTACCACTCAAAGACCTTATGATCCCTCCTTGTCACGAGCCTCTGCTGTTTATAACTCATGCTTTAGATATTTACAGAGGTTCATGGCTTTTACCATTTTCGGTCGAGGCGTGAGTGATGGAATCATGTGTGAGAGAGAACTTTACTTTTTATGTGCCATGGTTGAAGGACATAAGATTGACACAGGAGCTTTTATGATTCATCATATGTGTCGTGCAGCGAGAGCAACGAGTGGAAAAATTGTTTTTAGTGGCTTGATTACCACTTTAGCTTACGGGATGGGTTTAGGAGAATTTGTAGATGGACTTCATCCATTAAGCCCTAGTGCGTCCATTAACCTCGATGCTTGTCTACATATAAAATTGATTAGTAATAAGGGCAATAGGTTATGGTTATGTTTTCAGGATAATTATCTTTTCCCACTCTCTGATCCTGATCGCACAATCATCCATGTTCGCGCCAATTGGTCCTACCTAACATCTGATTTTGTGATTTGAGATGGTCATGAGGTTGTACCAGCTGAGGATGCTGACACGGTACCCCCGATCCCTATTCAGGCTGAGCCTACAAGGGGAACTAACTCTTTTCATCACCCTGATTGGTCAGCGGAATTATCAGCTATCCATATTTCTCTTGCCTCTCTTACTAACCGTGTAGGTGCCATCGAGCAAGAGCAACAACGTCAAGGACAACTACTGGACTCTATACACTACATGATGCAGTCTTTTCACGAGCGACAGCTCCGACAGGATGCCTCCGCGCCGCCTCCTTCTGACTAGTGAGTTGGTATGTTTCCTGCACCCTTGCACTAATTTCTATTTTATTACATTGAGGACAATGTAGATCTTAAGCTTGGGGGTGTGGGTTGTTCATTCATTGGTTGCCTGTCTATAATTGCCTATTTTTCTTTTATTTTAGTTTTTCTTTTGCTTTATTTCTTCATAAAAAAACAAAAAAACAAAATAGGGAAATGATCTCCTGATGATGACATGAATCATTAACCTTTATCAATCATTGAACTAGATAGATGCTCATTAATTGGGACTTAACAACTTCTTATACCATCTTTCAGCTGATTCTCAAAGGCTTTTGATTACAAGTTAACAATATGGGAGAACCAGACTTGAATGTTCTCTTTTCTTATAGGATTTAGCATTTATGTGGCTAGCGTCATAACCATTACTCTATTGAGACAAGAGGGGAATTAAATTTGGTAGACAAATAAAACTCGTGAGATTTTGAGCCTGAAATTGGATGCATTGCATATCCAATCGTTATTTTCTTTGCTTGTGTGATATTCTCCAATGGTGTAGGATACTAGAACTTGCATTGAATCTCTTCAAGGCCACATATAACTTTTGTATGCATAAAAGGTGATTGAGGCACATTTTTGTTTATAGTCCACATTAGCCAAATAGCCTACCATGCACTATTGTTTCCTTTGATTAGCCCCCTTGAGCCTATGAGCCTAATTTTGTTTATTAAACCCACATATGTAACCTTCAAAATCCGATTGTATCCCTTACCCATTATCTAAGCTAGTGGAGCACAATTTATGATATAACAGGTTATGTGAGCAATGAAATGTAAGATTGGGGGTGTGAAAGTAGGTGTTTGCTTCTTTTATACAAAAAAAAGAAAAAAAAAAGAAATGAAATTAAGAAAAAAAAAGATGAATAAAGTGTCCTCTTTATGGTGTATGTAATTGCGGGTGTCGAAAGAATTCATTATGGCATACTAAAAGGAGTAGTTGGAAGAAGTTCTTTAATAGATGATGGAGTTTGTTTGAATTTTATTGATCTTATTTTGAGATCAAATATTTTACAAGTATCGCTCCACTAGTGATAGGCTTTCAACTACAATCCCAAGTATATATCCTACCTTTTGACCCTAGCCCCATTACAACCAAATAAAAGACCTCATGATTTTGTTGCATGCATTAGTTTTCGAAGTGGTGGAGAATTGAGATGAAATGCAAGCTTATGGATTGAATACATCTATTCGGAAGAATTTTGAGCGATACAATCCCATCCTTAAATACATGAGAGATTGAGAGTCCACTTATCCTAAAGTGAGGTCTACCAATTTAACTACCTGAAGGTCTCAATTTTAGTACTTCGGGATTGAAGCTAGTTACATGAATTTCTTTTTCCTACTTTGACTTGAGAATTGGATAGGATGGTTATCCTTAACTTGTGACGCTTGTGATCATAAGTAAAGTTTAAAATGCGATTTTGTTAAGAATTTTGGAAATTAATTTGTTAAAGTCCCGATGAAAAGTATTTGTTTTGTGATATGTTTGATATTGGTTGAAGGATTGATGAGGGGGTGATCCCTACTCTATTAGGCTTTCACTCCTCCTAATTTTTATTGTTTATTTGCTTGAGGACAAGCAAAAGTCTAAGCTTGGGGGAGTTGATAAACACGTAAAATATGCATTATCTTAGTGTGTTTCAAGCATGATTTACGAGCGCGAGTGTTTAATGCATATTTCGTGTTTAGATCGAGGATACTGCTGTGGTTTGTGTTCTTATATGTAGATATTGGCTCAAGATTGAAAGATTTGATGATCGTTGGAAGTTTTACAAGAGTTTGAAGCAACAACAAGATTTTGAAGGCATGGTTCGTGAAGAAAATGGATGCACGAGTATAAAGAACTGGAATGTCGACCATGATGCAGTTTGAATCAAGAAAAACTCAAAAGATGAAAGTTGTAGATCTCTTCAACAGAATTCCAATGCAATTTGAATCACCTCATTCCGAGGCCGGACGCAAACGTTATAGCCAAAATACCGAAGACTATACAGACAAGCACGAAATCAGCAAAACAGCCCCTACCACACCCTGGTGTGGTGCAGACCACACCGGTGGCGCGGGAATTAGTTATTTTCCAGATTTTTGGGGACATATAAATAGATGTTTTGACTTAGGGTTTTGGATATCTTTTGTTATGTTCTTTTAGCCATCAACTAGCAACTATTCTAGGGTTCAAGTATTGAAGGAAGACATTAATCTCTTGTAGAAGATTGGATTGCAAGTTCTTATTTTGAAGATTTCAATTGAAAGACGGGTTAATTCTTTCCTCTCTTTGATTTATTTCTTCTTATGATTGATTTGCATAATTATTTGATGTCTTCTCTTATTCCAATCATGTGTGAGTAGATTTCTTGTCTAGGATTGGGAAAGAACCCAACTTTTTGGTGATTGATGATGAATTGATATAGGTTCTTGGTGAAAGTTTAAATCTTTGAACTTGATTTCTAGTGTTTTAATTTTGTTGATTCGCTTGATCACCGTATTAGCAATCATAGGTAATTAATTGAAGGACTGAAAGGTGAAGATTAATACCGGATCTCTAGAAATTAAGCAGGGAGCTCGAACCACGAAAGTAGGCTAGATTCCTTGGGGATTTGATTTGGATTAGCATAAAGCTTAATGGGTTTAATTTAATCTTGATTCCACGAAAGTAGGTTAATTGAGATTGATTAAGCACGATCTTTAGACCTTGAAAGAGGCTTTAGATTAATTTAGGCTAATTCACCCTTTCTAGATTAAACCAACACAACCCCCCCCCCCTTAGGATACACGTCAACAAGAACGTCTCAAACAGAGACGCAAAACACACTCAAACGATCTTGGAATCACAGAATAAAACCAGTAAACAAGAGTTCAATCACATTACTCACAGATATAACGTGGTTCACTCTTACGAAGCTACTACACTGTGCAACGACGGCGCCCAATTTGTTTATATTCCTTTCGATGTTATATAGGAAAAAGATAAAGAGAACACCCTTTCTTGATCAAGATACTCTTTAAGATTTCTCACAAACTTTCTCTCAAGATCTCTCAATGATATTACTTATATATATGTCTTTCTCTTTCTCTCTCTGCTACTGAGATGCTTTACAAATCAAACTTAGGGGGTATTATAAGTTTTCTCATGGGGATAGGTGAACACTATTTAGGGTAGCTGAACACTGTAGCAGGAGTAGGTGAACACTATTCGGGGGGTATGTGAACACTGTAGCAAGGGGTAGGTGAGAAGGCTATCCATACAACCTCAATGTTCTCAACAATCTCCTACTTGGAGAGTCTTCTCAATGAACACCGCTTCTTGGTTGCATCATTCGGATGTCTTGTATCTTTGATATCTTGCACGACCCTCAATATTCTTAACGAATGACATATGAGGCTGCACACAGTCTCACCTTCTCGAGCGGAACTGGCTTGGTTAGCATATCGGTTGGATTGTAACTCGTATCAATCTTTACAAGCTTGAACTCATTCATGCTTTGCTATCTTCGTATGACATGATGCTTCACGTCAACATGCTTGGTCCGAGCATGGAATGCGTCATTCTCTGACAAGTGAATGACACTTTGATTGTCGCAGTGGATGAAGTATTTCTCAAAGCTTACCCCAAGCTCGAGAAGAGAAGCTTTCAACCATAGCAACTCCTTTGCTGCCTCTGCTGCAGGCACATACTCAACTTCGGTTGTCGACATAGCCACGGTATCCTATAACTTGGATCTCCAACTTATCGCTCTACTACCCAATATGAAGATGTAGCAGCTCGTGCTCCTTCTTGAGTTTATATCCTCGGCGTAATCTACATCACAAAAGCCTCTAACTATAAATCCGTCCTACCATACTCAATACAACGGTCAGACGAACATCTCAAGTATCGTAGAAGCCACTTGACCGCACTCTAGTGATGCTTTCCTGAATTGCTCATGAAGCGGCTCACAACTCTCACTCCTTGTATAATATCTATCCTCGTGCACACCATCGCATACATCAAACTCCTAACGGCAAATGTGTATGGTATGTTGGCCATGAACTCATGCTCTTCAGTAGTCTCTGGTGCTTGGGTCTTCGATAGCTTGAAATGGCTCGCAAACGGCGAGCCCACTGGTTTAGCTTTCTTTATGCCAAACTTTTTAAGAATCTTCTCAATGTAGGCCTTCTGAGATAACATCGGCCTCTGTGTTGATCTGTCTCTGGTGGTCCTCATCCTAAGAATCTGGTTTGCTGGACCCAGATCCTTCATCTCGAAACACTCAGAGAGATAACCCTTGAGTTCCTCAATGCAGGTCAAGTCGGGTCTTGCAATCAACATATCATTAACATAATTCAAGAGTATCACATAGGATTCACCATACCTCTTGATGGAGTAACAGTGGTCTGTGTCGTATTTGAGTAAACTGTTCTCCTCCATAAAGTTCTCAAACTTTATGCACCACTGTCGCGGAGCTTGCTTCAGGCCATACAAGCTCTTGCACATGTGACACACGAGGCCCTCCTTACCACGTTCCTCGAAGCCCACTAGTTGATGCATATAGATCTCTTCCTCCAAATCTCCATGAAGGAATACCATCTTCACATCCATCTGCTCTAGATGTAGATCTCAAACTGCTATAATGCTCAGCACAGTCCAGATCATGGTCAACTTAACGATGGGAGCGAAAACGTTAGAATAGTTTATCCCTATTTTCTACTCATAGCCCTTCACTACAAGCATCGCCTTGTAGCGTCTCTGTCCATCGGCTTCATCCTTGACCCGATAAATTCACCGATTGTGAAGAGTCTTTTGCCCTATTGGAAGCTTTACGAGCTCCCAAGTCACATTCTTCGTGAAGGATTTCATTTCTTCCTCCATGGCAGACTCCCACTTGCCCCGAGCTTTGCCAGTCTGTTGTACCTCCTCATAGCTCTCTGGCTCATCACTGTCAGTCAGGAGAAGATAATTCATGGTGGAAAGGTACCTCTCTGGCATCCTCGAATTTCTTGGAGTTTTGCGAACTACGATCGTCAACTCTGCTGGATCCTGCTACTATGCATCTGGCACGTTCTCTTAGTCTCCGTCTTCTATGTTGGTTGGTAACTCATCGTCGTCCTCACTGTTAGTAATATCTAGGAAAAGAGGGGGAAATAACTGGCTCTCACTCATCTCTTTGGTCTTGTACACTGCATCCTCACGGAACACGACGTCACGACTGCGCACCACATTGCGCGCATCGTGATCCCAGAAACAGTATACATATTCATCTCCTCCATAGCCAATGAAAGAGAGCTACTTTGACTTTGGATCAAGCTTTGACTGGCCTGCAGGATGGGTCATGACATATGCGTCACAACAAAATACTCGTAAGTGTTCTAGCTTCAGCTTCTTTTTGGTCCAAGTCTCTTCAGGTATCCCATAACCGAGAGCCGCGAATGGTCTGTGGTTGATCAAGTATGTAGCAGTATTCACAGCATCGACCTAAAAATTCTTGGGCAATCCGGAGTGGATCCTCATACTTCTGACGCGCTCTAAGATAGTGTGATTCATACGCTCTGCCACTCCATTGTGTTGAGGTGTGCCTAGAACGGTCTTCAGTCTCCTAATCCCATGGGACGAGTAAAAATTCTCAAACTCGTGGCTATAATACTCGCCTTCATTATCAAACTTTAGATACTTTAGCTTATTGCATGTTTCGTTCTCTACACAGGCAAGCCACTTCTTGAAGATAATAAAAATATCTAACTTGTGGTTCAAGAAGAACACCCACAGTTTTCTAGTAGCATCCTTAATGAAAGAGACAAAGTAAAGAGAGTTACCAACAAATAGGACTTGCGGAGGTCCTCACACGTCAGTGTGCACCAGCACCAATTTCTACAGTTTTGAATCCGGGCTGGTCTTGTTGAAACTCACCTTCTTATGTTTACCTGTCACGCCCCGCTTGGACTAAGTCTACAAAATCGGGGACAATGGATGATGATAAAGGTATGCAGATAAGCCCTAACAATTCTTAGCATGAACAAAATTTTATCAATCCAAGCATCAAACTTACTGTATCACATCTACCTTAAAAAGATACTTAGCATGAACAGTCCACCCCCCCCCCCCCCCCCCTTCGTTGAAAATTATTCATCAAGTAAATTGCTTGAGAAATTTCTTAAATTGGTTGATTCGAAGACAGATAAAGGTAAATTGGTTGCCTAATTTCTCAAAGGGTAAGTAATTAGTTGAGAGATCTCAATGCGAAGGAGTTGGCTCGCGGAGGAGGAGGGTTGAAGGCGGAGGAGGAGGTCGACGGCAAGATCGCGGAGGAGGAGGGTTGACGATAGCCGACGG
>NC_033794.1:116580411-116609319 GCF_001876935.1 Asparagus officinalis | reverse complement strand
GCAGCCTCCCCTCCCCTCCTCTGCCCGTCCTCGTCACCATAGATTGCCGTCGCTCCCCCGCCGTAGAAACTATTGCGCTGCCAAAACAAACGTTTACAGTATAATTATGAACACAATTTGTAAACTAAACCAATCAACTACAACTACATGAGCATACACTATAAGCAAGACATGTTGCTGCTACATCTACGACCGGTGGAGCTCAGCTTTTAATCGATTCATTGTTGTACTTCTCTCAGATGTTGAGATGATGAAGGAACGATTCGTAATATTCGAAACAATATAATGAAAGGTAGAAAATGAGCCCAAGTGAAAGGAAGATACTGTGTGATAGAAAATATAAAGGGCTACACACCGGCGAAGATGATGGTAAAAATGGAGACCGGAGGTGGCCGGAAAACACGCGCGAAGTCAGCACAACACTGCTGTTTTCTGCTCGCTGCCGCCATCGAGCGATGTTTCAGAAGATACCGAGAAAGATAGAGAATGAGTTAGAGTGTGATACAAATTAGAGGCGATAGGAAACATGTAGGGCTACTCACCAAAGAAGAAATCAGTAGAAACAGAGATTGGAGGTGATCGAAAAGTGTGTGCGAAGTCGACACAAAACTATAACTTTTTACAGTGCAATTTCTCACCGTTCGGGTTTGTTCTTCGCTATTTGGTACTTTTTGCCGTTTTTCTGGCTTGCCGAAGATAGGAGGAGGTTGTCAGGGTCATCGGGGTGTCTCAGTGGGCTCCACCGGAGGTGGGAGGAGCTTTTCTCTATTCCCAAAAGCCTAGAACTAAGATGAATTAGAGTTAGAACTAGCTAGAACTAATATGGAGCGGGCTAGAACTAACATGGAGCGAGCTAGAACTAACATGGGGCGGGTTATAATTAATATGGGGCAAGTTAGAACTAACTTGAGAGCCTAAGATCCTAGAACTAAGATAAATTAGAGCTAGAACTAGCTAGAACTTACATGGGGCGGACTAGAACTAATATGGGGCGGACTAGAACTAATATGAGACAAATTAGAACTAATTTGAGAGTCCAAGAACCTAGAACTAAGATGACTTAGAGCTAGAACTATCTAGAACTAACATGTGGCGGGCTAGAACTAACATGGTGCGGGTTAGAACTAACATGTGGCAAGTTAGAACTAACTTGAGAATCCAAGAGCCTAGAACTAAGATGAATTAGAGCTAGAACTAGAACTAGCTAGAACTAACATGCGGCGGGCTAGAACTAATATAGGGCAGGTTAGAACTAATATAGGGTAAGTTAGAACTAACTTGAGAGCTCAAGAACCTTGAACTAAGATGAATTAGAGCTAGAACTAACTAAAACTTACACCGGGCGGGCTAGAACTAACATGGGACGGGTTAGAACTAACATGGGGCAAGTTAGAACTAACTTGAGAGCGCAAGAGCCTAGAACTAAGATAAATTAGAGCTAGAACTAGCCAGAACTAATATTGGGCAGGCTAGAACTAACATGGGTTCTCAAGTTAGTTCTAGATAGTTCACATGGTATCTTCCTTTCACTTCTCTCAGAGGTTGAGATGATGAAGGAACGATTCACAATATTCGAAGCGATATAATAAGAGGTAGAAAATGAGCCCAAGTAAAAGGAAGATACCGTGTGATAGACAATATAAAGGGCTACACACCGGTGAAGATGATGGAGAAAACAGAGACCGAATGTGGCCGAAAAACACACGCGAAGTCGGCACGACGCTGTAGTTTTCTACTCATTGCTGTCGTCGAGCTATATTTCGGATGTTACCGAGAGAGATAGAGAATGTGTTAGAGTGTGATACAAATTGGAGGTGATAGGCAATATGTAGGGCTACTCACTAAAAAAAAATCGGCGGAAACAAAGATTGGAGATGATCGAAAAGTGCGTGCAAAGTTGGCACAAAACTGTAGTTTTTTGCAGTGTAATTTCTCGCTGTTCGGGTTTGTTCTTCACTGTTTGGAGCTTTTCACCACTGTCCGGGCTTGCCGGAGGTGGGAGGAGGTTGCCGGAGTCGTCAGGGTGTCTTGGTGGGCTCCACCGGAGGTGGGAGGAGCTTTTCTCCGTTCCCAAGAGCCTAAAACTAAGATGAATTAGAGCTATAACTAGCTAGAACTAACATGAAACGTGTTAGAACTAATATGGGGCGTGTTAGAACTAACATGGAGCGGGTTAGAACTAATATGGGGCGGGTTAGAACTAACTTGAGAGCCTAAGAGCCTAGAACTAAGATGAATTAGAGCTAGAACTATCTAAAACTAGCTAGAACTTATATGGGACGGACTAGAACTAATATGGGGTGAATTAGAACTAACATAGGGAAAGTTAGAACTAATTTGAGAGCCCAAGAGCCTAGAACTAAGATAAATTAAAGCTAGAACTATCTAGAACTAACATGGGATGAGATAAAACTAACATGATATGGGTTAGAACCAACATGTGGCAAGTTAGAACTAACTTAAGAGCCCAAGAGCGTAGAACTAAGATGAATTAGAGCTAGAACTAGATAGAACTAACATGGGGCGGACTAAAACTAACATGAGGCATGTTAGAACTAACATGGGGTAAGTTAAAACTAACTTGAGAGCCCAAGAGCCTAGAACTAAGATGAATTAGAGCTAGAATTAGCTACAACTTACATAGGACGAGCTAGAACTAACATTGGGCGGGTTATAACTAACATGTGGAAAGTTAGAACTAACTTGAGAGCCCAAAAGCCTAGAACTAAGATGAATTAGAGCTAGAACTAGATAGAACTAACATGAGGCGAACTAAAACTAACATGGGTTTTCAAGTTAGTTCTAGATAGTTCACACGGCATCTTCCTTTCACTTCTCTCAGAGGTTGAGATAATGAAGGAACGATTCGTAATATTCGAAGCGATATAACAAGAGGTAGAAAATGAGCCCAAGTGAAAGCAAGATACAATGTGATATATAATATAAAGGGCTATATACTGGCAAAAACGGTGGTAAAAACGGAGACCGGATGTGGCCGAAAAATGCTCGCGAAGTTGGCACGGTGCTGATGTTTTCTGCTTGTTGCTACCATCGAGCGATGTTTCAGACGTTACCGAGAGAGATAGAGAATGAGTTAGAGTGTGATACAAATTGAAGATGATAGGCAACATGTAGGGCTACTCACCAAAGAAAAAATCGACGGAAATAAAGATTAGAGGTGATTGAAAAGTGCGTGCGAAATCGGCATAAAACTATAGTTTTATGCAGTGCAATTTCTAACCATTCGGGTTTGTTTTTTACTGTTTGGAGCTTTTCACCACTATCTGGGTTTGTCAGAGGTGGGAGGAGGTTGTCGAGATCGTCGGGGTGTCTCGGTGGACTCCGTCGGAGGTAGGAGGAGCTTTTCTCCATTCCCAATAGCCTAGAACTAAGATAAATTAGAGCTAGAACTAGCTAGAACTAACATGGAGCGTGTTAAAACTAACATGAGACATGTTAGAACTAACATGGATCATGTTAGAACTAACATGGGGTAAGTTAGAACTAACTTGAGAGTCCAAAAACTTAGAACTAAGATGAATTAGAGCTAGAACTAGCTAAAACTTACATGAGGCTGGCTAAAACTAACATGGGACGGGTTAGAACTAACATGGGATAAGTTAGAACTAACTTGAGAGCCTAAGAGCCTAGAACTAAGATGAATTAGAGGTAGAACTATCTATAACTAACATGGGACGGGCTAGAACTAACATGGTGCGTGTTAGAACTAACATGTGGCAAGTTAGAACTAACTTGAGAGCTTAAAAGCCTAGAACTAAGATGAATTAGAGCTAGAACTAGCTAGAACTAACATGGGGCAGACTAGAACTAACATGGGACATGTTAGAACTAATATGGGGCAAGTTATAACTAACTTGAGAGCCCAAAAGCCTAGAACTAAGATGAATTAGAGCTAGAACTAATTAGAACGTACATAGGACGGGTTATAAGTAACATGGGGCGTGTTAGAACTATCATGGGGCAAGTTAGAACTAACTTGAGAGCCCAAAAGCCTAGAACTAAGATGAATTAAAGCTAGAACTAGCTAGAACTAGCTAGAACTAATATGGGATGTGCTAGAACTAACATGGGTTCTCAAGTTAGTTCTAGATAGTTAACACAGTATCTTCCTTTCAATTCTCTCAGAGGTTGAGACGATGAAGGAACGATTCGTAATATTCGAAGTGATATAACGAGAGGTAGAAAATGAGCATAAGTGAAAGGAAGATATTGTGTGATAGACAATACAAAGGGCTACACACCAGCGAAGACGGTGGTAAAAACGGAGACCAAAGGTGGCCGAAAAACGCGCGCGAAGTCGTTATGGCGCTGCTGTTTTCTGCTGACTGCTGCCGTCGAGCGATGTTTCGGACGTTACCGAGAGAGATAGAGAATGAGTTAGAGCATAAAAAAAATTAGAATTGATAGGCAATATGTAGGGCTACTCACCAAAGAAGAAATCGGCGGAAATAGAGATTCGGAGGTGATCGAAAAGTGCGTGCGAAGTCAGCACAAAACTATAATTTTTTGCAGTGTAATTTCTCGCCGTTCGGGTTTGTTCTTTGCTGTTTGGAGATTTTCTCTACTGTCCAGGCTTGCCGAAGGTGGGAGGAGGTTGCCAGGTTCGTCGGAGTGTCTCGGTGGGCACCATCGGAGGTGGGAGAAGCTTTTCTTTATTCCCAAGAGCCTAGAACTAAGATGAATTAGAGCTAGAACTAGCTAGAACTAACATGGAGCGGATAAAAACTAACATGGGATGTGTTAGAACTAACATGTGGTAAGTTAGAACTAACTTGAGAGCCCAAGAGCCTAGAACTAAGATGAATTAGAGTTAGAACTAGCTAAAACTTACATGGGGCGGGCTAGAACTAACATGAGACAAGTTAGAACTAACTTGAGAGCCCAAGAGCCTAGAACTAAGATAAATTAGAGCTAGAATTATCTAGAACTAATATGGGACGGACTAAAACTAACATGGAACGGGTTAGAACTAACATGGAGCAAGTTAGAACTAACATATGACAAGTTAGAACTAACTTGAGAGCCCAAGAGCCTAGAACTAAGATGAATTAGAGCTAGAACTAGCTAGAACTAACATGGGGAGGACTAAAACTAACATGAGGCGAGTTAGAACTAACTTGTCCCAATAGCCTAGAACTAAGATGAATTAGAGTTAGAACTTGCTAGAACTAACATGGAGCGGGTTAGAACTAATATGTGACAAGTTAGAACTAACTTGAGATCATAAGAGCCTAGAACTAAGATGAATTAGAGATAGAACTAGCTAAAACTAACATGAAGCAGGCTAAAACTAACATGGGGCGGACTAGAACTAACTTGAGAGCCAAAGAGCCTAGAATTAAGATGAATTAGATTTAGAACTAGTTAGAACTAACATGGGATGAATTAGAACTAACATGGGGCGAGTTAGCACTAACTTGAGAGCCCAAGAGCTTAGAACTAAGATGAATTAGAGCTAGAACTAGCTAGAACTAACATAGAGCGGGTTAGAATTAACATGGAGTAAGTTATAACTAACTTGAGAGCCCAAGAGCTCAAGAACTAAGATTTCGGATATAAGATCAAGACACGATTATTTTTCCCGATTAGAAAAAAGGAAAAAAAATTGAGGGTGTTGTTGGTTCATCAACAGAGGAGAGTCACAAGTAGAAAAATAAAGAAGACATTAAAAGTCTCGTTAGAATTAAAGTCAAAACTAGTCATGTCATTCACTTTCTTCTTTAACTTCAAAACCCACTATTACATCCACGAGTCTCAACATAAAAATATAATTTTGATTTATTTTAATCATGAGACTTCCGTGAGCCCTTGCTTTTCTGACACAAGGCTAAGTCACACATGAGAAACAAATGAACTGAATACTTAATTAAACTCCATGATTTTCCTCTCATATCCAGCAAACATAACAAGCCCATTGTGGGATGCACAAAATACTTCATTAGAGGTGACATTGCTCTTTGCTGTAATATAAGCTTTTCATGCAACCCAGAATACACCTTCGCTTGCTAGATAAAACTAACCGTCACATTTTTTTTGAAATTAATGAATGTAAGGTAAGTATAAAGGACTTCTTCACTTACTCGAGGGCGAGGCGGAGAGCGGTAACAGCTAACTCCGACGTGATCGAGGGCAAGGCGGGGAGCGGTGGCAAGCTACGAAGATGAGGTCGGGCGGAGGAGAGGAGGGGATGCGGCAACAAATTCGAGGACGAGGCAAAGAGCGGCAACGGCGGACTCCGATGTGGTCGAGGGCCGAGGCCGCGCGAGCTACGACGATGAGTGGCGGAAGGAGAGGAGGCGAGGCGGCGACAAACTCTAAGGCGAGCTTAGGGGCTGGGCGGAGGCGGCGACGGCGAGGAGGGCGAGGGCTAGGGCGACGAGCTTGAGAAAGCCATTGGTTTTAGAGAGAGAGAGAGAGAGAGAGAGAGAGAAAGAGAGAGAGAGCTGGGTTTGAGGGATTGAAGAGAGGGTATAAGGTTATTTTGGGGATTTTAGCTTAACTGGCATGTAATAATTGCTAAAAAGGCGGCTGCAGCATAAAGTGCCACATTTTAAGGGACTTAATCACATGGGGGGAACTAGGAGGGGCTGCAGCACATGAAGTTTCTGTTTTTTGGGTCTGGACATATTTTTCCCTATATATAAAGAAAGTACGCCATCAAAAAATGAATTTTCTCTTCTCACCATTTATTTTTATGTCGTGGTGAATAACAACCCAAATACGTGTGAAGTAGATTACTTATTTTTCCATTACTAGTTTCATGTATAATATATTAGATTATTTTGACCAATATTAAAGAACCAAAGATGTAATCTTTTACTTCATCAACAAAAACTATAATATTTATAAACATGGGCTCTTCACTTTCATCAAACTATTAATCAAAAGTACTCACTAGTTTATATTATGGCGTTGAAAACAAGTATTGGTTTCTGCTGGTCATCAACTTACCCTCCAAATCTTAATATCTATAAAACTACCCCTTAAATAATTAATTTTAAAAAAGGACACAGATCTACCGGTCATCAACTTTAATAGGACAATATGCAAATTTAATTTAAAAATTATAAAAAGTAGCTAAATCTATATTCATCAGGTTGATGATTTTTTGAGTTTAGATGTTGCCAAAGTTGGTGATTTGAGGGATACTTATCAAATAATAAGATTTAGAAATAGTTTTGCAAGTTTTCATGATTTAAGGGGTGTATATGCAAATAATCCAAAAAATAAAAAGATAAGATCACCGAACCGTCGCAAACCCAAAAGCTCACATTATTAACGGGACCCACGGAACCGTCCCATCTCTTTCCTCTCTTCTTCTCTCTTCCCTCATAAATTCCCACTCTCGAGAGCCCATCCCTCTCTCGTTCCAAACTCGAAACAAATCGAAGCAATGGCCTTCGCAAAAGATCCAAACCTCGATCACTGAAACCCTAGTTTTTTCTCTGTGGAAAATCTGAGAGCTTTTTAACTCCAAGATGGCGATGATGAGCAAGACGAAGGATTTGTTTGAGGGGATAATGAGGGAGGGATCTTTCAAGTGGGCGATCAGTCGAAGGACTTCGTTCGATGAGGAGTTTGAGGAGATGGGACGCTCTCCTTCGGGTAAAAGGAAGTCGATTCCAGAACTCTCGCCGATAGCTAACGTGATTGTTGGTCGATGCTCCAAGTATGGTTTTTGCGATATTTGTATTTTTTTAATTTTAATTTGATTTAAGCTGGAATTATATGTTTTTTTATGTTTTTATGGCCAATTGGCGTTAACTGTTTGTGGTTAATTGCACGTATGATTAGAAGTGGGAAGAATCTCTTTCTACTTTTAATTTGGTGTCCCAAAGTTTGACAGTTCTTTAACTTTGATATCCTCCATAGCCCTAACTTTGTTTCTCACTTTCCCATACTCAAAAACTGAAATTGGGTAGGAAAATAGTTTCTCATTCAACTTTTATATGTTGATATTCTTGAACAAAATTAACATCAACATTTTTGCATTTTGTGGTATTATATTGTCAACAAAGAACTTCAGGGTATCAAAGTTAAGAACTTGAAATTTGAGGTATTAAGGTTCAAATAAACCATGTGATATATTTATTTTTGTTTGTAAGCTCATGGCCAACATAATCATCGAAAAGGTAAAATCTTTAGCTCTTAAGTACATAAACTAAGAACAAAAAGCCCAATCTTGTAATCAATTGCACCAAGTTTATGAACTACATGAGTCTGTTAAGTCGAATGCAACTTAATTAATAAAAAAGTCACACCTTTGAATCAAATGCCATTTCAGAGTGAACCAAATTTCTACTAAAAATCATTGGATACCAACATAATCACCAAAAAAATTAAAAAATGAAGTACAAAAATCAAACCTTTAGCTCCACAACGACATAAACCAAGAACAGCCCCAACTTTAGCTTCCTATTGGGTTTGGGTCTGGTGATCCGATTCTGCTTCTAGACCCTGATGCATATGAACCTGGCAAGATTCAGTGACCTGAATCCTCTCGATCTGCTCTAAGAGAACCGGTGGAGATAGGGATTGGTAGAGGCAATGGTGGAAGAGTCGACACATTCCGTCGACGAGGGAGTTGCCGCCCATATAAAGGTGATGTTTGCGGGTAGTGAGTTTGGGTTTGGATGGGCATTCAGGTTTAGACCTATATTGATCAATAGAAGAAAGTAAACACATTTGAAATCTCAATCAACTACCCGCAAACATCACCTTTATTTGAGTTTGGACCTTACTATTCTCTTCACTTTCATCAAATGTAACAAAATGACTCATCTTGTTTGATATTGTTAGCTTGAAAACAAGTGTTTCATAAAATATCTTAACTGTATTAAGGGCGTGTTTGGTTCGCTTAAAAGGGCCGAAGAAATACGTTTCTACACCTGACACCACATCCACATCGTCATTTTTGTTTCCGCCCCTTTCATTTCCTCGCTTTGGTTCACTCGGGGAGAAGGGAGAAAACTCTGCTGAAAACACCACCACTTAGGAAATTTTCCCTTCCCCGATTTCCCTTCCCAACCGAGAGAAATCGAGAAAAACCCTAGCCGCTCTGACAACTGCCCTCTTAATTCTCCCTGATTTCCTTCCCCAACCGATTAGCTACGCTGGGTTACCTCCTCGCCTCTCGCCAGAAATCTCCCGCGATGTCTTCGTTGTTGTCTTCGCCGTCTTCGTCTTTTTCCTGGATTTCTGTCGTGGGTTTCTTCGTCGCTGAAATTGAGGTATAAATAATAAACCCTAGATCTGAAATATCATTCAAAGTTATTGTTTTTGTTCTAAAATTGCTTCGTCGTCGAGCTCTTGTGGCTGTTTGTTGTTAATAGGCTGATTTGAGCTTGTTTAGCTCTATGTTGTTAGGTTTTTGGCTTCTATTTGTGCTCGTCGTTGAGCTCTCGTGGCTGTTTTTTTGTTAATAGGCTGATTCAAGCTTGTTTAGCTCTATGTTGGGTTTTTGGCTGCTATTTGTGCTCGTCGTCGAGCTCTCGTGGTTGTGATTTTTTTACTTAAGCTATGATGATTGTCAAAATTTTTGAGATTAGCAACCTGCAATATCTATTAATATTACATTGGATGGCTAATAATGATGATATTGACAAGTTATGAGCCCTAAGTGATAATTTTCATACATGCTTAGGTTAGTTCTCAACTAGTGGTATGTTAGTTCTAGTTGAGCCCCTGTTAGTTCTAGCTGATGTCATGTTAGTTCTAACTTCCAGCTAGTGATTTCTAATATAAGTGTTAGTTCTAGGCTATGATGATTGTTAAAATTTTTGAGATTAGCAACCTGCAATATCTATTGATATTGCACTGGATGACTAACAATGATGATATTGACTAAGTTCTGAGCCCTAAGCCGTAATTTTCATACACCTTGTATTATACTTACAAGCTCAACTCACACACACGTTTTTAAGAAAATATCATATTTATGTATTATGGACTCAACGACAATATTTTATACCTTTATTAAGTCCTTTAATCCACTCAGAAGTGTTTTCAAATATGTTTACAATTATCGAGTTAAAATCAAGTAGTTATGAACTCGTATTTTTGACATTTTTCACAAAACATGATTTTTCATAAATATGAGGTGCTATTTGAAAATTTCTCTTTCATACAAGTTTGTGTTCATATTTAAAAACTTTCCCCAAGGTTTTACCTTTTTTAGAGCTCATTTGCTATTTTAATTGATTTCTAAAAGTCCATTTTTTTGAATATATTGTTGATATAATTTTGAGCCTGGTTCATGGATGGTTGGTGGGTGTTTCTTGGTTCATTGGCTAGTGGGTGTTTCCTGGTTCATTGACTGATTGGTGTTTCTTTGCATATTGTTTCCTGGTTTTTGTTGGTTTTTACTTTTGCTTTTGTGCTGGCTTTGTGGCTGTTTGTGATGATGATGAGCTCATGTTGCTGTTTGAGTTCTTGGAAAACAGGTTTTGTGTGCACACATTGTTCAAGTGCTGTTTTGTGTTATTGGTTGGTGTTGTTTTGTTTAGGTTTGTTCTCAGCCAGATTTTGTGCACATATAACCAGTTTTGTAAGAGGTGTTGCTCGTTCATATATGCTCAGGTTTGTTCTCAACTTTAGTTCTAGTTGAGCTCATATTAGTTCTAGCTGATGTCATGTTAGTTCTAACTTTCAGCTAGTGTTATTTTTAATATAAACGTTAGTTCTAGTGGTATGTTGGTACTAGTTGAGTCTCTGTTAGTTCTAGTGGCTCTCGTGTTAGTTCTAACTGATGTCGTGTTAGTTCTAACTTGTAGCTAGTATTTATTTTTATTTTCTAATATAATTCTCTTCTAGTGGTATGTTAGTTCTAGTTGAGCCCCTATTAGTTCTAGTATCTCATGTTAGTTCTAGCTGATGTCATGTTAGTTTTAACTTCCAGCTAGTGTTATTTCTAATATAATTGTTCTCTTCTAGTGGTATGTTAGTTCTAGTTGAGCCCATGTTAGTTCTAGTGGCTCTCATGTTAGTTCTAGCTGATGTCATGTTAGTTCTAACTTCCAGCTAGTGTTATTTCTAATATAAACGTTAGTTCTAGTGGTCTGTTAGTTCTAGTTAAGGTCCATGTTAGTTCTAGTGGCTCTCCCGTTAGTTCTAGCTGATATCTTATTAGTTCTAACTTGCACCTAGTGTTATTTCTAATATAAGCGTTAGTTCTAGTGGTATGTTAGTTCTAGTTGAGCCAATGTTAGTTCTAGTGGCTCTCCTGTTAGTTTTAGCTGATGTCGTGTTAGTTCTAACTTTCAGCTAATGTTATTTCTAATATAAACGTTAGTTCTAGTGGTATGTTAGTTCTAGTTGAGCCTCTGTTAGTTCTAGTGGCTCTCGTGTTAGATCTAACTTTCAGCAAGTGTTATTTCTAATATAAGCATTAGTTCTATTGGTATGTTAGTTCTCGTTGAGCCCCTATTAGTTCTAGTTGTTATCGTGTTAGTTCTAGCTGTCGTCATGTTGGTTCTTACTTCCAGCTAGTGTTATTTCTAATATAAGTGTTAGTTCTAGTGGTATGTTAGTTCTAGTTGAGTCCCTGTTAGTTCAAGTTGAGCCCCTGTTAGTTCTAGTTGATGTCATGTTAGTTCTTACTTTCAGCTAGTGTTATTTCTAATATAAGCGTTAGTTCTAGCGGTATGTTAGTTCTAGTTGAGCTCCTGTTAATTCTGGTGGTTCTCGTGTTAGTTTTAGCTGATGTCATGTTGGTTCTACTTCCAGTTAGCGTTAGTTCTAATATAAGTGTTAGTTCTAGTGGCTATGTTAGTTCTAGTTGAGCCATGTTAGTTCTGGTGGTTCTCGTGTTAGTTCTAGCTGATGTTATGTTAGTTCTAACTTCTAACTAGTGTTATTTCTAATATAAGCGTTAGTTCTAGTGGTCTGTTAGTTCTAGTTGAGCCCATGTTAGTTCTAGTGGCTCTCGTGTTAGTTTTATCTGATGTCGTGTTAGTTCTAAATTGCATCTAGTGTTATTTCTAATTTAAACGTTAGTTCTAATGACTATGTTAGTTCTAGTTGAGCCCATGTTAGTTCTAGTGGTTCTCATGTTAGTTCTAGCTGATGTCATGTTAGTTCTAACTTCCAGCTAGTGTTATTTCTAATATAAGCGTTAGTTCTAGTGGTCTGTTAGTTCTAGTTAAGGTCAATGTTAGTTCTAGTGGCTCTCCTGTTAGTTCTAGCTGATGTTTTGTTAGTTCTAACTTGCACCTAGTGTTATTTCTGATATATGCGTTAGTTCTAGTGGTATGTTAGTTCTAGTTGAGCCCATGTTAGTTCTAATGGCTCTCTTGTTAGTTCTAGCTGATGTCGTGTTAGTTCTAACTTCCAGCTAATGTTATTTCTAATATAAACGTTAGTTCTAGTGATATGCTAGTTCTAGTTGAACCCCTATTAGTTCTAGTGGTTCTCGTGTTAGTTCTAGCTGATGTCATGTTAGTTTTAACTTCCAGCTAGTGTTATTTCTAATATAAGCGTTAGTTCTGGTGGTATGTTAGTTCTAGTTGAGCCCCTGTTAGTTCTAGTTATTCTCGTGTTAGTTCTAGCTGATGTCATGTCAGTTCTAACTTGCAACTAGTGTTATTTCTAATATAAGCGTTAGTTCTAGTGGTATGTTAGTTCTAGTTGAGCCCCTGTTAGTTCTAGTGGCTCTCATGTTTGTTCTAGCTGATGTCGTGTTAGTTCTAACTTCCAGCTAGTGTTATTTCTAACTTCTTGTGTTTGTCTACAATGGGGGTAATCTTACTATGGTAATCATAAACACTTTTTTCTACCCACTTCAACACCAACCAAACACAAGAAAAGTAAATACATTGGTTTTCCACCATATTTTATATGTGAACCAAACCAAAACAATCAATTTCTTGGAAAAGTTTGGAAAACTCAAACCTTGAGTTCCTTTACATGAAATTGCATTTCCCTATATCTAGGAAATGAACCAAACAGCGTCTAAGAAAAAAAAACTAACGCTAGAAAATAGTGAAATCAAGTCCTCAAGAGCATGCCATCAACAAGTTTCTAAATTAGAAAATAGGTCTTTTCAATGTCGATGACATGTTCAAGTTTCCACAAATCTCAGTGCCTGCCTGCACTAAGATAATAGCGAAGTATTGTTTGAAAAAAAATATACCATTTGCAGCTTAAAATAAGATTAGAAAGGTCAAACCATAGGAATAAATAATTATACCATTTGCAGTCCTTGTTAACCTCGCCTCAAAATGTGGTTTTGGATGGATCACTTTTATTGGTACCTGTTTAGCTAATGTACCACTAGATGAACTATTACATCACGTTGTCTCTAAATTGTGTTCATCTGTATTCTGTTTTAATTGGTCTGCAAATGCTTTGGTTGTCAACTTTTTGGACTTCTTGCTTCATTTTTTAGTGTGATTCATTGGGTTTGAGACAGAATACCAATCATGCCATAATCTCATACTAACAGCTTGTTTTTGAGCTTGTATATCTAAATTTGAGCTTATTCGCCTCTCTGTCCTCTCTCATATTTTATCAAGGAGAGTAGATACCATTGTGATTCCGAGGACTTTTTTGTTTTTTCCCGCACATTGTCATCAGGTGTATGGACATTGAGTTGGATATGACGTCAATGTTTTCTTGGATCATATGCTATATAACCTTGATGTGGTTGCTTAGATTTTCAGATCAACTGCTCTTAACGTTGAGATGAATTGATCAAGGTTTTTTGGCGATTTAGTTAGCTTCAACTGGATTAGCTTTGAGGACCCAATTCCCTTTATTTTAGAACTTCTAATGGTCTGATGCTCCATGGCTATTGTGTGAGCTTAAGCCATGTGAGTTGTGACTAACAGGAAAATTCATATTCACATTCTGGTCTTCTAGCTTTGCTTGCCTTTACTTTCCTCAAGCAGGTTAATGTTCTGATTACTAGACTTCAGATTACTTTCATGACTTGGCTATAGCAATTAGGTCAGCTGCACTATGAAGCCTGCTTGACTTGAGGAGTCTTCAGTAATCCATCTCTTTTATGATCACTATAGTTTAGTTTCATAGCTACTGAACTTCAAACAATTTCGGAAATTGGAAAGCAAAGGTGCATGAATCCATCTGAGAGGGTTTTATGAGCTGAGTCTCAGTGTCTATATGCATACTTCATGCAGCAAGCATGATTAAGTGTATGGTGGTCTTATTTGTACCAGGTTAGAAACATCATAATTATTTTCAATTGCTTTTTTGTGCTCTTTTTGTTCATCATTTGAGGATTCTTCTTTTCATAACATTTGAGATTTTAATTGTATAACATTCGAGTTTTAATTGTAAGTTTGTAATGTGCTTTAAAAGTCACTACTCACTAGTAATGAGTGTTTTCCTATACTTTGCACTACAGAATTCTGAATGTTTCTACGGAGGAACTACAACGCAACTTTAATTTAGAAGCATCAGAGACTATAAAGATTCCCTCAGTTTATGCAAGAAACTTCTTGGAGTATTGCTGTTTTAGAGCCCTTGCTGCATCAACACAAGTAACTGGACATCTTGCTGATCTGAAGTTTCGGCGTCTTACATTTGATATGATGCTAGCCTGGGAAGCTCCTGCTGCGAGTCAAGCTTCAATTAAGGTATCCTTTGTCAGTTTTCACTTTCTTTTTCAACAAATTTGTTCTCATAATAATTTTTTCTGCTGTTTTTTGTTCTTCATTACGCTGGTTTTATTAGCTGACATTACGTTCATTCATACAACATAAGTGAATGTAAAACTAAACTAAACCATTCTTTGTAAATATGTATTCTTGTAAGTTCCTCATCTTTGTAACAGGTGGATCGTGACAGTACTGTTGGGATAGAGGCTTTTTCTCGAATAGCCCCAGCAATACCCATCATAGCAGATGTTATAACATGTTCAAATCTTTTTGATGTACTTACACATTCTACTGGAGGTCGACTTTCATTCACTGTCTATGATAAGTACCTTGGAGGACTGGACAGGTTAACTTCCTATGAGCCTTATTCGCATGATTGAGAATTTCGTTCGTTAATTCTAATTATGGCGTTCACTGGTACAAATAAATACCTCTTATTCTTTTTTGATAGACGAACATTTTGTATTCTAGAACACCATTATATGCTTTTAGAGGGTAACTCTCTGTTTCTCTACCTACTTAATTGGCTAAGTGTTTCTGATAAACAGTGACCGATATCTTGTTTGCAACATTAAATATGTAAACATAAGCAAGAATCATCAGAGAATGGTGTTCATTGGTTATACCTTCTTTTGTCTAAGTCTATACACATACTTCTTTAACTATTACTTGCAACAAAGAATTGAGGTTTATAGTGCTAACTTTACAGTAGCGGATATTACTCATGGTTCCTTTTTTGATGTTGGATTACTCTTATAAGAAAAAAAAATTAATATACTTTTGCTTCCTTATTTTACAATTTAATACTAATGTTACATCTGTTCACCCTGAGTCAATATTATGATTCTGGTTGGAAGTTTGAAATGACACATACGATGCTGTAATTCTGTCTTCAGGAGTGTAGCATATTCAAGTGAACAATTGTTCTATATTAGTGATTCAATTGCTGGGTCAGCCTTTATGGTTCCACCAATTAAGAGCTTCGCTACGTTGCTTCTGAGGAGCAAGTAAACCCCTTGCTGAATTTTCCCATGTGATCACTGTAGTAACTCAGCATAAAAAATCCATAACCTCCTCCAGTTTGTGCGATTGCTGGCTCAAGATATCATATATGACGAGTCTGATTAATAACATTTCTCTGTACAAAACTTGCAACTTGGATCCTCTTAATTTCATCTGAGGATCATAATGTACTCCAATTTGATCCTGGTGATGCATTACATTAAGATCGTAATATGGCCTGTGTTGCAACAGGGCCCATGCTATAGCATGCACAAGCCAGCATACAGACGTGCATTTTGAGTATTATACATTACCAATAACATAAACTAGTAGCTTCTATTTTGGTTGCTTAGAAGATGAATTAATTACGGAACAGACTGTAATTGGTGTGAACTCGTCTTCCTGTTGTTTTTACATCTCTCTCTCACGCACCCTAGTGCGCGCACAATGGCTTAAAAAAATTTCTTCCTGTACGTGCAAGCAATTGATTCTTTTAGTATCACTTGCTCATTTGCCATGTCATATACCAGCATCATATCCTAGTTTATCCTAGGTGTATAATTCTTTTATCTTGTAATTATTAACTTTAACAATTGGATATCTCGTCATACAATAGCCTGAAGATATGAGGTACACATACAATCTCTAAAAAGGGAATTTTCCTTCTATGTAGGTCCATAAAGAAAATGAAGACTCAAACAGAATCTTCTCTTCTTTCCGCTTTTCGGTCACATAGAGGGGAAAGGATCCTTGAAATGGATGGCACTTTGACCACTCAACCAGTACTCGAACATGTAGGAATCTCTACATGGCCTGGTAGGTTCCTTCTGTCATTTTGTTTGTATAGCTGTATGTCAATTCAGTCCTTTTCAATATCCTGCTTCAGAGCAGATAGCTTGTCTTTAATACTATCTTTATTCTTGGTCCTTGCATGCTGCTATATGTATAAACTTGATCGAAGTTAACCTTTGCTGCAGGAAGATTAACATTGACGGATCATGCTCTTTATTTTGAAGCATTAAAAGTTGTGACTTATGACAAGGCAAAAGTATATGATCTTGCCGATGATTTAAAGCAGGTTATCCGGCCTGAGCTGACTGGTCCTTGGGGTTCACGCCTTTTCGACAAGGCAGTTATGTATAAATCCACATCCTTGTAAGTATTATTAATCATCATAAATTCTGACCCTTCTCTGTTGTCATTAAGCTGTTCTAAGAGCTTATTGGGATAAATTACTGTCACTAATGAGATGGTATATATTTTTCTAGATCAGAACCAGTCATCATGGAGTTTCCTGAGCTTACAGGGCATTCTCGTCGTGACTATTGGTTAGCCATTATTCGAGAAATTCTTTATGCTCATAGATTCATTAGGAAGTTTCGGATTGTGGGCGTTGAGAGGGAAGAGACACTATCTAAGGCTGTATTAGGCATTCTTCGATTGCAAGCTGTTCAAGATTTAGTCTCTTCATTGCCTGTAAAATGCGAAGCTCTTCTCATGTTCAATCTTTCTGATGAGCTTCCTGGTGGCGATTTAATATTAGAAACTCTTGCTTCCATGGCACTCTCTAGGGGATGGGATCAGACCAATAATTCCAATTCGAGGAATGGAATGCATTCAATATCTGCGTTGACAATTTTGTCTAATCTGGGGGTTATGTCACAAGGTAGTGATGATGGAAAACTCCTTGTTGGTGAGATACTTGTTGGGGAAATGACCTCCCTAGAAAGGGTTGTTAATGAATCTAGGAACAATTATAAAATGGTAGAGAAAGCGCAAGCCACAGTTGATGGGGTCAAAGAAGATGGGCTTGACACCAATTTGGCCGTTCTGAAGGTACCTGAATACTTCACTTATGCTTTTACTACAGCATATTATTTAATGCTAATTGAGATAGTTCTTTGTCATGGTATCAGCTTTTAACACAATTGGGAAATTTTAATTTATATGTTTTGCTATATCAATTCTGGAATTGTGATGTGAAGACTGCAATTGCAATCATAAGTGTTTTTGCAACGTGTCATTTTGAGACTGAACAGATTTCAACTGTTTAGGAAGTTTTTAACTATTGAATGTATCTGACGAGTGAAGAGGGAAACGTTCAAACTGACAGATAATTTGTCACGAGGGGTTTTGTCTTGCCATAATGAGAAAAATGTCTATCAGGAAAATCTTGTCTCGAGCAGGGAGCAAAATTTAAAGCTTATGAAGGCGATTTTGTCGTACTTAATCATGTGAAATATATGCACATGCTGTCTACAATCTAATCTAAACTTCT
The DNA here is from genome assembly GCF_001876935.1 of Asparagus officinalis. Taxonomy (NCBI): domain Eukaryota; kingdom Viridiplantae; phylum Streptophyta; class Magnoliopsida; order Asparagales; family Asparagaceae; genus Asparagus; species Asparagus officinalis. Next base: position 116,591,403 of record NC_033794.1, on the reverse strand, counting down.
CAAAGAGATATAGTTTGAGAAATGAAGTGTTCTTTAAACTATTTGTAGTAATAATGTGAATTCATATTTTGTCTGTTTGGAATAGAAAATTGTGTTCTTTTCAACAACATTATATTTCTAAAACTTTGAGGACAATAAGTTGGAAGTTCTGTTTGAAAAGCACTACAAATTGCACTGTCTAATCATTATGCATCTTACATCAAAGTAAACTGTAAAAAAGGTCTTCATAAGAGGAAACGACCCATTTTGAATCAAGAAAGACCATTTTGAACCCAGAAACACTATGGTAGTAGAGTTGAGGGGTGACTGAGTCTAAAGGAAAGAAAAGGCAAAGGTATGTAAAAAAAAACAATGAAAAACACAGGTATTTGATATATTGTGCTCATATTTCATCACCAGTTGAATAGCCTGAAGTTGAAGAAGGATGTTGCCCATTACCAATGGTACTTCTCTTAATGAAAAGAGTGGGGCTAATAAGGTCAGCTGCAACAATGGAGCGAACAGATCAACTGAAAGATGGGAGGGAAATACTATTTAAAATCTGCAAAGGAGGTTTGTATAATAAGCACAATATTGTATAATAAGTACAATATTTTACTGCAAGGGATCTTCAGATGTTATAATTATCTAAATTAATTATTATAATCACTAATATATTTTTTTGGGCATGGGAGGGTGGGGTAGCAGGGGCATTCCCCCGCTGTCTGTCACTAGAGATTCCTTCATCAGCTAAGAATGATAAAAGTGATTGTAGCCGGAGCTGATCCTTGTTCGTCATCGAAGAAAAGTTGGATGTTCTGGGTATGAGCAACATATCATAAAATAGACCGGCAAAGGAGATAAACTTCTATAATGTTGTAAAGGAAACCTATAATAGAATAACGATACGTCACATGTCCAGAGGACTAATCGTGTAGCCAACATTTAGTGGAAATTGTTAATAGCCTATAATGTTAAGAAGTCATTCATTTGACAGTAACACCACTAGTAAAAGCAGAATTGAGGTATACACACTGATGGATTAACACAACAATTCAAAACTCTGGTCAAATTTATAAGACTAGTAAAGAAAAGAAAGTTTTGGATTTATTGCACATAAAATTTTAGGAGAAAGGCAATTGGCTATGAGTTTAATTCTTGCAGTGACTGATAATCAGTTGGACAGTAAGAAGCGTCTTACTTCCTGGTCACAGCCTCACAGCAGCAGAAACATCTGAAATTTGCTATTACTTTTCAAAATCATTACTGTGTATTGGTGTGATTTACTTATATCTGACATCTTATGCCTTGAGAAGCATCTAAGTTGTTACATATCATCAATGGTTAATTAGTTCTTTTTTTTTTGGATATTTGGTTTTCATGCCTTAGAAAACTAAAATTATTTATTCCCAATAGCAGGTTTTTTTTTCTTTTGTGTTTTAGATTATTAGTTTTCTAGAATATTAGATGCTTATTCCTAGGTTGCATGATGACAAACATGGTCAGCCTTCTACACACTGAGTTGCCAAATATCCCACTACATTCTATGGAAATCCCTCTGTTCTCTATGTTTTCCTTCATCAAGGCTAACCTAGAGGGTTGATGGCTGTGCTTCGTGCATGTGTTGATAACTCATTTTGCTAAATGAGCTAGCGAGAGATATACATGCAGCCAGGCCCACTCTATACTAGATTACTAGTATATCGATCTTTTTTCTCGTGGTAGCTTACTTAACAAAATGAGCTGCTGCCACATAAGCATCAAAGCTTATATTATGTATCTATAAGTAATTGTTGTGTCGCTAATATGGTACACATCTCAAGAATCACTTATGAGGTATGTTGATGGTCTAGATTGTATGTTTTATGTATGTGTATGAACGCGCGTGGGGGGCATGTGCGTATATGGTGGTGGAGTGTAGGTGGGTGCAGTTGTGGGGTCGGTGGTGTGGGTGAGTGGGTGCATACATGCATGTATGTTGTGTATGTCTGTCTGTCTATCTGCATAAGTTCGGGCATCCGTTCTAGTTGATGATTGCAAGAAACTGTCATGAAGAATTCTTAATTTAATTTATGCCTATATCCAAGTCTACTTTGATAGAAAAAAGGATTGATGATGATGATGATTATCATGGTTTCCTATATGAGAACTTTTCCCGCTTAGTCTGTCTCTTTGGGTATGCCATAATTTGAAATTTGTTCCCTATTGCTTCTTCCCTAACTAAAAAATGGGTCCACTTATTCTTTGTCTTAAATGGCTGTTACAACCTGACCTGTGAAGGTAGGCCTACCTACTCGAAGGCTTGTCATTGATGTTTCATGGCAGGACTAGGGAACTCAAGTTTTGCATGTGTTTGCCTGGATTAGGGCTTTGGCGCCTATCTTAGAATTGGTAGGTTTGTTTGAAGCTTTTCTCAACTTCGAATATTGCTTTTTGCAAATACCATTTTGATAGGAAGAGGTTTTATTGATGATGATCATCATCCATAGATTTGATATTCTGTGACCATCAATGAGGTTTGACTTATGATGATCTATAACACTTAAGATGCACATCCATGAACAGCGGGATAGATCGGGCAGGCTTTTTATTGTCCTTGTATTGACAGCCTACATCTGGCCAATTCTTTGCTATATATTGTCTCTTCTTGTTTATGCTTAGAGAGATGTGGAAGTGTTTTCTACTATTTACTTGTTGAAATTCTTATGTTTCACCTTCATATGTTTGTCAAGCTGTAGTTTTTATTGATCATATCTATCCGTGTTCTTTTGGTTCTTGTCTTTTCCTGGTATTTGTTGTTTCTTCCTTTGCTGTCAGCTTCTTGCAGATAAATGGCTGTTGGACTGCGGTGTGTCAAGAACCATTGTCCCTTTTCCTCTCCATTAGTTGAAATGATACCCCCTTTTGGCTTTTCCATTACCATTTTATTTGATAATGCTAGACGTCCACGCAGGCTGCTTTTGCTAGACTTTAAAATCAGAAAGGACATTTCTTTTGGAAATTATTGTACCATGCAACGAAGTTCTAATGTTTCTGAAAAAGATGATGCTTTGAGACTGTTTGCTTAATTAAATATAACGTGCAATATGCTTAGGCTTTTCTAGTTGTATCTGCATTTGTTTTCTTTGATTCTGACTTCAGTAACCACGAAATCCGATCGCAATATTTGAAGTGCTTTTGAGCACTAGGTATGATAGATGTATTTCCAAGGATCCCAGTCTGCATTTTCAGGTAATAGCATGCATTTTCATGAGATTCTAGCTTATGTAGTTATCTAATATTTGCAGGAGTTGCTATGTCCTATGGTGGTGCTGGGAAAGAAGCTTACCTTTCTGGCATCTTGGGAGGATCCATTCAAGTCTTTTGTATTTTGTTCTTTGTCTAGTTTCATCATTTTCAGGTTAGTATCTGTTCCTTTTGGTGAGACAAACCCAACAGTGAGATCTTACGTATACTTTTCTACATTTACACGGTTTTTGTTTTATTTACATTATATTTATTATGGCGTCATTAGTATATTCTTGGTGTTGATATGAATAGCATAGGATACTTCTTGCGAAAAGATTTTGGATTATTAGTGCAATGTATAGTGTGAAAGTGAATGGCTCAATGCTATGTTTTGCATCTTTTGGCTTCCCAATCATGTATAAGTTGAAGATGATGATGAAGTAAAAAGTCGGTGAAGATAACTGTCGGTGGAATACATATGACCATGTCCAGCATACAGAACTCAAATAATTGAAAATCATTATTATTACCATGACCCATTATCAGTGATATCATACATAGAAGTTGATGATATTAAACTTTAAATGTTGATGCCTAAGATGAGTGCATCTACAAAGGCCAAAACCAAATGTAAACAAAGCATTAATTCATCAACTATCCATTATCAACACTAAATCATACGTGAAATATTTTGCTGTCATCCTTCAAAAGTGGCTTTTTGTTGTGCTAAGAAATTTAATTTAGCGACCAACAAACTAGAGGCTCTGACATGTTAAAAAGAACGTCTTAACCCTTCGCCAAACAGTCTGTAACGTTCAAAATAGCAACCATAATGCATCAGAAGGCAGAAATGTACTTTGTAATTTGGTATTATGCTGCTGAGTGGAAGGAGTTCGTTTCTCTATCTTTTCCAAGTTCAACTTTCACTTGGGAAATTGTTTTTTTTCTTGGGTAATGCACCCGAATTCTCTATTAGCCCTTAATAGTTCTGTAAAGTCACATCTTTATTATCTATATTTGTCACCATTCCTTTGATTATTTTCTATCCTTTGATTATTCTTTTTGACATTTGAATTCATGCAGGGGGTGGTTGGGTTATGTACTTGCTGCAGCACTCCTCTTTGTTGCAATCTTCATGCTGCTCACTAGATATTGTAATCAAGGAAGGCCGATCGATCAGGTTAAAGTTGTGGCCCCTCCACCAATGAATACCATGGAGCAGCTCTTGGCTGTTCAGAATGCTATTTCACAGGTTGAGGAGTTTGTTCAGGATGCTAATATCGTTCTTTTGAAGATAAGAGCTCTGCTGCTTGCTGCCCCTTCCCAGGTTTTCCTCATCCACACATGCTATAATGCACTATCGTAAAAGAAATAATTACAATTGAAACATAAACACCTAAAGTTTCCTAGTTTTGGGTGATCTTGTTCGTACTATTTACTAAACTAGTGGCCCTTATGGGGGACTATTTACTAAACTAGTGGCCCTTATGGGGGCTATGTATCTGAAAGAGATATTCATCAGAATCTAGAGTTTAAAATTAAAAAAAAGATATTGTGGTATGTCTAGAGTTTGTCCACTACTATTGATATCAGCTTGTTATTAATGTATATTCGTTTATATTTTAGCTATGAATTGCAAAAATTGAGGACGCTTGACATTATAGGCATTTGGAACAATCTTGCATAGCTAAAGGTTGATTTATCATCATCATCATCATTATTATTATTTTGAGATCACCTAATGGTTGATTTTAAAAGAGGTCGGGTGTGTAGCTATACGAAATCCTTTAAAATCTCCATAATGCTAATTTAGTACCATTATGCTTTTGCACCACATTCAGTCCCAAAACCATCTATTTTTTTGACCGTGCAATTTTTTGCTATGATATTGATAATTTAAAAGATAATAATTGCATGCTGTAAATGGGTTAAAGCTGAAACTCCAATTGCATCCAACCCTAAACAGAAGTCCAAACAACTGATACTCTAAACCAGATCATTTGCAACTGTGAGTACAACTACAGAGTAAAAAATTTAGAACTGAATTGAGCACATGCGAAGTGTACTGCATACGACAGTTACATGCAATAGACACTTGCATTTTTAATTACAAATTGCAACAAATTGAAACAACCCTAAATCTTAAAGAGAGAAGCTCCATAGACCTTGTCACGGGAAGACACGTGGATTTACTACTTGGGGGGAAAAAACTTACGTACTGTTTGATTCATGTGTTAACAGGCAACAGATAGAGCTATACTAGCACTGGTTTTACTGGCCTTGATCACAGCCTTCCTACCTATCAAATGGTTAATCCTTCTGACATTTCTTGAGACATTCACGAGATACTCACCTCCAAGAAGGCTGAGCACTGAAAGATGGACGAGAAGAATGAGAGAGTGGTGGTTCAGCATACCGGCAGCTCCAGTGGTTCTGAATCGAGAGAGCAAAGAAGACAAGAAGAGGAAGTGAACCCTTTGTTGTATATAAGACAAGAAGAGGAAGTGAACCCTTTGTTGTATATACTGTACGTTGAAAATGTATCAATATGTACTTAGAAATAGGCTTTGTTCATGTTATCATAGAGATATGTTCACAATAATGCATTTATTTTAACCTTATATCGTGTTTCTTTTGTGTTAATATGTGCGTTCTTCCATTCTTTTTTGGAGTTATTTGCAGCAAATTCTCGTGTTCTGTTAGATTCTACACCGAACCGTGTGCGAACAAATATCAAACAGTAATCTTGGTTCTTTTGGATGTACGAAAATTGCTGCTCCCCGTAAATCAAATCATGTATTTTAGGGAGATGAAAACCTGGGCAATTTTTACTCTTGAAACTTTTGCAGGGACATGAATGTGGAAATCCCCTGTACTTCCTTAACGCAGACTATCGAAGATGAAACTTTCATCTTCTCAAGCATTTCATCTCTTCGACTTTTAACTCTTTTCTTATTGATTGAGAGAAGTTGGGGCTAAGTAAGATAATTTTTTCAAGGAAAAATTGCTTCAAAGCCTCAAAATCCAAAAAGTCATGTGACCCAGCCCCTCATACTTTTGATTATGTGCTGCAGCCCCAAAAATGAAGATTCTATGTGATTCAGTCCTTATTACAATTTCCAAGAAAATAAATCTCCAAAAAACCCCAAACTACCCCTCTTCTTCTTTTCTAGATCTTCTTCTTCTCCAGATTTTCTCCTTCTTCCTCTTCTTGCTCCGCTCTTCTTCGTCTCGTCCAACTCCACTCCCTCTCTCTCAAACTCCAGCGCCGCCTCATAAGGTGTTACCACCTCCCTCAACGCCGCAGTCGCCGTCGTCGCCGCTCCAGCACCCGTCGTGCCCCTCCTCAGCATTTCGGGTCATCCTCCACAGCCTACTCAACTCCGCCACCACCGCCACATCGGCCACCCTCATCTTGTCGGGTTTAGTTCTTCGTCTAATTTCACATTTTTTTTGTTTAATTAGTTGAGTTAGAGAAGGAGATCTCGTGTTATGTCCTGTTATCCAACAAAACCCATGACCGCATTGCCTTCAAGGTATTTCTCATTGATTTTCCAGTTAAATTCAATAAATAAATAAATATTAAAAAGAGGGGAAAAGATTGATTGTTTTGGGGGTTTTTTGGCTTGTTTTAGGTTATGGCATCCACCTGGAATTGCACAATGTGGCCCAACAGAGAGATCCTCTTGCCACAATCCACATCCTCCCCAGACTTCAGATTAGTTGCATCAAGATAAAAATGAGTATCAGTGTATTGTGAAGTTATGGATTATTACACTAATGTAATTCCATCTGGGTCTTTTCCTTAATCTGGTGCCTCAGTAGGCACAATGTTATTTGGCTTTCATCTTGCCTTAAACGTAGATGTAATAGCTAAATATTTTTGTATGTATGTAGTAACTGTGTATATGAACTGAAATACTTTTGTAGGGATGTGAACTATAATGAAAATGTGATATAAAATTGATGCACAAATTTATCCTATTAACTATTAAAATACTTATATAAGCCATTAACTATTGAAATACTTTTGTTAGTTTGTTAAGTTACTCTGTTAGATTGTTAAGTTACACAGGTAACATGTTAACTTTTTTTGGTAGCTTGTTAAGTTACACAGATAACATGTTAACTTTCACAGGTAAATTGTTAAGTTACACATGTAACATGTTAACTTTTTTGGTAGCTTGTTAAGTTACACAGATAACATGTTAAAGCTTCAGGCTTCCTTTCAACGGATAAAGCATCACAAAGAGCTTGCTTTGCCATTTGGATGTCAGTTTGAAGTCTCCTCTCCCATTGGCATGAACCTGAATATAGTTAACAAGCACCGTAAAATAGTTAACATGAACCTGAATATAGTTAACAAACACTTTAAAATAGTTAACATGAACCTTAATATAGTTAACAAGCACCCTCAAATAGTTAACATGAACATGAATATAGTTAACAAGCACCGTAAAATAGTTAACATGAACCTGAATATAGTTAACAAGCACCTTAAAATAGTTAACATGAACCTGAATATAGTTAACAAGCACCTTAAAATAGTTAACATGAACCTGAATAAAGTTAACAAGCACCATAAAATAGTTAACATAAACCTGAATATAGTTAACAAGCACATTAAATTAGTTAACATGAACCTGAATATAGTTAACAAGCACCCTCAAATAGTTAACATGAACCTGAATTAGTTAACAAGCATCCTCAAATAGTTAACATGAACTTGAATATAGTTAACAAGCATCCTCAAATAGTTAACATGAACCTGAATAGAGTTAACAAGCACCTTAAAATAGTTAACATGAACCTGAATATAGTTAACAAGCACACTCAAATAGTTAACATGAACCTGAATATAGTTAACAAGAACCATCAAATAGTTAACATGAACCTGAATATAGTTAACAAGCACCTTAAAATAGTTAACATGAATCTGAATATAGTTAACAAGAACCCTCAAATAGTTAACATGAACCTGAATATAGTTAACAAGCGCCGTAAAATAGTTGACATTTTAAGAGCCTTCTCGCCTTCTTCTTTTCTTGCATATCCAGCAATTAGAGCATTCCATGAGATTTCGTTCTTGGAATCCAACCGATCAAACACAAAACAAGGCTCATCCATCTTCCCAAAACGTGCATACATATCCAACAATGAACTCCCAACAAACACATTCAAGCTGCAAGAATATTTAACACTTAAAGCATGAATTTGTTCCCTAATTCCAACACTTGCAGCAGAACTAGTGGCCTTCAAAAGGCTCGCAAAAGTAAACTCGTTAGGTTTCAATCCAAGTACGAGCATTTTAGGAAGCAACTCCAATGCCTCTTTAGGATGATCACTCTGTGAGTAACCAGTTATAAGTGCAGTCGTGTTGACCATATCTTTAACAGGCATTTCATCAAACGCTTTGTGGGCATCGATCAAGTACCCACATTTGGAGTACATATTAATGACTGAAATTTGGAAGAAAGTGTTGTCTTGAATCTAGAACTCATGACCTGTAGTTGCTCAGCTTGTGCTCGCCTCCCATGATCCTAAAACTCATGACCTTCTTCTCGTCGTCGAAGATTTCGAGGTGCTTGGTGCTGCTGACGGCGGGGATGCTGGAGATAAGGCGGACCTCCTCGTCGTCGAAGATTTCGAGGTGCTTGGTGCTGCTGACGGCGGGGATGCTGGAGATAAGGCGGACCTCACGGAGGCAGCCGGCGGTGAGGGAGGAGTCGCCGTCGAGGAGGCGGAAGGACTTGACGAAGCTCTTGTAGAACTGGGGGGAGTCGAAGCGGCGAAGGAAGGAGACAGAGGAGGGAGGTAGGAGATGGGGAAGGAAGAGGAGGAAGAAGTGTGATTTTGGCGGGAAGATGACAGTGATTTTGGGAGGGGTAAAATTGGGTTTTTTAGGAAACCATGAGCTGGAGTCATGATGGAGGGGTTTGGGCAAAAAAATTTCAAAAATTTGGGGCTGCAACACATAACCAAAAGTATGAGGGGCTGGGTTACATGACTTTTTGGATTTTGGGGCCTTGAAGCAATTTTTCCTTTTTTCAATGGAACAATTTTGGGAATTTCTTGAGTGGTGTGAAGTGAGACAATTTAGGATAATAGGATAATTTGAAGCTTTGATTTGACAATTCATATGAGATAATTGATGATGTGACACCTTATTAAAGTATAATATTTATCTATCAATTAAGGATAAATTAATTTACCTAATTGGTTTAATATATTATTTGGTATGTTATTATAATATATTTTACTTTATACTCAAATATAATATATTATATTATAATTACTAATTAATTATAATTATAGTTAATGTTATTAATTAATATAATATAATGTATTATAATAATATGATATATTATATAATAATTGATATAATACAAAGAATATATTTAATATATTATTTAATCAAATATTATAATATTTTGTTTAATTTAATATAAATTATTTAAAATTGTAATACCCCAACCCTTGAGAGGGTGATGTGATTAGTATTGATAAGATTTGATTGGAATACTCATACCCTTGAGAGGGTGATGTGATTAGTATTGATAAGATTTGATTGGAATACTCATACCACCAAGATGCATCTTCTTTTCGGAAACCCAATTCTTAGAAACTACTAGATTTGATTGGAATACTCATACCACCAAGATGCATCTTCTTTTCGGAAACCCAATTCTTAGAAACTACAAAGTTAAGCGTGTTTGGCCTGGAGAAATTCTAGGATGGGTGATCCCCTGGGAAGTTTTTCAGGGAGCGCGTGAGGGAGGACAAAACGTGCTGAAAAGACATGTGGTGGTTTGTGAGGCCAGTCCATCAGATCTAATAGCATACCAACTCCGGGATTCCGGGACGGGACGTGTGCTATGCGGCGCAAAGTGCTACGTCGAGAGGGCGGGAGCCACCTCTTGAGGCCGTAGGAGCCACCTCTAGAATCTCACACGGATGGTACGGTCTTGGATGATATGATTTGGCACAACGAGGACGTTGTGAGTTTAAGTGGGGGAGTATGTAATACCCCAACCCTTGAGAGGGTGATGTGATTAGTATTGATAAGATTTGATTGGAATACTCATACCATTAAGATGCATCTTCTTTTCGGAAACCCAATTCTTAGAAACTCCAAAGTTAAGCGTGTTTGGCCTGGAGAAATTCTAGGATGGGTGACCCCTGGGAAGTTTTCCAGGGAGCACGTGAGTGAGGACAAAACGTGCTGAAAAGACATGTGGTGGTTTGTGAGGCCAGTCCATCAGATCTAATAGCGTACCGACTCCGGGATTCCGGGACGGGGGGTTACAAATGGTATCAGAGCAAAGCCAACCGGAATTGTGAGAGCTAAGTGCTATGCGGCACAAAGTGCTACGTCGAGAGGGCGGGAGCCACCTCTTGAGGCCGTAGGAGCCACCTCTAGAATCTCACACGGATGGTACGGTCTTGGATGATATGATTTGGCACAACGAGGACGTTGTGAGTTTAAGTGGGGGAGTTTGTAATACCCCAACCCTTGAGAGGGTGATGTGATTAGTATTGATAGATTTGATTGGAATACTCATACCACCAAGATGCATCTTCTTTTCGGGAACCCAACTCTTAGAAACTCCAAAGTTAAGCGTACTTGGCCTGGAGAAATTCTAGGATGGGTGACCCCCTGGGAAGTTTTCCAGGGAGCGCGTGAGTGAGGACAAAACGTGCTGAAAAGACATGTGGTGGTTTGTGAGGCCAGTCCATCAGATCTAATAGCGTACCGACTCCGGAATTCCGGGGCGGGGCGTTACA
>NC_033794.1:116575692-116580395 GCF_001876935.1 Asparagus officinalis | reverse complement strand
ATATGTAATAATGATATATAATAATGTTATATTAGATAATATTATATAATATTTTATTATCTTACATTATAATAGAATTTTATAATAAAATATAATTAATATATATTATATATTATAATACAATTAACATATATTAGATATTTAATAAATTAGTGATTCAAAATTATCTCACTTTCCTCATAGTTGTCCCAAAGTTAAGAATGGGTTAAATTTTGAAGGTTAGGACAAAAAGTTTGTATAGAAGTGAGATAATTTTGAGAAAAGTGGGCGTAATTGTACCAATCTCATTGTCTCAATAAATAACACCTTCAAATAAAATCCCAATCCCATTATCCCAATGAATAACACAATAAAGTAAAGTTCCAAAAATTATCCTACTTACCCCAAATTTACACCAACCGATAAGCCCTCCTTATAGATGAATGTTTATTTTGTATGACAAGATGAAGGCATCAAGATTGAGATCTCTTGGATGAGAAGACGTGGGTGACTAGTTTTTCTCTCAGACAAGTTCTCTTGAAATTCTCAATCTCTATAAATTGATCAACGTGTCGGTCTCTGTAAGAGCATATTTGGCAAACGGTCGAACTGGATTACAATCAAGAAGATCGAGTGAAGTTGCAAATGGTTTATTTTGGATTATAATCCGCTAAAGAATAACCTGGCTATCCCAAATTATTTTCCAGTGGATTATGATCCATGAGGTTTGACCAATTGCAATTTCGACAGGTTTTGAATTCTTCCTAGTATTGCATGAAGTTGAGCTTGAAACTGTTCTATAGATCTCGTATCTATATAAGATATTAGACATTACTGAGATATTACTCTTGAATTAACAGGCATATACTTGATAATCCTGCTCATATCGGGTCATATTCTAAGGTCTAACCCCATAAGACCATGTGCAGCAGTGAAGCAAATGTGAAAATATGTGTTGCAGCAGTGAAGCAAATGGAGAGAGAAGGAAATGGAGAGCAAAATTTGCCCATGGGCAATTCTGATTTTGTGGGCCCCAAAGCAAATGGAGAGAGAAGGAAATGGAGAGCAAAATTTGCCCATGGGCAATTCTGATTTTGTGGGCCCCACACCTGCAAACAAAATTTAAGCAAAATTTGCCCATGGGCAATTCTGATTTTGTGGGCCCCACACCTGCAAACAAAATTTAAAAAAATCATCATCCTCCTTATTTTGTAGGCCCCACACCTACAAACACCTGATTTTCTTATCCTCCTATTTTGTAATTTATTATTTTGGCCCATAATTAATTAAAATTAATTTTTAATTTTTATATCAATATTTTTTATTTTTCAAGCTCTATAAATAGAGCCTAAGTTTGTGTCATTTGGACACCAAAAAAAAATCTGAGATTTTTACACCCTATTTTCATTCCTTTTTAGAATCTTCATCATCCTTCATGGATCCTTCACAAAACTGTAATTTTCCCATGAACTACAACTTTCCCAACCAACCCCAAAATTCGAATATGCAACCTCAAAACCCAAATATGCAACGCCTGGAAAGTACTCAGAATATGGGGATGCACCCAAATTTTCCAATGCAGTATATGATGCCACAAAATTTTGGCATGCAATACCCATACAACCATCCTTATATGCCATATGGCTATCCAGTATATGATGCCACAAAATTTTGGCATGCAATACCCATACAACCATCCTTATATGCCATATGGCTATCCACCAGTCACTGGAAATAGCTATGTTCCAGCAATACCCATACAACCATCCTTATATGCCATATGGCTATCCACCAGTCACTGGAAATAGCTATGTTCCATCCCACATGAATGATCCAAGCACGGATCCGACTGTTGATCCAAACACACCATTTCGGGATGATGAAGATGAATATGCATATAGGATGTTGAAGGAGTTGTTTGAAGAATAATTTGCATAATCTGTGTTGCAACTATTGTTTCGATTACTGTAACGTGTGTTTCCAACTTTGAGTGTTTGTTTGAATAAAAATGTATGTTTGTTTGAATAAAAGTGTTTGTTTAAAATGAAAGCGACTTGTCTGTCCAATAAATTCAAAGAAGTAGTGTGTTTTTTTTGGTACGTTTCAATAATTTATGTGCGTTAAGTTGGTTTGATGATTAATAATATCGTGTGTTGTGTTGTTTTTTAAAGTAATTTTTAATTTAAATTAATGTCATTTAAAAAAATTATATATTATTAATTGCAAAATTAATGCCATTTTTAAAAATTATATATTATTTATAAAACATATGTCAAATAAATAAATATGAATATAAAATGAATAAATATGGTGGGGTATATGATAGAGTGATGTGGATGAAAGATAAAATATGGTGGGGTATAGATAAAGTAAAAAAATACATATTTGCTTTTCTGCTGTGGAGCTGAAAGAAAAGAGGGAAGCAAATATTGAATTGGTGGGGACAAACGCTGAGGTGGAGGGCAATATTTGCCCTTCTGCTGTTGATGGTCTAAGATCTCAATGGTATTACCTCTTCCAGTCATAGAACCTTAGTATTAACATACCAAACATTTTCAGCTCAATTTGTGCAATTAAGAGATGTAATAAAAGGAGATGGTTACTGCTAAATGAAATAGCTTGAAGTTCAATACAATTCACAAAAAGATTTGAGGGTGGCAAAATGACTAGGTTGACCAAACAAGAGAGCAAATGCTTACGACAAATGAAGCAACATAAAAATGCAGCAGATACGGAAAAGGTAGCTTAAAAAGCTGTTTAGCATCCAACAATAAATAAGCAAATAAATAAATAAAGTAAAAAAAAAACTCTCCTTGAGGTTTGTGGGTTCACTGAGAGCATCTCCAAGGGGCCGGAAAAATCCGGCCCCTTAGCTAGATTAAGGGAGAATGAAGGGGAAGGTGCTCCAAGGGGCCGGAAAACTTTCCCCTTCACCCCAAACCCCTTAACTCCCTCCCCAAATTAAGGGGAAGGTTAAAGTCCCTTAACCTTCCCCTTATAATTTTATATTAATATTTTCTTTTTAAATAAAGTTAATGTATAGTTAATTAAATTTAGTTAATATATAGTTAATGTATAATTAATACTTTTAACATGATTTATATAAATTAATTATTTATTAAATTTTAATATGATTAATTAATTTAATAATTATATAAGATAATTTCTTACTTTAAATTAATTATTTATTTAATTTTAGTTATTAATATTTAATTATTTATTCATTTATAAATAAACCATATATTTAATTAAATCTTAATCTATAAAATTAAAACACTAAATATGAATAATTAAGGGGTAAGAGGACTTTTAAGGGGGAACCATTGGAGGAGAACTTCCCCCTCCCTTAACACTCCCCCTAGATTAAGGGACATTCTAAGGATCCCTTGGAGATGCTCACCCTCTACGTATGCAATCATCAACAAGCTAAAACCCCAAAAGCTTTGGCTCGAATGGGACTCCCTGAGCACAATCCTTGAACTTCAAAAAAAAAAGCTTGTTATTCCCGCTTCTTCGTGACAGTAAAGAGATACTTCTCTCTTTGCAATGGTTCAAAGTCGCTCATATATGAAGTGTTGTATTTACACAAGAGTTCCAGTGTTCGTCAGTTCAAATGGCTAGGAAGGATCTAGCTGCTTATTACATTAGAATGTAACTCCTTTTTGCAGGAGTGTATTAGCTAAAATATAAAAGAAAAAGGATACAATGAAAAATGACCTGTCTATGAAATTCAGCTAATCAAACTAGGATTGCCATCAAATGACAGTTTTCTAGCTTCACAGTTCACTTCATAAAAGCCTCAACAGACGCATAATACATCATGTTAACATCAGAAAATTGCCCAGTTGCTAATATGCAAGAGTAATCACAATAAAGAATTATTATGACAATAATAGAAATAGATGTGAGAATGACTTGATCGTTTGTAAAAAAAAATCACTTCTGACTTTTACATTATCATAGAAAATACAGTAGATTACAAAAGATTGAATTTTGGGTAGATGCTTGAAATGGGCAAAAGAACTCACTGAAGAGAGATGTGATGTGATGCAACTCTTCCTTCAGGTATCTTGCTCTCTACTTTGCTTATTCTCTGTGGCGGCCAGATTATAAATGTGGCCCTCCCTCCTATTAGACCCAGAGGAATCTGTAACAAAGCAAATTCCTGTCAAAACTCGTTTTTACTGTTCAATGGGGAAAAGATCAGGCTGATGTAATGATTTAATTGAAAGAATTTACAGCCAAATGCTAAAAACTTGCATCAAACTTCTTTATCTCGTGGTTATCATCATCCAAGCCTATTTATGTATCTTTTTATATTATATTGAGTACATATGTGATCGGCACATGTTTTCTCAGAGTAGCATGTGTTGTTAGGAAAAGCATATAGTCTTCGATTGCTCGGTGTAGTTGAACTTAATATAAAAGAATTTGTTTTCTATTTATAAAAGAAAACTTTTTCTATTTATAGAATAATTTGTTTTCTATTTAGTGAACAAGTAACAAATCAAAACTTGATCCCTGTACATATTAAAAGATGGATTTTTTTTCGAATACTTACTTTCAAATGTATATGCATGTCTCCTCTCAATAAACATGCACAAAAATATGGCATGCATAATTATCAAAACTGTTCTAGCGAATAGTCCAAAGTGTATTACTATCCTAGATACAGGCTTAAGCTTGTTTTTAAGGGCGCATCGAGGCGCGCGCCTCGGGCACGA
>NC_033794.1:116560574-116575671 GCF_001876935.1 Asparagus officinalis | reverse complement strand
GGGGCGCTACGCTTGCGTCGGGCGTGCGCGCCTGGGGAGCGCCCCACAGCGCCTGCCGCCTTTGACAAGGCGCGCACTTGAGTAATAGGGCAGAATCTCACTTTTATTCAGTGGGTTATTGGGTATAAACCCACTTCCCACTTAAACCCGATCTCTCACTTCTATTCAGTGGGTTAGGGTTTTGTCGCTCCTCCCACTCTTTCTCCCGAAACCCGATTTCTCCTTGCGGTCTCCACTTGGCAGCAGCAAGCAGCAAAGGTGAGCGGCGACGGAGCAGCGAGCATGTACGTTCTTCTTCTCCTTTCTCTTTGAAGGGGATGATGATGATGTTAATGAGGTTGATTAGAGTCGTTACGCTATTATTTTACTACTTATTTGCTTTGTTTTATTAGATTGCTTGTTTTGCTTTGATGTTAGTGAACTCCTTAAGTGTTCTAGCTGCTTAGTTGTTTTGTTTTGACGGACAACTTGATTTGCTTTAATGATTAAAACTTTATCTTGTGATTTTGTAGTATATATTCTATTTATCTTGAGTCCTTAACATTTTCTATGTGAAATTTCACAAATATATTGTTTTTCTTTGATCTTGTATATCTTCAAAATTTTTGTGGTCTGGAGTGCGTCTCGCTTCGCACGGGCGCACGCATCGCATTGCGCCTTGCGCATGTGCGTGTAAACTGACTTTGCGCCCCGCATTGCGCCTCACGCATTGAAAACACTGCTTCCGCAGCACAAAGACAAATCCTATCAGAACAATCTGCATGCAAGCGAGTCATTCTCATCCATATAAAGGGTAGTGAAATTCCCAAATTACGCCCCCACTTCCTTATGTATGCGTCAGAATGTCCTAATAGTGATAGTGTACTTCCTCAGGCTCTTAGTACTGCTTGCCAGCCAAATATAAGCATGTAGCCATAACCATAAGCATATCGCAAATCTGATGTAACACTTCAACACTCCCTCACGTGAGTCCTTGGGTTAGACATCAACAGAACTTGCTCGGAAGGGAAGAAGAAAGGATGCTAACAAACATATTCTTAAGTTGCTAATTATTCACCATTCAGCTTAACCAAGGAACTCTTAAATTCTAGTGCTTAGATACAAAAAGAGTTACTTTGTCCAAGAACTTCAGCTATTGGTTTAAAGAGAATACTTTACATAGAAAAGACTAATAAGTTATAAGCCTATTTAAAAATAGCCTCGGCAAACAACGAAAGAATCAATATACACTCATCTAAACATTTAAAGGTCGAAGAGTTGCTTCTAGTCAGAAAAACAAGTAAACAACATACCTACTTGTCCGTTGAGAATGTCTCTCATCTCCTCTTAAGTGATCTCATCTTCATTGTGCTAGATTTATCTGTCCATACCACCACATTTCCATCTTTAATTAAAGAACATAGTTCACCTAGGTGGTTGTATTACTAGGAGTTCTCCAAATTGCTGATTGACTAGTTAGACCTTTGGCTCTTCTTTTCCAAAGCAATCACACACATTAGCTTTAATCCCCTTCCATGTAGGGCCATCATCAGAAGTTGGAGACATAAACAATGTTGGGACATCTATGTAGCATGGAAACGGGTATGGCTATGGGTACGGGTCATGGGAAATTCGTAAGAGGTAGGGTATGGGGACAGGTCTACATAAATATTTATATACACATTACACATATATATCAATATTGAAATTAATAATTTCTATGAGATCAATATTGTTGTCCATTCACATGTTATAAGAATTAAAATTCCTATAATATTTTTATAATCTTTTATTACGTGTAAATGGGAAAACCACTGATTTTTGAATGAGTTACTAAAATGACCATTTAAAATCATAGCTCGGATTTCGACATATGTCCAACGAGTTTCAGGAATTGGATCTGAAGTGTAGGATATCGTTCAAGTAGTGAATGACGAGTGTTTCAAATAAAAAGAAAACATTTATTGTATAATTGTGTACCCGCATGAGTAAATGTATGCATATATGCTAAGAGGTCCACAAAGATTAGATACGGATACAGGTATGTGTATGTGTCGCGTATGGGCATGGCTTCAGAGATAGACGCTAGGTTACTCGGACATGGCATTTTGGGTGTCATGTCCATGTCTGACACGTGTCAGACACGGATTCTCCGCAGATAAGCCATGAACACGTGTGATTCAAAGCAAAGCCCAATTTCCCCATTACTTATACCCTAAACTAGTTTTTTTTGGTAATATCAGGTTCAAAACCAATTAGTTTTTAAACTGACACCCATTACTTAAAATTTTTGAAAGATACCTATTGTATTATCCCACGCAGTCAAAACTAAGCTTTGTTGTTAAACCTTATTATTAGTTTGATTTAACTTGATTCTTAATTGTTATAGATAATAGAAATAAACATACAAATGTTACACACACATATATAGACATGTGCGTGGACAAACAAACACACGCACACACAGAGATATATATGTCCTTGTATCCTACATTTTACAAATTTTCCATGTCCCCTATCTGTATCTTTGTTCATGTCCGCACTGTCTTTGCTACCTAAGATGGAAATACCCAGGTAACATCATGGGACACCTTAATGATTCAATATAGGGGTTCACAAGCTTCAAAGTAGTTATAGCCACAACGGTACTAAAGTGTGAAGTTTTTCATGCTCAATTAAAAGTGTCTTTTTCACTTTAGGTACATTACTCCATTTTTGTTATAGAAGTACATAAAACTCTTACTTAGAGTTGTAAGAAGATGTTAAAATATATCCCATATTGTAGACCATTACAAATCGGAATGCAATGGAATCAAAGAAATGATAGACATCACGAGCTTTGGGGGGAATACAACATTTCCGCATTTGAAAGCAAGTAAAAGAAATGAAAAAGATTTCACGTTCTATCTGCATAATTAAAAAAAGTTCGCAAACAAAATATTAGTTGTAGATTATACTAGTAAGCAATGGTACCAATTTACACCAGTGAATCTACACACATTCACAAAAGCTGTCTGACTCACAACCTACAAATTGTAGCAAATAAGCTAGATATTATCACAAATATTGCTTCAACAAATGGATTAACTTTTTAGATGATCCGAACAAACACCTTGTATGAAACTAACCAATATAGACAGTCATATGAAGGCACTGGTGAACATGAAAGACCTAACACTGTCATGTCTCTTCAAATATCCTTATAGATTTATTATTTATCGAGATAGCCTCTGATATAGTGTCAATTATTCTTGTACATTATCAATACATACTAATGAATTTTTTGGCATTGGCAATTGCAAGAAGTTTGCTTAAGATATTAATAACTAATAAGCTTGTAAAGCTTTGTCATTGAGGTCTAGTACTGGACCAAGATGTGAGCTATGCAGTTGATTCAAGATATCCAATTCTTCTCACTTTTCTCTTGCATAAATATTGACCTTTTCAATGTAGAAATGCCATGAAATTTAACTAATCCCTGCTATTTTGTCAGGAGGAGTGCGAGAATAAGAAAGCAGAACAGGAAAATGCACTTTAGCCTGTTGAAGTTCAATTTCATTTCTCTTTTTCCCCCATTCTATTTGCGCTAGTGCCTTAATTTAGCATGGAACTCATATGATCATTTCATCCTATTAAGAGGAGCCAAATAGTCGCTTTGAATCAGACACAACAGAAACTCCACTACTTCATAAATAAAAATTTAGACCTTCTAATCTGCAGATAAAGCTTTATATCAACTACTAGAGAGAAAAAAATTCCAATAGACAAACCATTTGACAGCATTAGTTTACTTAAACTGGAAAAGGTCCTATACTTGTAAGCAAGCTCTATAATATATTCAACTAATAACTAATAGTCAAGAAACATATTAGCCAAGGTAAATGATTGAATCTACATACTTCTAAATCAGAAGGCTAACTTACAGAAAGAACCCCTGTTACTTGTAGAAATGGCAGAAAACCCTGTAAGGTTTTAAAAGTGACGATTTTCCCTCCTCTTCCACTTTTAGTCATAATCATCAATACTTTTGATACATCCGTTAACTTCAGATAAAATAATCATATACATGTCTACATGGACATAGAGGTAATTATCATGTTCTATTACTAAAGTTTTTCACAACCAAATAAATATTTTTAAATTAAACATGAGGGAGTCAAAATGTCACTTTTAAACTCTAACGCAGTAATCTCTGCATATCATGCAAACCTTGGAGAGATATTATGTAATTTACCCAAATCAGAGACATAAAAAATAGGGTTCCATGGCAACTTACAGGTCCAAAAGACCTTGAATCCAAACTCCAGTCTGAATTGTCACCCTCAACCCAACAATGCCCTAGTGGAACCTTAATCACTTCCGATGACTGAGGAACTTGAATCCATTCACCAGGCAAACCAATTATTCTCTTGACATACTGCTTCTTGTGGTCACTAGGCAACCTACAAAACATCAAATTTAATAAGCATAAGATATCAAATTCCCTAATTACTTCACCTTATTAAGTTATTTGCACTTTAGCACCACCAATATTTCATCATTTCTTAACTTTGATACCTTAAGTTCTATGTTGACAATTTAATACCCCAAAGTGAAAAAAAATGATGTTTATTTTATTCAATAATATCACCACAGAAAGTGATTGAGAAACAAATTTTCTTACCAAATTTAGTTTTTTGAGTTTCGGAAAGTGAGGAACAAAGTTAGGGCTTTGGTGTATCAAATTGTCAAATTAATATCAATGAAACTTTGGGGTATCAAATTGTCAAAATAGAACTTCATAAAGTTAAAAAGGGGTAAATTTCACGAAACCCCTAAAAGAAGCTTGGCTAATTTTGAGATAACCCCAAAATGTTTGGAAATGTCACTTCACGCCCAAAACTATAGCATTTTTAAATCTATTTTCATAGAATCCCCAAATAGTTTGGAAAAGTACCTCAAACCCCAAAAACTTTGCATTATTTGAATCTATTTTCTTATAACCCCCAACTTTCTGGGGTTAAGTGACATTTCCAAACTTTTTGGGCTTATCTCAAAACGTGCCAAACTTCTTAGGTTCTGTAATATTTACCAAGGTTGAAACTTTGGGGGTATTAAAGGGCAAATAAACCCCTTGTTAATCTAAAAACACAACTTACTTGAAAACCACCACATCCCCATGAGAGAAACTGTACTTATCAAGGCAGAATTTTTCGACAACTACAATATCACCCTTCAATGATCCAGGGAAATTGGTATGACTATTTGCAAATGTAGGGTGCATTGATATGCCTCTCACAGGAGTAATGGTTAGATATCGATCTGAAATTGTTAGCCCAATCACTCCACCAATTATAGAGCTCTTTGTGAACTGCCACAAGTATTTCCATGATCCCATGACCTTAAAAATTCTGAAGCAAATAAAGACCCCTAAATGAATGTCCCATTAAATATTTAATTAGAAAATCTAAAAAAATAAACACTAGAAAGCAAATTCATCGAAAAGAAGTTCTCTCTCTAACTCATAATTAACTTCCAATCATAAGAAGCTCAAGTAACCATGAAATTCAAATCCTTGCTCCTAAGCTGAAGTGATCTAATCCAACTCAGAATAATTAATCCAAAAGAAGTTCTCTTTTAAGCATCGAGCTATCAAATATCAGTCAAGATCCAACCCTAATTTCATATCAACTACGATTTCAATAAAATCTCCTCAATAGTCAAGATCAGTGCCCCAAAAGTTCGAATTTCATAATATTGAATCCAAGAACCAAATAAGTAATTAGGAAGAAAAAAAAGGCGATGGATCCAATTCAACAACAAATCGATGAAGGACTATTACCTCTAATTAATTCTTCCTAAAGCTGTGATTTTGTGCTCCAAGAGGAATCAAAATCAAAGAAAAGAAATTTTTCTGGGGATCTACAAACAGGTTGGGCACAAATGATGAAGAAACTGATAAGGGGGCAATTTTTTTACCAGCAAGTCTTTGTTCCTTCACCGGCTGGAGACAGTTGCCATGTCCTAGTGTTTTTAGCATATATACCCTTAAAGAATTTCTATATTACGTATATTTATTTCTTGTGTTTGAGGTCTTACATAGTTTTCAAATTTATATGACATTTTCATTTTAACTCCATTAAACACACTTTGTATATGAATTTTGGTTTTATAACAATACTAGTATTTAGAAACCGTGCATCTAAAAGATTTTCTGTAAATACTAAACGTGTTACCAAAATAAAGTATTCTGCTTTAGAAATGAAAGGTAAGATGTAATGCAAATAATGACATTCATGTTTGTTAATAAATAAACAAAAAAGAAGCATTAACTATATAAATACAAAAATGTCTGGAAAAGTATGATTCGATCAGTCTCCCTTCTCCCTTCCTCAATTTCTAGGGTTTCGTCGCAATCAATGGCAGTTCGAGCAATAGCAACATCAACGACGAAACCAATATGGATGAAGCAAGCAGTGGAGGCCAAGATCAAGAGCGAGGCCGAGAAACCTTAGAAAAAGAATGCATTTATATAATTCAATGGTGTTAACATGACTAACATAATCAATTAATGAATGCTTCTAATATTATTAACATACAGTACCTACAAAAATATATATTAATTAGTGACATAATCTTCTTTAACCAAAAACTCAAAGAATCATGGTTATATGAGTGTACACACTGTGATTTTGCCTTGTATATGTATGTTTTGAGAGTTAGTTAACAATAAAACTCAAATTAAATGACTTAATGGCGAATAAATGGAATACATACTAAAAGATTCTAATATTAATAATACATAATACCAAAATTTTCTTATTGTAGTCAAATTAAATGACAACTATGGTAACCTTGACTCAAAGATTATAGTGAATGGTACAATTGAGTAGAGGTAGGCCTAAGATAACTTATTTGGAAGCAATTAACAATGATATCATAAAAATGAATGGAGGAGACAAACCTTAATGTAACTAAACGGGACAATAGAAGTCATGTTGCTGACCCCAACAATTTAGGATAAAGACTTGTTGTTGTTGTTGTTGTATATTTTCACTATTTGATGTTCCAGTAACCTTGCTATGTTGTCAAGTAACATTCCACTTTCTCCATATAGTAACCGCTTTACCTATTGATGCTTGAACTATTAATAGCCTTTCGGATTCTCTGCCATAGGCTAAGTGCACTCCTCATTGGTTGATACATCAGGCTTTTATTGATGGTAGTTTTCTTTGCCTGTGATCTAGAGGGATCAATGGCTAATAAATGCATTTAATTAGTAGCTAGAAGTTCTGCCCATAAAATGTCTTCAATCTTTCTAAAAGCTGGCTAAATTTCGGAACATGTGTCATGCATATAAATTGCTAGAAATACAGAGAAATTTAATTGCTCTACTCAATTTTCTTATTGTGGTCAAATTAAATGAGAACTATGGTGAATAGATGGAATACATACTAAAAGATTCTAATATTAATAATACATAATACCAATTTCGGGGATTGCATCTACTATGAAAGACTACATCTCAAGATTCTAATATTAATAAAACTCAAATTAAATGACTTAATGGCGAATATATGAAATTCTCAAGATTGTCTCAAGCTATATAGTGAACAGTACCCTTCAAATATATGTTTAATTGAATGACGGAGATCTTAAACCCGTGCATAGCATGGCTGCATATTGATATCTTCAAAATTATTTAAATACATATGCATATGGATAACCTTTTTAATACTACCATAATCCGAACACCCACAAATGAAATTTTTATGTGCATTAAGTATTACAATTTTTTTAAAAACTATGTTTTCATCTTGAAATCCCGACATACACGAAATTTATAAATGTTCACCATTTAACTTTCAGAAACAAACAAAAAAGTGATAACAAAGGCCTCCGTTTAAAAAAATATAACTTGAAATTAACATATTACTTCAATTCTCATATCTTAGAATTACATATGACTTCTATACGTTATGATATTGTTAAATTGGTGTCGATGAAACACTTTTGGGGATCAAATTTTCAGAATAAAACTTGAGGGTATCAAAGTTTGAAAGAGGTTGAAACTTTGGGGCATTAAAATGTTAGCCTAAAATCAACGGCATACACAACAATTTAAAGCAAAAGAAAACCAAAATTACGCCCAAAAAAAAAGCTGAATTGTTAAAATTTCACCTCGATCGCCGGCGTCTTCGGCAAGAGCTAAAGCAATGACAGCCTACAAATCGTACGTCGGATGAGAGGGCGGCTCCACCACCAACAAATCGTACGGCGGGGTTGGCGACTTGGGATCTGCTCGGGTTTGAGTCGATGATGAAGACGTGGGATCTGCTAGGGTTTGAGTCGATAATAGCCAGAGTATGATGCTAATGTGATTGGGGTCAGGATTGTTGAAGAGGGAAGAGATGAGATGGGAATTTGTTGAAGAGGGAAGAAGATGAAATGGGGAAAGGGGAAAGCACAACGGAGCTTGAGTTCTCAAGGCAGAAATCGATGTCTGAAGTTGAAGAAGACGAAGCGGAGATTTAAAGAAACGAGTTCCGCTCGGGTGCTCCGAAAATAAGAATTTTTATAATTTTTAAATGGATGGAAAATTAAAATTTTGGGCTGAAAATAACAAGGGTGCATTTGTCCTTTTTTTTTCCATTCCTATCCTATTATTTTTCTGTCCATAACCACTTCACCTACCTCCCTTGTTTCACGTTTACTAGGTGAATTGCACACTTGCAATGCACATGGTATACTTTTTTAGATTTAGTTAAAATTGATAATTTAGTTTAGCCTAATTTGGAGCTTATATACATGTTTAAACAAACATATAATAGTGTAATTTTCAGATTTTGATTTTTCAATGTACAAAAGAATATAAATCAATACAATTTATTACACTTATTTCTAAATGAATATTTTCTCGTAAATGGGGTATCAAATTGTTAATGTTAGTATGCTTATTTCTAAATGAATATTTTCTCGTAAATGGGGTATCAAATTGTTAATGTTAGTATGTAGAAAGATCATCTGACTTAGTTCTAAATCTTTTCAGTGAAAATATAAATAAAAGTGTAATTTTACAATCGACGGTTAATTTTATATTCCTCTTTATAATGATAAGAAAGGAATTGACATATGCATGCTATGATTTCTAAATGAATATTTTCTCGTAAATGGGGTATCAAATTGTTAATGTTAGTATGTAGAAAGATCCTCTGACTTAGTTCTAAATCTTTTCAGTGAAAATATAAATAAAAGTGTAATTTTACAATCGACGGTTAATTTTATTCCTTTTTATAATGATAAGAAAGGAATTGACATATGCATGCTATGCATAATTTTATACAATATGACTAAAAGCAAGAACAATAATATCTATTTTAAACACAACTTTACATTATAATACCAATTTTTTGTTATAAATATGGAAGGAAAAATAGAAGAGAGAAATCTAATATGATAGAATACGGCCAAATTAGATTTTGTTAAAGATCAAGTGAGAAATTAGTTGTAGAAAACTAACCCTTCTCAAATATTAGTTTTATCCTTTTCTATGATGTTTTCAACTCCAAAACTACCCTCTAAGTTCAACCTATTTACAAATGTAGGTGTGGAAGACCTATCAATTGCATAATCCCTTAAATTGTGGATTAGAGAGCTAGATTTTAGGCTTTTCTATTTACAGAAGATGTCATGGAGCACCGAAGCTGTTGGCTAAAGAAAATGGGGAAAGGGAAAAGGGCAAATTTTTGAAACAGTCCTATTTGGACTTTTATTTGCAAAAAACGACCCCTCAAAGTTAATTTTAAAACCCGACCTGGTTTCAGCCCTGTCGTTGAAACCAGGTCGGTTTCTGAAAATCTTTTTACGAAACTTCACGAGAGTTAAACTCCCGTGAAGTTTAGCATATTTTTAAACTTCACGGGAGTTCAACTCCCGTGAAGATTAATTTCTTCAAAAATCTTCACGGGAATTGAACTCCCGTGAAGATTTACTCACACAACAGACTTCACGGGGATCCAACTCCCGTGAAGTCTGTTAGAGTATTAAAAACTCCACGTGAGTTCAACTCCCGTGGAGTTACAGGCCAAATTTCAAGAGAATCGTTCTCTGAGAAATTTAGACTGCAACTCCACGGGAGTTGAACTCCCGTGGAGTCTCGACCTCTCCTATATAAGCGCGGGCGTACTCATCCCCGATCTCACTTCTCACGCCGCTGCCCCAAACCTTAGCCCTCTCTCCCTCGTCCCAACCACTGCCGCCCTAGGCCATTTCCGACCGCTGTCCCCATTTCCGACCGCCTCCCCCCTCCCCCACATTTCTGACTGCCTTCCCCCATTTCCAACCGTCGGAACCGTCGCTGTCGCCGGAGTTCGACAGATTGAAGGTAAAATCCTCCAAAAACTTTATTCTCTTAATTTCTTGTATTTTCTCACTATTTCATGGTGATTACATGTAAAAAAATAGATTTTAGAATTTCATTGTGAATTATTTATGAATTTTGTGAAGAAAACTTAAATAATTTTGTCGATTTAGAGGGGAAATTATAAATAATGTAAAAGTTAGTGTTACTACATATGTATGATATCAATTAGATTTTAGAATTTCATTGTGAATAATTTATGAAATTTGCTCAGAAAAATTAAATAATTTTGTAGATTTAGATGTGAAATTATAAAAAAAATGTAAAAAATAGTTATATGACATCAATTAGATTTTAGAATTTAATTGTGAATAATTTATAAATTTTGTGAATAAAAATTAAATAATTTTGTGGATTTGGAGGTGAAATTATCAAAAATAAAAAAATTAGTGTTACTACATATGTATGACATCAATTAGATTTTAGAATTTAATTGTGAATATTTTATGAATTTTGTGAAGAATAATTTTGTGGATTTGGAGGTGAAATTATCAAATATAAAAAAAGTAGTGTTACTACATATGTATGACTTGGTATATGAATTTGGGTAAAATTATGGTTCCCTAAAATTAATATAGGATTTAATGGTAAGTAACAATCAATTTTTAAAATCTTTTCGTGTAATATTGATCTTGAATGTTTTACTCTTTAGAGGTAATGATGAACGATCGAATCATAATTTTGTGTTCGTATGATGGAAAGATTAACTACCTCAAAAATAATATGCCCGTTTATGAAGGAGGTGCGACGAGACCGTTGTTTATAACAAAATCGTGTACTTTCGATGAGTTAGTTAATGAATTACACAAACTTACATTAACCAACTCACGTGAGTATCACTTTAATGTTATTTACAATTATCCTATTGTGGAGAACAGGACAAGAGGCATTCAAATATCAAGTGACTACGATATGAGTCTCATTGGAGTCTTACATGACCAGAAGTGTTCGATCGAATTGTTCATTGAAAAACATCAAAGGAATTTGGGCGTTGAATTATGACGGAATGTACTCCCGCATGTTGGAGGACCCTGATGTTGATTCTATTGGCTTTTTATCTCCTCAACAAGATGAAGGTTGGACACAATCATAATGTATGAGCGGTCCTTCGTTTGTGGGCACTTTGAATGCTTTTTATACTAACACGGGAGTTCAAGAAGATAATACAAGTATTGAATCTGAGAATAATGATGAAGAGGAGGGCTTACAAATTAATAGCATGACCTCGATAGATCGTGATGAAGGTGACAACCACCACATTGACGGGTGTTATGCTAATAATGAGTATGTTGTCTAGAGGATCCGCCGCTCGACGAACTTCAAGGAGAAGAATGGATTGATAACTCCATGATGGGAAGTATTCCTATTAGCACTAATAGCGGTCATGATACACAGGGCGAGGACTTCTCATTCGTGAAGGAAGATCTTTATGAGAGTAAGGAGAAATTGATTCATGCGCTTCGCTCATATGTCATTGCAAAAAATATCAAGTTTAGGCCAACAAAAAATAACACAACAAGCTATAATACGGTTTGTTTTTATCACAAAGATGGTAAAGACGAAAATCTTGGTGGACACTACGACGGGAATGCGAATTGTCCTTGGAAGCTTAATTTACATTCGGGTGTAAGAGTAGGTGGGCATTTCAAAATCACAGCGTACAACGGAGTCCACACATGTAGCAATCCTTGATTAGAGATGAATAATAAGTATGTGTCCTCTTCTTTTATATATCGATGGATTTTACCGCATCTGAGGGAGGATCTTGATCTACGACCGAAAGATATTCGTCTTTTAGTGCGTAAAGTGATCAACTTGGATGTATCATACAATAAGTGTTGGAATGATAGGAGGAAGGCGATGATAAAAATATTTGAGGATTGGGACAAATCTTATGAGATCTTACTGCATTACCATGAAGCACTCAAAAGAGAAAATCCTAGGATTGTATATGAAGTTTCATCAGACCCTCTTAATGGCGAAGAACGATGATTCACAAGTGTATTTTGGGCATTTGGGCCTTGTATTAAGGGTTTTCAATATTATCGTCCTCTTCTTAGCATTGATGGCACCTACTTATACGGCAAGTACAAAGGCGTTTTGCTTGTTTCCACCGGAGTTGACGCGGATGGTGGTTTGTTTCCTTTGACGTTTGCAGTGGTTGATGTTGAAAACACAGAGAATTAGGCGTGGTTTTTTGCATGCATACGATATCATATCCCTCGTGTGGGGGCGCGGCCGATTACATTCATATCTGATAGGATGAAAGAAATTCCAAGAGCACTCCAATAATATTTCCCATCACTATATGCACATCGTTATTGCTTGCGACATATTAGGGTCAACTTCAAGAAGAAATATGGAAACGGTCAGGTTCAAGATCTTCTTTGGCAAGCCGACTGTGCAACAGAAAAATTAGTTTATGACCAAATACGAGAGAGGATTAAGTTATTTCTTGAGCTGCACATGATTGGATCGAAACTAGTTTGGGACCACACAATGTTGATAAGTGGGCTTTATGTGA
The DNA here is from genome assembly GCF_001876935.1 of Asparagus officinalis. NCBI lineage: Eukaryota > Viridiplantae > Streptophyta > Magnoliopsida > Asparagales > Asparagaceae > Asparagus > Asparagus officinalis. Next base: position 116,562,769 of record NC_033794.1, on the reverse strand, counting down.
AGAAGGCGGGAGACGGTTCTGTATGATGACTACGAACGTTTCAGAGAGTTTCAATGGCGTGCTCAGGGGAGCACACAGTATGCCAATACAGTTACTAGTTGCTAAAACATTTTACAGACTTAATAACTTCTTTCTACGACGTCACATACTTGGTGAAAATAATTTCACGTTATTGCTTTCTTCACGTTGCGCATTCGTTTGTTATTTATATATAACTAAGTCAGTATTTTAACAGAAAGATCTAACACATTGTACATTGTCTTCTAATATTATTCTCAGTTATACTTATTATGGATCCGGGATCGATACGCCCCGACGTTTTGACCCTCCAGATGAGCCACGTTTCAAACCATATTAGCTCAGGACAGGTAAAACATCTGTTGTATATATTCCTTAGTATTGACACTAATTTTAATTTTTCTCAATATACTTAATCAATTCTTTTTGACGTGCAGCCCGTACCAGACATCACCATGATCGAGCATTCCCAGAGTCATTCGGCTTAGGTTATTGAGGATGCGAGAGTACTAGAGCTGATCGCTCAGGCCGGTTTCCAGGAGTGTTCGACGGTTCGATATATTAGGCTTGATTGGTCACTTATCACTACACTGATTGAGAGGTGGAGGCCAGAGATCAACACCTTTCACATGTATATAGGGGAATGCACCATCACCTTACAAGACGTGGCCGTCATACTTGGGCTCCGGATCGATGGACCGGCAGTTACGGGCACCGATGATCATAGTTGGCCTGAGGTATGTGTTAGGCTTCTTGTCCAGGTTCCCGACTTGAGGAGTGGTGCGATGAAGCTATCGTAGCTTGGTTAGACATTTTAGGGTGACATACCAGAGGATGCCAATATGGAGACGCTTCAGTTTCATGCTCGTGGGTACATATTACACATGATAGGGTGCGTGTTTTTTCCTGATGCGAGCAAGACTCTTGTACATACACGATGGTTGCCACTGCTAGAGGATTTTAATGTATGCGACGTACTATCATGGGGCAGTACGGTGTTGGCATACTTGTATCAAGAACTGGGTAGAGTATCCCTGATGCAGAATAAAGAATTTAAGTGCTGCTGCACATTGATACAGATTTGGTCATGAGAGCGCATTCATATTGAACGCCCTACTTTACTTGTGCACCGTGACCTACAGGGGCGTTTCCTTTGGCATACATGTATAATTATACACATAAATTTTATTCGTACTAAATTTGTACTTATATATTCTCTATTCTGCATATAGGTATAACGTGCGATACACTAAGTACCAATCAACGATGCGCCATCGTGAGTTTTACCGAAATGAGCTTGATGGCCTCCAACACGAATATGTAAATATAAATCTCAAGTCATTATGAATATTATAGTTTTGTTGTTGATATTGATAAATATTTTATTTTATTTCAGTTCAAGTGAAGACCCTATACACCGCCGGAGCTCGATATGCATTCTCTTGCACCCATCTGCCGAGATACTCCCAACTTGTGGAGAGCTAGAGTTCCATTGATTTGTTGGGAGATCATGGAGATGCATGTTCCTGACCGTGTGCTATGGCAGTTTACGCTCTCTCAGCATGTGCTAGATACTGTCGAGCATATCAATCATCGGCGGTGACCTACTTCGCACCGTACCTACTGGGCTGTAGTCCGTGCAGCGTACATAGACAGGTGGGCTCACAGGTTGGATTTCATTTAGGATACGAGGTCCATAACTGTTGACTATACTGCGTATATGCGTTGGTATTGGGATATCACACGTAGATGGATCACGCGTGACCCACAGCCATCAGCTGGACACATGTCACGCCCATCGACAGACAGTTACATCCATAGTGGGATGAACGAGAGAGATTACGTAAGTTTCTAAGCTAAATTATAATATTTTTTATTGAGTTGGTACTTAATAAATTGTTTACCTCACAGGTCGGTGTTTTTGGTAGCATTGAGGCTGATATTGATATGCACGTGCCTGAGATTCAGGATTCGGTGGCGTTAGGACTCCTCAGCAGGATCAAGAAGACTATAGCGTAGGTGTTTCATAAGACTCACGTCGACGAGTTCGCAGGCTGTGAGGACAGGTCTCGATCATTTGGGTAAGCGTACACTCGGCGCCGACGGCCACGTGACGATGACGGCGACACTTCGCATGCTGATGGAGCCGGCACTTCGCATGCTGATGGAGCCAGAAC
>NC_033794.1:116553534-116560563 GCF_001876935.1 Asparagus officinalis | reverse complement strand
GGTTGTATTTGAACTTATTTTGTTAAAATTTATAACTTTTATGAATTTTCAAATACTATACTTTTGTGGATCAATTATTGTTCATATATGTACTCTTTTTGAGTATTGTTTGATTCGTGCGTGTTTAAATCATATATATATTGTAGTAATTATTGTTAACAGGTAAATAGTTATATATATATATATATATATATATATGAGTTAAACAGGTAGATGTATACAAAACATGCACAGCACAACAGCCTGTGCATGTTTTGTAAAACCTGCAGCTTCACGGGAGTTCAACTCCCGTGAAGTTGCAGTCTAAATTTCCCAGAGAGCGATTCTCTGGGAATTTTGGCCTGTAACTCCATGGGAGTTGAACTCCCATGGAGATTTTAATACTTTAACAGACTTCACGAGAGTTGAACTCCCGTGAAGTTTGTTCAAGTTAAAAAACTTCACGGGAGTTCAACTCCCGTGAATTTTTTGAAGAAATTAATCTTCACGGGAGTTGAACTCCCGTGAAGTTTAAAAATATGCTAAACTTCAGAGGAGTTCAACTCCCGTGAAGTTTTGTAAAAAAAATTTCAGAAACCGACCTGGTTTCAGCGACAGGACTGAAACCAGGTCGGTTTTTAAAATTAACTTCGAAAGAGGTCGTTTTTTTGCAAATAAAAGTCCAAATAGGACTGTTTCGAAAATTTGTCCAAAGGGAAAATTGCACCGGAGATGGGGGAAACGTGGGAGAACGTGGGCTGGTTATTCATTTAATTTTTTTTCATTGTTTATAATGCTAGGTTACCGTTCATATTAGTTGTTTTGTTGTTCTCCTTAGTAATTAGTAATAAAGAAGTAGATATTTAATTATAGACAACATTTTTAGTGAAAATAAGTTATTTATTGTTCACATAATTATTTAATTATATTTGATTTGATAGTTCATTTAGTAATAGTAAATATATAGTTTTGTAAATAGTTCTATATTTGATTTGTGTGATTATTAACTACTTATTTAAATTTTATAATTAGTCTTATAAATTTAATTCATCTCAAATTTCATCCACCTCAAATTTTTAGGATTTGTTTTTCAACCTCCTATCTAGTAATAAATTAATTAAATTTAAATCTTGCTATATTAATCTAATCTAATCTAATACTATTATAAAAGTACGTTGCCATGTTAAAATATATTTTTCTGAAAATATCCTCCGAGGCATGCTAAAACACATACATGTATACATAAAAATACCCTCCAAGGCATGCTAAAACACATACAAATACCCGCGGGTGGGACTCTCGGTCAGCAGCACCATGGGGGAGGATTCGCTCCCTAGGCCTTCCTGCCCTGTTGGTTGGGAGTTCGAATCTCCGTAGCCGCATTCACCTGGTCTCCTTTGGTTTAAGGGTGTGGATGGAGACCCGGGGTTTTACCCTGTTGGTAGGCCAGCATGGTAGATTGTGGTCCGGTTGGGTCGTCTTGGTCCACACACTGCTCGCCCTGTGTAAGTGGGTCACGCTGGTCCTGGCACGTGGGGATGAGCCCCCTAAGAATAATTGGGCGAAGCTCCTTGCAGTTGTGGGGGGATCGGGGGGACTCGATCTGTGGTCTCCGTCAGACCCAAAAGTGGGGCGCTGGAGTGCTAATCGGGGTCCCCTCGTTACAAAAAAAATACATATATGAATACAGAAAACACATACATACATATTTAAGTGAACAATAAATGACTTATTTTCACTACAAATGTTGTCTATAATTAAATATATTGGTATAAAACCAAAATTCATATACAAAGTGTGTTTACTGGAGTTAAAATGAAAATGTCATATAAATTTGAAAACTATCTATAGAAATTATTTAAGGGTATATCATACTCCCTTTAAAAGAGGGAGTTGTGGAAAAATTTTCTATGGACTATATTACCCCTATTCTTTTTTGATATTACATTCTAATCCTAACTAAACTAAATTAATTATTATTATTATTAATTATATTATATACCACTTCAAGTTTGTCTAACTTAGTCCCTAAAACTTTCAAAGTTATTTTAAAACTCTACATCATATTAACTATTACTAATGTATAATAATATATTAATATGAAAATTGCATGTAATAAATTATTTATGGAAAGAATAAAAAACATAGAATTGTTCTAAATTATACCCTGACACTCATATAGGAAAATTATAAAAGCTTTCTATGGACTATATTACCCCTATTCTTTTTTAATATTACATTCTAATCCTAACTAAAACTAAATTAATTATTATTAATTAATTAATTATATTATATGCCACTTCGAGTTTGTCTAACTTGGTCCCTAAAACTTCTAATATTATTATAAAATTCTACATCATATTAATTATTACTAATGTATAATAATATATTAATAGGCAAATTTCATGTTAATAAATTATTTATGGAAAGAGTAGAAAACATAGAATTGTTCTAAATTTGTAACATGACAATCATATAGGAAAAATTACAAAGAGTATTCTTGCGTTTAGGTAACAGGACGGAAGATACAAACATGTAATTTTAGAAAATATTAGGATGTTTAAGTGCAGCAAGATACAAGTGGAGGTGTTCAACTTTCGTACTATAAATTAATTACAAGTTTGTCTAACTTGGTCCCTAAACCTTTCAATACTACTGTAAAACTCTACATCATATTAATTATCACTAATGTATAATAATATATTAATAGACAATTGCATTTTAATAAATTATTTATGGAAAGAATAGAAACATAGAATTATCCTAGAATTATACCATGACACTCGTATAGGAAAATTATAAAGAGTATTCTTGCGTCTAGGCAACATGATAAAAGGTACAAACATGCAATTTTAGAAAATATTAGGATATTTAAGTGCAACAGGATACAAGTGGCGGTATATAACTTTCATAAACTATAAGGTATTTAAGTTCAATTAAGTCTATAAAGATTTAAAATCTTTGTTAACCACAAATAATTGTATGTGATCCTATTGATAAATAATATTCATCATATAATACGAGGCCAAATGCTTAGCTTATATTTATGTAGTAGATGAGGTGTGGAAAAATTAAAGCATCATATTTTAAATAATCCCGAGATTTTGAATTATTTCCAGAAATTATATATATTGCTTAGAAAACTTTGGAAGAGGCTTTCGAAGGACTACTACAAAGTATTGAACATCAGATAAATATTGGATAACTAAAATCTAGAATATCATATTGCAGAAATCATGGATATGTAAAAGATATCGGGTGTCATATGAGATAATATTCATATATAATATAGCATTGTAAGCTATAATCTAACATATTAATAAATTTTAAATATAAGAATTTGCATGAAAATATATGCTTAAAATGTGGGAGGGCTGAGAGTGGAGAGATTTGGGAGACGAATTGTGACTTTTGTGGCTTTCGTGGGTTTCGCTTTTGGTTCCCAAACATGACCCAAACCCTAGCCCATACTCAAATTAAAAATGACTCGATTTTGTTGATATCTTCAAAGGGATGTAGTACATCAATCTATGAACTGATTTGGGTTATGTATCCTAAAATTTATCTTATACATCAACTCTGAAAATCTTTTGCTACAAGAATCTCCAAGAGAAATTTAATATTTATTTGTGAAGGGTATGTGATCCTTCCGATTCACCTTGTCTTTCATGATTTGTAATGAAGTATTTGACAAAATAAATTAAATTGTTCATTTTTATAGTTCTCACATTCTTATAAGTTTATGAAGCACGTAGCTTGGGTATGAGTATTGTTACGGATAATGGATTCTTATAACTCTCAACCTAAATTTTTTAATGTTGTTTGATATTGGATAGATCTGAATTATGTCTTAAAATACAATCCATAGTGCATAATATTTATAAATCATTCTCATGTTATATTTTATAATTTTCTGAAACTAGAGAGTAATCGTTTTGATAAATCGATTAATTAGTTGGGAAGATTTTCTACATATCAGATTTTGAAATTGATCATATAATTTATGTTTTATTTATTGATTGAATTTGCACATTCTGACGAAGAAAATTATAGAAAAAAGTTTTTGAATATCTATAATACTTGGTCGCCAGATAAATAACAGGTGAAAGTAAACAACACGTGAAAGTGATTTATTTATAGTTAAACAAAATCCTATATGACCAAATAAAACCTACCATTTTACTTTGAGGAATTCAATCATTAATAATAATAGTTTTTTATATTGATCCCTTACATCATTAATATTTTGAAATTAGATCTTCAAAGCATTAAATTGCTCTTAAGTCATTAATATTTTAAGACTTTTTTCTGTGGAAGGCAAAATGTTAAAACCAACAAGATATTACACACGGAAATATCCAGAAATTTTTAATATTTTATGATAATCATAATTTTTTTTATAAACATGTTATAGTAAATAAATAAACTTAAAATAAATAATTTAGATATTTGACCACGTGCACTGACCACGTGCAGTGCACGTGTATTTCACCTAGTATGCTAAAAACACTAGGACGCGGCAACTGTCTCCAGCCGGTGAAGGAACAAAGACTTACCTGTAAAAAAATTGCCCCCTTATCAGTTTCTTCATCATTTGTGCCCAACCTGTTCGTAGATCCCCAGAAAAATTTCTTTTCTTTGATTTTAATTCCTCTTGGAGCACAAAATCACAGATTTAGGAAGAATTAATTAGAGGTAATAGTCCTTCATCGATTTGTTGTTGAATTGGATCCATCGCCTTTTTTTTCCTAATTACTTATTTGATTCTTGGATTCGATATTATGAAATTCGAACTTTTGGGGCACTGATCTTGACTATTGAGGAGATTTTATTGAAATCGTAGTTGATATGAAATTAGGGTTGGATATTGTCTTCGAGCTCGCCTGCGCCACGCACGTTCGACCTCGCCTGTAGGGCCTCGCCCTCGCCTGTGTCGACTCGCCAGAAGCTCGTCGCCTCGCCTGCGCCGTCGACTGGGCCTCGCCTGAAGTCGCTCAAGCTCGCCGAGGTTTGGATCTACACCCTGTTTCCAACAATCACTTCAGCTTAGGAGCAAGGATTTGAATTTCACGGTTAGTTGAGCTTCTTATGATTGGAAGTTAGTTATGAGTTAGAGAGAGAACCTCAATATCAGGATCTTTCTTCGATTATTAGAAATTTTTGAAAGAGGAGAAAAACGATGATGTCTTGATTTTTATGTATGATTATTTTTTGTTATTCCAGTTTAATCCTGATTCAATTTAGTTACTGACTGCTTGTGTGCTCCATAATCTGTTCATGCTGCATATTTCACTGTTGCAAGGATTTATAATGATAATTAATTCATCAATCATCAAATACTGGGTCGTTCTTACTTTTCCCCTTCCCATTTCTTGGTATTTGTAGCTTAGTTGCATTTTTATTTTGTTCAACAGATTTTCATGGCTTACATTTAGTACCTTGTAAAACTTCAATGCCATATTCTAGCTATATTTATTTAACTTCCTTTTAAAGTTGAGCCTTCAATCGTTAGAAGTGCTTGAATCATGCTGATTTTATCTCTACGTTATTCAATCCTGTATACGATCATCAACCCCGGGTGGTTTTCTAGAGATCACATTACTATGTCTATGTGTAACAGTGTAAGTGTGTAACTGAGTACAGGATACATAATTGTTATGCTTAATGGTTGGAAAGCTTTTAATTTCTGGACTTGTGTTTTATTTATGTTATCTGTGATTTTAGCTCTTGTACTATATAAATTTAAATCTTTTGATTAGTTTAGGTCTTCTCTGAAATGGCCGACGATGAGAAAGAGGAAGAGGTCATTCCACCTCGTGGAGTTGACTGGGAGGTTGTATCTCTTACAGCATCAGCATATGCTGCTGCTCCCTACCCAAAGGATTTTGACCCAAATGACGAAGTTGGAAGCAAGCAGGAGTCTTCTAGTCCAATGTTCATGTCTGGCCACTTTGTTTTTCCACCAAGCGAGCATGAAAATCTTCCAATAGAACCCGAGATACAAAACATATCTGAGGGTGATACTGTAATTTCTGCTGAGGAGGAAGGCGAGGATGACAAACAGAATATGCTTGATGACGACTCACAAGGGCCCAAACATTTTGACGATGGAACTGCTGTTTCTGCTCGCAGTTTGGAGTTTGAAGAGGTAAAAGAGTTGCTAAGCATGGAGACTGCAAATCCTGGCGACTCTCCTAATCAGGACCTTAACTCCCCTCGTAAATTTGAAAAGTTAAGTGATGCTGACAGTTATGATGCCTCTGGTCATCCTTGTTGGGCATGGTGGAAGAAAAATGCATCATCATTATATCACCATGCAAAGGAAGCTAACACATTCTGGTCTATCTTTGTGGCTGCTGCTCTGACAGGACTTGTCATTTTGGGGAAGCGGTGGCACCGAGATAAATGCCACGCTCAGGAACTTAGGCATCACCTTAACATCAACAATGAGGTAAATTGAACTTCCTTCTGAGTATCTGTCAAGGATGATCCTGATAGTCTTTTTATATATGTTAATTTCACCTTTGTCTGTCTTTCAACTAAGCATGCAGTTCAACTGTAATAATTTGCATTCACTCTGTATAAGTTTCCTCAAATATTATATGTAGTTCAACTTTAGTAATTTGCGTCCACTTTGAATAAGCTTCTTCTAATGTTGTGTAAAAATGGCCAGCATATAGGCTAAACCAATTTTGACCCTGCCAATAAAAATGTGTTATTTGCAACAAAAAGTAGGCCTGTAAGCTTATACTCATGTTCCTGTGTTACCACTTACCACTATTTTGGATGAGTCAAGGATATGGAGACCTGGGTGCAGGAAAAGTCTCAGTATCCGAAGAAACCACAGGAATCATCATTATCAAAGTAACTTCTTAAATTAAGTAAACCAGATGTTAATGGTTGCACAACTGATCTGAAGTGGCAAGTCTTTGAACTACATATTTAAGGCTATTAACGGCATAAAAGTCCCATTTTTTTAAAGATTAAACCACCAGAGATGGCTTTGACAATTTATAGATGGCTTTGACAATTCAGAGAATTGGCAACTGT
>NC_033794.1:116520841-116553524 GCF_001876935.1 Asparagus officinalis | reverse complement strand
CCGATGTTGATTGTGAAGAGATGTAGAATTTTTAGAGGGGAACTTGATGTTTCTTCAGAGAGGGTCGATAAACCAATACTGCATTGTAAAAAAAGATGACTGGTGAATTGAGAGAGAGAAAGGTTGATGAGAGAAGTTGTCAGTTCAAGTCTCGTATGACACGTTTTGTGTGACTTTATATGGGCTACCAGATACGTGTGACTTTAGGTGGGCTGCAAGATATGTTCGTCTTCCATATTGAAGTATGAAGAACTTAAAATCCCCTTCTGCTAAGAAAAGAAAAAAGAAAACACTAATCAAAATCATTGCTCCAACCTCCTCCAGAAGATACATACAACCAGAAGATACATATGACGATTTTCTAAAAGACAAATGATGACAAAAGAAGTTGTCAATTCAAGTCTAACGCGACATGATATGTAAATTTTCTTCTCAGACCAAGTCCCTATGATAAAGAACGAGTGACTTCAACTGATTGGTAATAAAAAAAATCTTTTTGACGTGTATTTTACATGAATTGTTCAAATTCCAATAAAAAATTATTTAATATAAAAAATGACTCTAGATATTGTGTACTGTGCATTATATTATTAGCAGTTGTGTTCATTCATCCATCATAACGCATAGCAATCTACACAAAATGTAGATTGTAGAGTTGTTTTTCGTATCGAATAACTTTTCATTAAATTTGAGCAATTTATATGAAAATTGAAGTAAAAAAAAAATTCTTACCAATCAGTTGGAATCACCAGTACTTCACTATAGGGAATTGATGCAGGGATAGACTTTCCATAATGTGTTGCTATACTTGAATGGACAACATCTTGCTGCAACATATATCTTTTTCAGGAAATCATTTTATGTATGTTCATGAGGAGGTTGGAGGTATGATTTCGGTTAATGCTTTCTTTTTTCTTTCTTTTGTTACACATTCAGGGGATTTTGAGTTATTCAAGTTGCCATATGGAAGTCATGCATATTTTGTAGCACGTATAGATAATAGATCTGTGAATGTCTTAGCTCATGTGCTCATATGTTTGCAATCTTATGAATACTTACACATGGCCATCTTTTTGTGTCAAGAGTTTTGTATTGTTGGTGAAGAAACTTTGTTTTTCTGATTTATTTATTGGGCTAGAAGTGCATGTGCTATGGGGAAGTGGGGATGTTGTATGTTTGATTGTGTTTGTTTTCTACATCAGGTTTATTTTTATTTTAAAATAGTACTAATTCTACAGAATGAACAAATTTCATTAGGAAACTTTATATATTCCTTTTGATATGTTTGCTGTACAAATAATTTCTGATCTGTAATAGACTTGTAAGATTAAGTGGGGCTTACACGTCATATTAGTTTTAATTGAAAGTAGATGTAAAAAACAAGCAGAACATGAAATAGGAAATTATATTTATTCTATAGTTTTATGGAATACACAAAATCCTGACTTTATTATGATTAACACTTTGCATTAACAAAGCTGAAATCCTTATGGCATATTGATATTCTTTTCTTATTTCTACATGCTCTTAATCTAGTGAATTGAATTAACATGCATAATTGTGAGCATTTTTCTAGTTTTACATGGGCCTCCAGTTATTGAGTTCACTTCCATAGACATAAAAGAAGTCACAAGTACTCATACAATCAAAGCTATGACTTTATGTTTAAGTGTTTCAAATTTTTTTTTTAGTATTTACTATAACCTTTGAACATGGTATCTGTGATAGAATGATGTGTTAGTTCTATTGAGCACAGGGCCCAGGCTCGTCATAGAAATAATGTTTTTAAGTAGCCTAATGTAAGGTTCATCATAATGTTTGGTTGTGATTGTGTTGGTGATATTAAGTTTCATTTGTCTAACATTATCTCTGGTCTGATCAAAAGTCGTAGGCTGAAAGGAAGCCCTTGGTTTTATGGCTTATCTGTCTTGGATATTTTGGATAAATTTCACAAAATCTCCAGAACTTTGGGGTATTTTTCATAAAACCCCGCCGGACTTTATAAATATAGGAAACTCTCTTAACTTATCTCACTAAAATAACATGGCTGATGGCAGTTTGGTTTAAGTTGTCACATGCTTCGCACACGACATGATCTAGACAATTTTACGGCTATGTACTTGAATATATATACACTATTACGCCTCATTTGGTACACGAGAATGAAGTCAAGTGATAATGGAATGAAGATATGAATGGAATGGGATAGATGTGGGAATGGAATGCTAATTCAGATTCTCACATTTGGATGCAATCAGAGAATGGAATGGGACTGTCGAATGACAATCTTTTATACTTTGGTATGTGTAATTAATAAACAATCAAGATATTATTGCAAATTTTTTATTCCCATTTAAGTGGGAATGCTCATTCCGTACCATCTCATTGGGAATGTTCATTCCCACTTTAATGGGAATGAAGGAGAAGTGAGAATGGTCATATTCTAACTTCTAAAAGTGTGTTATGTTTGGTATGCATGGATGAAAAACAGGAATGAGCATTCCATTACCACCCATTCCCGCGTACCAAACGACGCGTTACCATCAATGGTAAATTTCACGACCCCTAAATTTTGGGTTGCGCAAAATCCCCAAAACTTGCAAGGGAAGCAGCCCCAAACTGAATTCCCTCTACCATGTAAATCTGGCAGAGGGAAAAAACATGTTGACTCGGGAGCAACTTGTGTCGGCACTTCTACCATTATCATGTATATACCTTTGTATGTTGGCTCAGTGTATAGTGAGAATGCATGAACATTCCGATATTCCTTTAATGATCTTGACACTATTCAATGTACTTCGTTGTTTTTCTTTAGTTGCTCTCATGTTGCTACAAGTAGGGGTGTCCAAACGGGTCGGGTCGGGCGGGAGCGGGCCCACCCCGGCCTGTTTTTTTTTGTTTTTCAAATTTTTTCTCTCTTTAAATTTTCAATAATACATAAAAAATTACACAAAATTTTAATAAAAAACAATAATATTATTAATCACTTGAAATTACATAAATTACAAATATAAAAAATTATAAAAATTAAAATGATAAAAATAACTTTTTTATTAATAATCAGTAAATCTTTTACAATTATAAATTTATTTTCGAATTCGTCGCATCACAATAGATGTGTACATCCCAACTAGGTTGGCACCTACTCACATATATCACTATCATTTGTAACTATTTTCAAAATAATTTATTATAAATTTTTAGCTAAGAAATAAAAATTACGATTTGATGAATATTGTTTACTCTTTATATCTATCTGCTACTCCCAACTCTTAAAATTTATCTTTAATATTAGCCATTCGATCAATTCCTTGCGTTCTCTTCTTGCACCCCCACCAATCTTGTAAGCACATCATCGTCTAAACAGTATACGGATCTAACGATGTCATATGGTCATCGATCAAACGTCCGGCTGTGCTGAAGACGGATTCCGAAGCTACCGTGAAAACCTGGACTGTTAGTAAATCACAAACCATGATGAAAAGTACAGGATATGAAACTGTTTTATATACTTCCCACCATTGCAAAATATCTAAACTATTATTTTGATATTTAACTAAAGATGCAGTTAAATATTGATCAATTTCAGAAACCTCCAATGATGATCCAAGTCCAGATCTATTAGTTAGCTCAGCTACCATTGCATATCTATCAAAACTTACACTTTTACCCCGACTTGAGCTCGAAGAAGCCGAAGCTATAGACTGATGTGTAGCTACACCATATTTAGCTGCGTACTCATCATATAATCTTTAAAAATAATTTCTAATAGTATTATGATGAGTAGTAGCAGTAATGGTTTGACCAATATCAATGTCTATAATCTGTCCACCATACAAGAAATTTAACAAACTTCTAAGGGCAATATCCTTCAAACACGGATAATTAAGAACCCCCAAACCAAAAATTAGAGGAATATGCCTAAAATATTTATTAAATTTACTTTTCATTTGAAAAATTATATTTCCAAAATAATCATCCATACTATATTTATTAAATTTTTTTGAATATTTAAAATTTGTAAAGCAGCTAAAGTAATGGTTGGATAATAACAGCCAGATAATAACATTGTAACGTCATAAAAAACTTATAACATCTCTTTTAAATTACTTATAACTGTCCATTTATCTTCAGTTATTCCATACATGCTACCAGAGCTAGAACTAGAAGTATAAAAAGCAATAAAATCATTTATAAACTTTTTTATATTCTAATGCTATACTTAACATTGCATAGGTGGAATTCCACTTATGATCAACATCTTTTGAAATTAGTCTGGGTTTTATATTTTTTTTACAGAATTATTTCCATCTTCTAATTCTTTGTTCAGAAGCATTATGAGCATAAGTTACTGACCTAATATTTTCTATCATAGGTTTAATTTCACTAAATGCACTTTGAACAATTAAATTTAAAATATGACAGATACATCTATGATGAAAAAGATCATCATTACATGGCAATGACAGAGATGTTTTGATAAAATCAACAGCTACATTATTACTACTTGCGTTATCTAGTGAAAGAGAAAAATATTCTTTCTAAAATTTTTAATTTTAAAAGTTCTTTAATTATTAAATTTGTAACATTAATACCAGTATGTGACTCTTCAAATGCAATAAAGGAAATAAATCTTTTAAATATTTGCTAATTTTTATCAATCCAGTGTGTTGTGATACATAAATAACCAGTTTGTGCTTTCGATGTCCAAATATCAGAAGTTAAAGAAAATTTACTGTTTAAACTTTAAAAATAAGAAATTATTTTTCCTTGTTTCTCCTGATAATATTTTAAAATATCACGTTGACAAGTTTGACGAGATTTTTTTTTAAATGCGGGGTAAAAAACCTTCTATAAATAAATCTTTAAATTCATCATCTTCTACTAATTTAAAAGGAAGATTTTTATGAATGATAAACCTGATGACGTATTTCTTGGCTCAGGCTGCGTCATAATTCCAACTACCTAGACTTCCAGACAAGGTTTTAAATATCGGTTATCGGGGATTTATCGGACGGCCAAAATCCTTATCGGATAGCGGAAATCGGGGATATATCGGGGATAAGTAGTATTTATCGGAGTGATATACTGGATGATGTGTATATATAATATAACAATTAAAAAATATAATCTAATCATGCTTAATGAAATATAAACATACCAAAATATAAATCATCATGTTTAGAATCACTAACAAATTGTAGAAAGCGAAACTTGCATCATAGCCTTGAAAAAATATAATGTTAGTCAAAATGGGCCGATAATCCCGATAATCCCGATAAAAAATTCTTACTTATCGGCCGATAAGTGCCGATAACGCCGATAAATCGCCGATAAACCTACAAAAACGATAACCGATTAAAAATCCAATTTATCCTAGCGGAGAGCTCCCAAATCCGATAACTCGGCCGATAATATCGATTATCGGTCGATATTTAAAACAGTGCTTCCAGAAGATGAGGATTGGGAGAGCATAGATTGTCGGATATCACCTTGAGAGGACTGACATTTGTTGTGTTTATCTAAATGACGTTTGAGGTGGTTGATGCCGCTCTTATGATGAGCTTAGAATATATGGCTGCATAACACACACTTAGCCTTTTGGGTGAGAAGCTTACCGTGTTCATCCCTGGTGACGTTTATCTTTTCGAAAAAATTCCACACATAAGATCTCAGCCTTTTAGGAGCTCTTGGTGTAGAATCGTCACCACCGGATTCGGGATCAATATCGGTAGGAGTAGGATGAATAGCTGTAGTAGGAGGACTCATTTCCGGAGTTGGCTTTTGCTCTTTATAATCAGATCCGGAAGCCATTTGATTGAAGAATTAGAGAGCTAAAGCGATTATTAGAGAGTATAAGAGAGTATAAGAGCGTATAAGAGTGTATAAGAGAGTATTAGAGAGAACTCAGAGAAGTAGATGAGTTTTGGATGAGGAAAACAAATGAAAACACCCTCTATTTATAGAGACAACCCTTAGACAAATGATCAAAATACCCTTATTTTTATTGTTTTTTGACCGTTTTGTGAGTCAAAACGGTCACAATGGTCAAATTTTGACCGTTGTGGCAAAAAACGATCACTTATGTGACTGTTTTTGTCGGTTCGGGCTGGCATTTGCCCTGTAACAGTCACGTAAGTGACCGTTGCATTCGGGCCGGACCATGGGCCGGCCCGGCTAACCTAGCCCGACCGTTTTTACGGCTGGGCTGGGTCGAGCGCCGACGAGGAGGCCCGTACGTGGGGCCAGAACCCGGGTTTCTGGTCCAAACCCGGGCCCGGGCCTTGGGTCCAAATGGACACCCCTAGCTACAAGCCTACAACCTATTTTCTGACTTTACCTCTTTTACCTCCCTCTTTGATCTACAAGGAGGAATTTGAAATGATATTTCTTTGTTTACCAACTAGTAGTAATCTTTCACAAATGTGATGATCATGCAATTTATTGGCATTTATAGCCCCTATATTGGCATTTTGAGAAGGAGTAAGTTTCAGATTATTCCCCTCTTCCTCATAAGATAAGGAGAGATAAGTGCTAGTAAATGAGTTGAGGGTTGATGAGTGCTACTGAAGGTATGGACTAGTGGGTTATCTGCTATTTACCCTCACATTCATCATTGTTTTTTGTGTACCATTTGAGAAAGAGGTAGTGGATGGGAGATGGAGATGGTGGCACCCTAAGGGTGTTGGGTGAGAAGAGAATGGGGTGTGGGATTGGAAGGAGGAAGAGGTAAAGTAAAGAACTAGTGGCAATGACGAGGGAGGTTGTGAATTAGAATTTTAGGTTAGCAGTGGTAGAGATTGCAGAACCAGCAGGTTATCTTTGTTACTTTGTTAGTAACACAACTTGAGGAAAATTGAACTGCTAGTAAACTGTACATTTATTGCAATAAAAGATGCCAATCCAACAGCTTTTACGACTACTCTACACTGACTTACATATGGAAATATAACTCTCACAACAAAAGTGCAGATAACCAAATGACTGATTTGAAGCTAATTTCCTGCAACAATATTGCACAACATTTGCTGCATCTATAATTGCAACAATATTGCACAACATTTGCTGCATCTATAATTGCAGCATACGGAGCAACCCGAGTGAAACCTGCAGTTATTTTATTTTTATTACTGTTATACTTACTTTTTGGGGGTGGGTTTTGGGGTTTTTGAACTTCACTTCTGATTCATAGTCTTTTTTGGTAGAGATCCTAATTGATTGGGCATTGTTGGTTGTTTCTATATTAAATGCACGATATTCGTCCTTGTGTAGTAATTGACAAAAGTTTGGTGTACTTGAAAGTTGACACTGGGGGGTGTTTGTCTGCAGCTAAGGTGCTTAATTACTTATTATAATTGTCTTCTTGTTTTAGTCTTTCTTTCAATTATTTTTTTCCCCTGACATTTATAATAAGTTGAAGATTTTGATTCCCATACCATTACAAATGCTCGCAAGCATCCACAAGGGCCAATTATGATCTTTTAGGCATATGTATATTTAAGCCACATATAGGAAAGACCTTAATAATAGTAAAATGGTCGACAAAACAATTAGGTGTTGTTGAAAGAAGCGATGAAGTTGCATACATTTGGAAGTTTCAGCCACAAAAGGGGCCGTAATGGTTTCAAAGTGCTAGTTGATTTGCATCTTTTCTTCTTGCTCTTTACAGAAATTTTACTAGTTTCACACTTTAATGGAGTCTTCAGTTGATTTATTTTCTCTCAAGATGTTTTTTGGACGGTTTGTATAAGAAAATTAACATATAGAACTAATTATGTAACTTCCCCAGTCCATGCAAGTGACCAACCATCCTTTCTTTTTATAAAAGGTCTTTTATCGATGTTCATTAGTTTTGTAAATAACCAATATCCATTGTGTGTCCATCTATATTGTTGGCTAGTATGTTGCTGAGATGATACAAATCTAAGCCATCGACGATGGTCTAGGTATGGTGATTTAGGTTGTAGCGGTCTGGATGCTGGCCCCATGTGCAATACACCAGCGAAATGCATGGAGAGACATATCAACCATTCAACCCTCCTTTACTCTCTATATTTCTTATGCATATCAATGGAGTAAATACTAAATATATTAAGGAAAAGTTTAGGACAATTCACTTTGGCAAATTTACCTTATCTATTTGGCTAGTTAAACTTTTCGCAAGCAGTTTCGTCATAGGGTTAACTGTGGATAGACCCTCGATTGCGAATAGACCCCGCCCCCTGCAGTTTAATTGGTGGGGATAGATCCCCTGCACTATTTCCCCAAGTGCGGATAGAACCCCAAAGTGATTCTTTTAGGGTCAATTGCGAACATATCCCTTGTAGTATCACTGAATTATGAATAGACTCTTTGCAGTTTTATTTTTACGAATAGGCCCCTTGAGTGAATTTTCTTACTCTTAAATTTGTTAAAAAGGTTTAAGGAGGTGGGTGGACCCCTGTTCTATTGGTAAGGATAGACCCTCAATTACTAATTTTTTTTTGACTTTTAAGAGAGTCGAAAAAGTTCACTAAGGGGAGTATTCGCACCTACGCCAATACTATGGGGGGTCTATTCGCTACAAATAGAACTATAGGGGGGCTATTCACAATCTGGTGGTAGTACATGGGGTCCATTCACAAGTAATCCTTTCTTTGAAATTACAAACTATTTAAAGAGTTCACTAAGGGGATCTGTCCATTCAAATAGGACTACAGGGGATCTATCCATTCAAATAGGACTACAGGGGTCTGTCTATCCGCATTTAGGCTATAGTACACACGGTCTATCCCGCCGCTAACCCTTGATCATATCATGTTCTGATTCTGTTTTATGTTGAAGCTGTGATTTTTGTTGCTTCTCATTTGTTGATTACCGTAACAGAAGACGAAAGGTGCAATGGCGCCCCTAGGACGGCTCAAAAATATCATCATCAGCAGCCGTTGAATTGGTGATAATGATGAAGATGATGACGATAATGATGAAGATGCTTATGGCAGCTATCACAGAATTTAATTGAGAGAAGCTGGTTGGCGGTGTTAAACTTTTATAAGCGTATCCCTTGTGATATGGAGCGTTTGAGAAACTTACAAACTCTTGGTTGAGACCTACTTTCATGTTATATTGTATATCTAGTTTACCGCTGGAACTTGATTATAATAATGTTCGAGCCTAAAATGTTGAGAAAAGATTGGAGTCACGTTTGATGTGGTAAAGTTTTATGTGGCTTTCACATTGATTGTGAGTGAATAAGGTGTTTTCCACTTGTAAACTATGTTGCTTTTTAGAAAAGCTTTCATGGGGCAGCAAATATGTGATCCATGATAATTAAAACGCGTTACGCTGTATATTTTCACTAGTGACAAGCTTAGAGTTGTTTGGCTGACATAATCCATAGTGCTGTTTGGCTCGCCGCCCAGGCTCGGCGGGCAGCACGCAAGAGAGTAAACAGGGGTGGGGCCCACCTTGGACCCCCACAGGTGGGTCCCACCGCCTGTTTCTCTCTTGCGTGCTGATCGCTGAGCGGCCACGAGCCAAACAGCAACGTTGTAGAAATAAACATATGTTGCGGTTGAAATCGTATGGTGAAATCCTTTTAACTCTAAAAGTTCGGAAACGGTCCGTCAAGTCGCTGATCGTTCTGAGAGAGCCGGTAAGAAAGAAAGAAAAATCAAAACAGATGTATTATGTATATAAAAATCCCCTTCTTTGTTCTGGGTGTGCAAATCTGTTTTTGTATGGGGCGCCTAAACTTGACGCCTAGTATTTTCGAACTACAAATCCTAGTGGTGTCCGTTCCAACATATAAACCTGGTTGTGGCATCATATACGAAAATAGGAGTGCACAAATTGACTCTCTATAACCACGGATTGGTTGAACCAATAGGTTATCGGATCCAATCTTTAACCTCGTCAAGAGGGGGGGAAATGAAATAAAAACTGGTTCTCGTCCTTTTTTTCTTTTTTTTTTGCAAACACAAGCTCAACTCTCTAGCCAAGCCAAGTGAGGATCCACTAAACTGAGTAAGGAGTAGTTGTGACTACACTCTATTTAAGTTGCAACTAACTGTACCTCAAGCGCTGAAGATTATTAAGACACCTCAAACCACAATGCTCAGAACGCGAGGAGATAATTGCTTCTTTGTTCCCTTCTCTTAAAGCTGTTGGAGAGTGCATTCGTTAGGTACTTTAAAGTACCGCTTCCCTAAAATTTTGCATCTTTTAAAAGATCCCGAAGTGTAAGAGCATCTCCAACAGCTTCCCCATCTTCTTGGTATTCTAAAATTTGGAGCATTTTAAGCTTTTTTTTGGTCCAACAGATTCCCCATCTCATTCTTCAAAATGGGGATAGGAGAGAAAAAATAGAGAGCCTTCCCCAAATCTGCAGCATTCTGCAAATATTTGGGGAAGCACTTTTTCACGTTCTTCTAGACTCAACCCACAAAAAACAACTCCATCTCCTCATTATAATAATAAATAATTTGGTCAAAATGGGGATTCTTCAAAATAATAAATAATTTATTATTTATTAGTCAAAGATGTAGAATATTTTTATTATTGTAATAAATGTATGATTCTTCAAAATGGGGAAGCTGTTGGAGTTGGAGCAAAAATAATTTGGAGAATATGACATTTGATTCCCCATTTTGGAGAAATTTTTGGGGAAGCTGTTGGAGATGCTCTAAGGGACTTTTCTCTATCTCTTGGATGGGAGTGAACAAAGGCACGATAACTAAGATTTCTCTAACTAAAGCCTTGGATAAATTAATTGGTTACTCACGTTGTTTGGAGCATTTATGACCCCCTCGCACTTATGAGAAAGTATACATTCATTGGCAACAGTTTATGACATTAAATGTGCATCCAAGAGTCAGCAACTATTGGGTCATCAAACTTTATAATTCATGCACTTATCCAAAGATTGATATCATTTGGATGCATATTCAATACCACGGATCATCTTCGCTAGATGCTTTCATCACATTTACTACTTTTGCAAAAACAAGATTGTTAGTCTAAGTGTAGACTCAAAGCTAAAGCCGGAGCTGGAATCAAGAAGATGAAGCAAAACGAAGGAAACAGGAAAACTACATTACGGTCGACCGCGATGCTCTCGGAGGTCGACCGTGAACGTGCACAAAAACAGAAAAAGTCTCTGGACTTTTTCCGGTCGACCGCGGCGGTTGGTGCGGTCGACCGCGCTTTGGAGGCCATATGTCTTCAGTCTGTAAGAGTCCAAAGAAGGATACGAGTGAGCAGGAGGCTCATATCGTGCATGATGTTTTGATCCTTGCTATGGACAGCGATTCAGATTCTTGGGTAATCGACTCAGGAGCTGTAAAACCCCAAAAAAATTCATGTTAATATAATTAATATGAGATTAATTATGATTTATGAATATTTATTTTGATAAATATAGTTAAATGGTCTATAAATATGATACCATGTATTTTGAGTATGAACGAGTTCATATATGAGAAAGAAAAGAGTCAAAACATGCACAAAAGTTAAAAACATGAAAAACTAGAAAATTCCAGTCCGGTCGCCCGCCGCGGTCGCCCGCGAACGGTCGTCTGCGAAACCTGTAGAGACTTGTTTCCTGTTTTGAGTTGGTTTCGGTTTTCTAATTTTTCGCGGGATTTTTGGCGTTTGGCTTGTAGATCTTCTTTGGCTTGGTTTCTTAAGCGTTTTTCTACAAACCCCAGGCGAGTTCATCTCTGCTAATCCCCCTCCTAGTTTTTAAAACATTTTTAAAGAGCTTTTAACATGTTTTATAGAGCCAAATTGACTAGTTTATGTATAAAAGTCAATTCTTTGTATTATATGTATAAAGACTAGGTCTTTCCATGTTAAAAAGTTTAAGAACGATTTTTACAGAAGTAAATAAGATCTGAAATTTATTTAAAAGTGGTTTAAATCTGATGAAAGATGATTTGTGCTTTATTTCAAGTTCATGTGCAAGAATTAGGGTTTTTGATATGAATTTTATGCAAATAATCATGCTATATATGTTGGATTTGTTTCCAGAAGTTTTTATCTGCTGTAGACATATTTTCATGCAAGTTTCATGTTGTTTTAATCATGTTTGAATCACCTAAACACGACATGAACACGACACACAAAACCAGCCTGAGAATCTGTAATTTTAGCCCACAGTCGACCGCGCCCTAGTGGCGATCGACCGCGTGCAGGACCGAGACCTAGGTAAGCCCAGGAATCAGTCGCGGTTGACCGCCGCATAATCGCGGTCGACCGCCAATCTATAAGTGGCCCTGTGTATGTTTGTTTCGACTGTTTAATCTATAAGTGTCCATGTGTATGTTTGTTTCGACTGTTTGAGTTGTCGAGCGAGCCTCTCAACCTTGTACTATCATGATACAATGTTTATGAGTTGTTTAACACCTGAGATGTCAGTAAACACTAGATATGGACATGCACACCGAGATACGTGCACGAATGGTTAGAATATGTTGTATTAGTGTGTTTTTGTTCTAGTTCAAGTTGATGAACATGAAGAGCATAGCATATTGCATTGTATTCCGGAATAGGGAGATAAAACCTATTTTCGCAGGGCGATTGAGTGAACATATCACAAAAGTATCGTCATTTCATTGTATTCCGGGATAAGGAGATAAAACCTATTGCCGCAGAGCGATTGAGTAAGAATATTATAAAAATATCACTATTGCATATGGAGATGCACACATGTAAGTTTTATTTGTCGTATTTTGATTTCATATTGGATTCCCGTGAGTAGGGTATTTTCTTTGGGATTGTGGCTCACATGATATGGCTCATAGTTGATTTTTGTTTTGGATGAGATCCCTCTTATGTTAGAGTTGTCTTTTCGAGTATAAATTGAGACGGATATTTGATTGAGGTTTGGAGTGTTTTCCTTTTGGTTTACTATTTTCATTCATAGGGTTCGGAGTTGGTATTTAGGGAGTCACAATTTGAGACATGGTATATACATGAGGGTTTTCTTGTTTGGATTATTTCGCTCGACGTACTAACTCTCGTGTTGTGATTTCCTAAATATTAATTTCTAGTTAGAATTTTATGAATGATTTCAAATGTATATGTATTAACTCTATTTTTTTTATATTCTCCTACCCCTTCCCCTGGGGAGAGGTGGAGATGATCTCGCTATAGCGCTTTGACGCTCGTTGTTTTTCCTTCTTTTAGGCAGCGAGTCCGGCACACGGAGAGTCGCAGGTTGATGAGAATTTTTCATAAATTCCATCAAGTTATTTATTATTTAGTAGTTATTTCAGAACTCCACAGTTAGTTGTTTATGTCAGATTCTAGACTTCTATTTCATTTTGTAGAGATTAAGAGCCATAGTGGTACCTTATTTGACTCTTTGTACTTGAGGTTTATTTCAGACTCAGAGATATCTCCATCTTATTTTGTTGGGCTTACTGATGATTATTTTCATGCTTCTTCTGTGTATATCTGGTTTTGCTCTACTTCCATTATTTGCCTGTTTAGTACCTTCACCTATGTGTTGATTCCACTAGAGAGATAGTGACTGTGATGGTGAAATATGTTGTAGTATGATATTTGGTGCTTGGCAGGTTTAACAATCTGGGTTTCACCTTGGACTACAGCCTTGTGTGAACCATGGGGCGTCACATGAGCCTCTTTCCACACCACTGCTAATAAGAAGTTTCTTCAGAATTATATAGTAGGGGACTTTGGAAAAGTGTATTTGGGAGACAATAAGCCCTGTAATATTGTTGGAAAGGGTGATGTGTAGATTCAGATAAAGGGCTCTAAGTGGAACTTGAAGAACGTGAGACACGTACTGAAGCCGAAGAGGAATCTTGTTTCGGCGGGACAGCTTGGAACAGAAAGCTATATTTCGACATTCACATGGGATTCATAGAGAATCTCCAACGGTACGATGGTAGTTGCCCGAGGCAACAAATTAGGGACTCTCTACCTCACCTCACATGCGAGTGACACCCTCGCAATTATAGCTGGTAAAAAGAGTACAAATCTATGGCACAACAGGCTAGGGCACATGAACGAGAACGGGATGAAGATCTTCCATTCACAGAGAAAGCTAACAGGGATCGACTCCGTGGAAGTCGGGGTTTGTGAAGACTGCATCTTTGGAAAGCGGAAGAGGGTTAGTTTCTAGAAGGGTGGAAGGCCACCTAAGGCTTAGAAGCTAGAGTTGATTCATACAGATGTATAGAGTCTAGCCAGTGTATTTTTTTTGACGGTTCGAGATACTATGTCATCTTTATCGATGATCACTCGAGGAGGTGTGGGTTTACTTCATGAAGCACAAGTCAAAAGGTATTCGGAGTCTTCAAGAAGTGGAAGGCTGTAGGCTGTCTAAAAATCACAATAGATAGCTTATCCCCCATCAAACACCGATGATGGAAGTTACAATCTGACGAATTCCAGAAGGCTACAATTTGAAGACTTTCACGTAGATCGCTGAAGGTTACAATCTGACGATCTTCACGACAACTGATGAAAGCTCTAATCAACGGCCTTCACAATCAACATCGGGAGTTACAATCTGACGACTCTCATATTCTTAAGGAGCCAAGACGAAGATTACAAGACAATGATCTTTGCAACGCTATGACAAAGGCAAGACGCGGAGGTCCTCCCCGTGTATCAACAGTAAAACGCCAAGGTCGAACCCCGCGTTACAACATCAAAAACGCCAGGGTCGAAGCCCGCGTTACAACATCAAAACGTCAGGGTCGAACCCCGCGTCACAACATCAAAAACGCCAAGGTCGAACCCCGCGTTACAACATCAAAACCGCCAGGGTCGAAGCCCGCGTCACAACATCAAAACGCCAGGGTCGAACCCCGCGTTACAACATCAAAACGCCAGGGTCGAACCCCGCGTCACAACAGCAAAAACGCCAAGGTCGACCCTCGCGTTTTTCTACGCCCTGCGGGTACCCAACTCCGCGTCTCAATTCTAAGAGGCGAAGTTAGGGTCCTGAACGCCAACGTGGGCGTTTGACTCATTCAACATGAGTTGAACGGTTCTAAAACCGTTGCCCACGATTTGGGGGCGGTTACATCCCACTTAGGAGAGATTTAAGGGGCGGTTTCACCCCCTTAATCCTCTATAAATAACTGAAGATCAATTCAGTTCAAGCTCTCTTTTTTCGGTTGGATTTTCTGGGCTTGGATCGACCACTGGAGAGAGGTTTTTTTTTCAAGAGTTCAAACTCGATCAGAGTTATCAACTCATCAAGAGTTTTAAACTTGCCACGCAAGTTCTCCACAACGTCAAATCGTGAGGAGAAGACATCGTTCCAGTGAATCAAGACGTGCGGATCGTCAACGGAGAGCAAACTCGACGCAAGCATTCGGGGGAGGCACTCCATCGCCACCGTGAAGAACCCAGTTTTAAACAAAGAGGAAGAACCAATTTCGTTCTCCTCTCTTTTGTAATCAAATTGTAACCGAGATCAAAGGAATCAAAGTCAAATTTTCTTTATTCTCTTCTTTGCAATTTTCCCTATATACAAAAGATGGCGACTCCGCTGGGGAAGAGCTTCTCTGATGAAGAAGTGGTGGCGCAATCCGATGTTTATCTCACTGGAACAATCGTTGAAACTCTCGTGGTAGAGTTTGATCAAGCCAAGTTTGAGAAGGCTATCTCCTCTGGATCCCTTAGCCCCAAGGCTATGCGCAAGATCCACAAAGTCTCCAAGGAGAATAAATCTCTAACTGTTGCTGGAGTGCCGAAGAAAGTCCTCTCCTTTGGCCGCAATTTGTCGAACAGTCACTCTGCTTCAGGAGCGAGCTTAGCCTCAGCCGAACTCGCCCAGCGAGTTGAATGTCCCACATCCGCGTCAACACGATGTGCTTCAGGCCATAAACGGCTTAGAGAGGAGACGAGCTCCATAAACGCCGATGATGCCTCTGCAAAAGCCTTAAAACAGGCCAAGAAGAACGCTGCTGAAGAAGGTCTCAGCGACGAGCACAACTTCGAGAAAATCGATCCTCCAACCAACGCGAACTTCGCGTTCGTGAGCCTAAACGCGACCCTGAACTTCGCGTTTATGAGCCCAAACATGAGCTTCGCGAGAACCAGACTGAACGCGGCCCTCAATGGCGCGTTTTACAGCCAAAACGCGGACCTCAAGCCTTCGTTGAATGCGAACTTCAACTTCGCGTTTCCCAGTCAAAATACGACCCTCGCGTCGACATTAAAGAACGCGACCCTCATGTCGCCAAACGCGGCCCTCGCGACCTTCGCGTTTCTAGTGCCAAACGCGACCTTCGCGTTTCAAGTGCCAAACGCGACCTTCGCGTA
Organism: Asparagus officinalis; assembly: GCF_001876935.1. Taxonomy (NCBI): domain Eukaryota; kingdom Viridiplantae; phylum Streptophyta; class Magnoliopsida; order Asparagales; family Asparagaceae; genus Asparagus; species Asparagus officinalis. The sequence continues at coordinate 116,537,240 of NC_033794.1, read as the reverse complement.
TCAAATGCCAGACGCGATCCTCACGTCCAAAGTTCCAAATCCAATACCGCGCCTGGTGTATATCGTGGAGCCGGTCCTGTCCAATCATGGATATAAGAAGTTTATGGATTCAAGGCATCTCAACCAGATCCATATTCACCAAGAGCCAGTCCTGTCCAATCATGGACTGGGGGTTCCAGTTCAAACCTCACGATCAGTGAGTAATTCTCCTCGAATTTTTACAATAGATTTGAGAGAGTTCATATCGAGAGAAAGACCGATGCAGCAAGTCATTCGTTCATTCCAATGTGAACGGCTGATTCCTATGGTCCTCTCGGGATATCAATGCTGCTCATATGCGGCCAAACCATTGGTGTTCGACCAATTAACAGAGAAAGATCGATGCAACAAGTCATTCGTTCATTTCAATGTGAACGACTGATTCCTACGGTCCTCTCGGGACGCCAATGCTGCTCATATGCGGCCCAACTGCTGGTGTTCAACCAATTTACGAAAGTTGCTTTACCCAACCAACGACGGCGTTCACACAAGGAGAAGACTTCTGAGGGTGAATACCTTAGAGTCACTTCTAACGTGATCGGCAGAGGGAAAGCATCAGTTCCTAGTTCCGATGAGTCAGAGAACGATCAGTCTCCTGGCTTGAAAGACTTTCTGAATAAGTCTGATGGAGTTTATCAACATACTCGGACGCGAACAGGAGCCATTCCCCCTGTCAACTATCGGAGTTTAGCCAGGGGAACCAATTCCAATGATGAACACTCAGCCATTGCAGAGTCCCAGTCATCAAGCTCTTTTGTTGAACATGAGAGCTACGCTTATATGACGGGAAACCATGAAGATCTCGCGAAGAGACTTGATGAGCAGGAGGCCATGCTCAAATCTCAGCAAGAGGCCATCAATGAACTCCTGGCCCTGTTGACTCAACTCGTCGCAGACAAGGCCAAATCTCAGAAGACAGATTCGCCACTCAGGCAAGAATCTTCCCGAAGGGAAAGAACGTCTTCGTCCCGACCTCACACAAGCAAAGGGAAGGGAAAAATGGTTGATGACACGGCTTCTGACCAAGAAGCCCACAACCTGGAATCTTCCTCTGATGAAGGAAGAGAGACGGAGTATGAGCAAAATCCTCAGTCGGCTAAAATCGAGGAATTGGAAGCCCGCCTCAATGTCATTGCTAACAGAAGCGAGCTCCAAGATGAGGGAGTTGTCAGGCCCTACCCTGCCGAATGGGACGCAGCCCCTTATCCTCCAAAATTTGAAGTCCCGACGCTACAAACTTTTGACAGCACGGGATCACCGAATCAACATATCTATCATTTCAAGTCACAGACTGGGAATGTAATATCAAACGATGCCATACTGGCTCGATTGTTCATTGGCACCCTTAAGGGAGTTGCCTTTGAATGGTTCAGGAAACTACCTGCCGGATGTATCCAAAGGTGGGCAGACTTAGAGAGACTCTTCCTGTCAAGATTTTTTGAAAAGGATACAGAAGTCTTCATCCATACCCTTCTCGCTACTAAGCAGAAGAAAAGGGAGTCCGTCAAAGCCTTCGTTAAAAGGTTCCGAACCATGGCTCTCCGGTGTTCGTCAGGTATGACACAGTCTACCTTAGTAGAGACCTGTCGACACAACCTGCAGACCAACATCCTAGCTCGAATAGAGGTTGCAGAATGCCGTTACTGGAGACAACTGATCTCTCAAGGCGAACAGGCTCAGAAGATTATTGCCAGGATCAAAGCTGAAGAACAAAGTGGGCAAGATCAGCCCGAGCAATCGGACCAAGCCCAATCTTCTCCTGAGCAATCGGACCAAGCTCATTCTTCCCAATCAGAACCGGAAGATACTACGACCACTGAAGCTAATCCTCTTCAGTAGGATGCCGGGTCTCCAATAACTATCACGTTAACAACTACCTCTGATAGTCAAACTCATTAGATAGTGGCCCATTAGGCGATGTGCCATGTCTGCTCCTATTCCCCGTACTTATTCAAGACTGGGGGTTGATTTATTTGTAGTTCATTGGATTCTGAGTAATAAATTTTCTGAGTTGTTATGTTTAATAGAATACTTCAATATGATGACAGGTCCATCAAAACTATCACGTTAATGATCACCTCTGATAGTCTGCTTTCTCCAAATTCCCCCACCAATCCTCTTCAAATAGGATGGCGGGTCTATCAAAACTATCACGTTAATGATTACCTCTGATAGTCCATTCCCTCCAAATTCTCTTGCCAATCCTCTTCAAATAGGATGGCAAGTCCACAAAACTATCACGTTAACATTTACCTCTGATAGTCAAATTCATCAGATAATGGCCTACCTGGTGATGTGCCTCTATTCTGACTTCATGGATAGTGCCTCACTAGGCGATGTGCCTTGTCTGCCTCTTTTTCTTCCACTGCTAAGTCTTAATCAAGACTGGGGGTTGGTTACTTGGAATCCATTGGATTAAGAGTAACGAACATTTCACATCGTCGAGTTAACATTACACTTCTGACGATTATCATCCCCACAGAGTATGCATGCAGCTTGCATCACTCCCAATTTGTCACGTTAACAATATACCTCTGACAACAATCAACTTATCAATCCTTAACAATAGGATTATAAGTCCTCAAAATTGCTCAAATCGCAATCTTCCCCCAGCAAGACATCCACAAAGTTGCTCCAATCGCAACAGCATCCTGTCACGTTAACACCAAACCTCTGACAATCCACTTATCAATCCTCTTCAATAGGATGATAAGTCCCCAAAGTTGCTCTAATCGCAACATCCTCCTATCACGTTAACATCAAACCTCTGATAATCCACTTATCAATCCTCGTCAATAGAATGATAAGTCTACAAAGTTGCTCCAATCGCAACACATCCCTGTCATGTTAACATCAAACCTCTGACAAAATCCACTTATCAATCCTCATCAATATGATGATAAGTCCACAAAGTTGCTCCAATCGCAACAGCATCCTGTCACGTTAACACCAAACCTCTGACAATCCACTTATCAATCCTCGTCAAAAGGATGATAAGTCCACTCTCTCTAATAGAGCGATAGGTCCTCAAAGTTGCCTTGATCGCAACAATCAACTTATCGACTCTCTTCAATAGAGCGATAGGTCCACGAACCAGTCAAATTAACATCACACCTCTGACGACCAAACCAACTTATCGACTCTCTTCAATAGAGCGATAAGCCCATAAAATACTGTTAGGTTAACATCACACCTCTAACAGTCAAACCCTCCCCAATGAACTTGTTAATCCTTTTTCAACAAGAATAGCAAGTTTTCATTATGAAATCCCCAACGGATTAAAGATTTTCTAATCCTCTTCAATCGGATGATAAGTCCACAAAGTTGCTCCAATCGCAACATCCTCCTGTCACGTTAACATCACACCTCTGACACAATCCACTTATCGACTCTCTCTAATAGAGCGATAGGTCTTCAAAGTTGCCTTGATCGCAACAATCAACTTATCGACTCTCTTCAATAGAGCGATAGGTCCACGAACCAGTCAAGTTAACATCACACCTCTGACGACCAAACCAACTTATCGACTCTCTTCAATAGAGCGATAAGCCCATAAAATACTGTTAGGTTAACATCACACCTCTAACAGTCAAACCCTCCCCAATGAACTTGTTAATCCTTTTTCAACAAGAATAGCAAGTTTTCATTATAAAATCCCCAGTGGATTAAAGATTTTCTAGAATTATCCTAGTGATAATAAAGAAAATTTCTGAATTTCACTCTAAGTGAAAACTCATGCCAAAGTTAATACTATACTTCTGGCACTTCCAACTTTCTTTCGGTGTTTCAAGCCACACAGGAAGAAACGACACCAAAAAATCCATGCCTTCACGCATGGGGGACTTTATCTCGATCCCTAATTAGAGATAAGTCTACGCCTAACACGCGTTACCGGTTAATCTTTCGCCGTGAAAAAGACACCAGGATTCATGCCTGGGGGAATTTATCTCGATCCCTAATTTGAGATAAGTCTGCATCTAACACATGCTGCCGGGTAGCCCATTCTCGTAATAATGGCAAAGCCTACGTATTCAATATCGTAGCATGTTGTTATTAATAACGCCAAAATCCATGCTTTACACGCATGGGGAATTTTATCCTGAATCCTAAGTAGGGATAAGTCAATGTCTAACACACGTTGCCGGTTAGTCTTTTACCGTGAAAAGGACATCAAAATCCATGCCTCACACGCATGGGGGACTTTATCTCGATCCCTAATTAGAGATAAGCCTACGCCTAACACGCGTTGCCGGTTAGTCATTTCCCGTCAAAATGACAAAGTCTATGTATTCAAAATCATAGCATCAAGTCTAAGAGGGTTCATTCTCTTAGCACAACGTTACATGTGGAACGGACTTAGACAATCCACATGCTAGCCCGACTCAAACGGTAGTCGGTAAAGGCTTATCAAATCCGTTGATGGCTGAGGGTTTGCCAAAAATCCTATGCATGTTTTCAGGCCCACCAGCTTAATGGACGTGAGCCAAGACTTGAAACGAATAAGCTGAAGACAAGTCTCAAAGACTTAGTCAAAAACGCATGAAAGTCACCTCCGCGTCTCACATCGAAACGCCAAGGTCATAGCCACGTTTTAAGTCAGAACGCCAAGGTCAGACCCGCGTCGCAAAAACCATAATGCCGAGGTCAGACCCGCGACGCGAAGACGATAACGCCAAAGTCATAGCCGCGTTTCAAGTCAAAATGCCGAGGTCAGACCCGCGACGCGAAGACGATAACGCCAAAGTCATAGCCGCGTTTCAAGTCAAAATGCCGAGGTCAGACCCGCGACGCGAAGACGATAACGCCAAAGTCATAGCCGCGTTTCAAGTCAAAATGCCGAGGTCAGACCCGCGATGCAAAGACGATAACGCCAAAGTCATAGGATAGCTTATCCCCCATCAACCACCGATGATGGAAGTTACAATCTGACGACTTCCAGAAGGCTGTAATCTGAAGACTTTCGCGTAGATTGCTGAAGGTTACAATCTGACGACCTTCACGACAACCGATGAGAGCTCTACTTCAACAGCCTTCACAATCAACATCGGGAGTTACAATCTGACGACTCTCATATTCTCAAGGAGCCAAGACGAAGATTACAAGACAATGATCTTTGCAACGCTATGACAAAAAGAGATTACTTGGTGATAATCTCTGCAAGGCAAGACGCGGAGGTCCTCCCCGTGTTTCAACATCAAAACGCCAGGGTCGAACCCCGCGTTACAACATCAAAAACGCCAGGGTCGAAGCCCGCGTTACAACATCAAAACGCCAGGGTCGAAACCCGCGTTACAATATCAAAACGCCAGGGTCGAAACCTGCGTTACAATATCAAAACGCCAGGGTCGAAGCCCGCGTTACAACATCAAAAACGCCAAGGTCGAAACCTGCGTTACAACATCAAAACGCCAGGGTCGAACCCCGCGTCACAACAGCAAAAACGCCAAGGTCGACCCTCGCGTTTTTCTACGCCCTGCGGGTACCCAACTCCGCGTCTCAATTCTAAGAGGCGAAGTTAGGGTCCTGAACGCCAACGTGGGCGTTTGACTCATTCAACATGAGCTGAACGGTTCTAAAATCGTTTCCCACGATTTGGGGGCGGTTACACCCCATTATGGAGAGAATTAAGGGGGCGGTTATGCCCCTTAATTCCCTATAAATAGGGTAAACTCAACTGAGTTAGGGGTCCCTTTCGGTTGGAGATTTTCTAGTTCCAAGAACTGAGGAGGGCTTGGGGTTCGGTTCGATTTTCTTGGCTTGGATCGACCACTGGAGACAGGCTTTTGAGGAGATCGACATCATCTTCCAACGAAGATCATCTTCAACTTTAGCAACAGGGAGCCTCTGTCCTTGGCTTACAACCGATCTTCGGTTCAAATCAACTCTTTTTCAAGAGTTCAAACTCGATCAGAGTTATCAACTCATCAAGAGTTTTAAACTTGCCACGCAAGTTCTCCACAACGTCAAATCGTGAGGAGAAGACATCGTTCCAGTGAATCAAAACGTGCGGATCGTCAACGGAGAGCAAACTCGACGCAAGCATTCGGGGGAGGCACTCCATCGCCACCGTGAAGAACCCAGTTTTAAACAAAGAGGAAGAACCAATTTCGTTCTCCTCTCTTTTGTAATCAAATTGTAACCGAGATCAAAGGAATCAAAGTCAAATTTTCTTTATTCTCTTCTTTGCAATTTTCCCTATATACAAAGGCCATGGTGGAGAACAAGATAGATCTGAAGGTGAAGTGTCTGAGATCAAATAATAATGGAGAATACGAGCTGGAGGAGTTCAAGAGGTTCTGTGCTACGAATGATATTCGTTTAGAGAGGACTACTCCAGGGACGCTGTAGCAGAACGGCATTGCGGAGAGGATGAACAGGACCTTGACGGAGCGTGTCAGGAGTATGCGATTACATGTAGGTCTGTCTAAGACATTTTAGACGGATGTGGTGCATACGACGGCTTACCTTATTAATCATGAGCCATCAATTCCATTGGATTTTGGGAATCCAGAGGAGGTTTAGAGCAGAAAGAAGATAAAACTCTCACACTTGTGGGTATTTCATTGCGTGGCTTATGTTCATATCAGTGACCATATCAGGGATAAGCTAGAGGCTAAGTCACAGAAGTGCACATTCATTGCATACGACATTGATGAGTTTGGAGATCATCAGGAGACGAGACATTATATTCAATGAGGAGGTGATGTACAAGGACAGAGAAAATACCAAGGATAGCCAAAACAGTGGGAGCAACACTTCGGATGCATGTGGATCCAAGTACATGGATTTAGAGGAACTTCCAAATAAGGGTGATGATGTTTGTTCTGACCGAAGAACAGAGGAGGCCCTAGGTGCAGAAGCAACTACCTAGGGCGTGGAGCTTAGGAGGTCATCCAGGGTATCTAAACCAAATCCTAGATATCTTTCATCTCTTGATTACTTATTATTAACAGATAGTGGTGAACCGGAGTGCTATGAGAAGGCTATGCAAGTGAATGAATCTTAGCAGTAGGAGCATACGATGCAGGAGGAGATGGATTCTCTACTCACTAATGAGACATGAGAATTAGCCCAACTACCTGCACAAAAAAAGGTCTTGCATAACAAATGGGTCTACCGGGTCAAGTAAGAGAGTGATGGAAGCAAGAGGTTTAAGGTCAGATTAGTTGTAAAGGGGTTCCAGCAGCGGGAAGGAGTAGACTACACGGACATATTTTCTCCTGTTGTAAAGCTCACAACCATCAGGGTGGTGTTGACCTTAGTGGATGCAGAAGACCTCTTCCTTGAGCAGTTAGATGTGAAAACTACCTTTCTTCATTGTGACTTGGATGAAAAAATCTATATGAATCAACCTGTTGGCTTCATTGAAGAAGGAAAGAAAGAGATAGTGTGCAAGCTCAAGAAGAGCTTATATGGTTTGAAACCTGCTCCGAGACAGTGGTACAAGAAGTTTGATAACTTTATGCAAAACAATAGCTACTGAAGATGCAATTCGGATCATTGCTACTATTTCAAGAGGTTCGAGTCCAGCTTTATTATATTGTTATTATATGTTAATGACATGTTAGTAGCAGGACCGTGTTTAGAGGAGATAAACAGTTTGAAGAAGCAGCTGACAAAAATGAGTTTATAATAAAGAATCTAGGTGCAGCAAAGCAGATTCTAGGGATACGAATCAGTAAGGATGAAGCTGAAGGAACGTTAAGGTTGAGCCAAGCTGAATATATCGAGAAGGTACTTCAGAGGTTCAATATGAAAAATGCTAAGGTTGTTAGCATACCCATTGAAAGCTAGTTCAAGTTATTTGAAGAGCAATCGCCTAAGACAAATGCAGGGAGAGAGCATATGAGCAGGGTGTCATATTCTTCGGTCATTGGGAGTCTCATGTACGCGATGATTTACACGAGGTCGGACATTGCCCATGTAGTGGGAGTTGTGAGTAGGTTTGTAAGCATTACAGGGAAACAGTATTGGGAGACTGTGAAGTGGATATTATGGTACTTAAGAGGGACAACGAAGAAGCCACTATGTTTCAGGAAGAAGGAGCTAGTGCTGCAGGGATACGTGGATGCAGACTTCACCGGTGATCATGATATGAAGTAAAGCATCACGGGGTATGTTTATACCTTAGCATCGACAGAAGTGAGCTGAGTCTCATGTCTGCAGAAGATTATGACTTTATCTACAACCGAGGCTGAATATGTCGCGGTGACTGAAGCAAACAAGGAGATGATCTGATTGAACGGGTGCTTGGAAGAGTTGAATCTGAAGCAAAGGAGAGGAGTTCTTTATTGTGATAGCCAGAGCGCTATACATCTTGCCAAGAATCCAGTCTATCATGTCAGAATGAAGCACATTGACGTACGATACCATTTCATACGCTCGCTGGTTGAAGACGGAAAGTTACACTTAATAAAGATTTTTGGGAGTCAAAATCTGATGGACATGTTGACGAAGGCAGTCACCATTGAAAAACTAGAGTTGAACGTAACTTCAGTTGGCCTTCACGAGTAGAAGATGAAGGCGGAGCCACACTAGGGGGATCGACGAGATCGTCGGATGTTGATTATTGAAGAAAGGATTTTCCGGAGAGGAGAAGATATATACTTGCGAAGAAGGAGAAAGTTCGGGAGAGCTCGCTGATGGCGCTTTGGACTCCAGTGGGAGATTGTTAGTCTAAGTATAGACCCAAAGCTGAAGCCGAAGCTGGAATCAAGAAGATGAAGCAAAACGAAGGAAACATGAAAACTACATTACGGTCAGCCGCGATGCTCTCGGCGGTCGACCGCGAACGTGCACAAAAACAGAAAGAATCTTTGGACTTTTTCCGGTCGACCGTGGCGGTTGGTGCGGTCGATCGCGCCTGGACCCTGGAGTTGAGTTAGTCTCTGGACTTTTCACGGTCGACCGCGACTGATTCGACGGTCGATCGCGAGTCGAACTGGCAGTTTCCTAATCTGTTTTGAATTCTATTTGGGTTGGGATTCATATATATATCTATATGTTTTCTAGGGCTAATTAAGGACGAGAAAAACCATCAGAAGAGAAGAAAAGAGAGAGAATCTAAGAGAGATTAATTCCTTATTTGAGTGCTTGTATTCCTTTTTCAATTAATCAAAGAGATTGTGTGGTGTGGCTCCCGAGGACATAGGCACGTTGCCGAACCTCGTTAAATTTGTGTGTTCTCTGTTGTTCTTATTTCTGCAAGTTTTTATCTTTGATTTGTGGTGAATTTCTTTCTTGCTCAACTTTCTAACAAGGTCCGTAAGGATAAGGGTTCGATTTGATTGTACCCAACAACAAGATAACTATAAGAGTTGTGAGAAATTATTAGGAGCCCACTATGGATTTAAAGTGATTTATTTAAAAAATGCCTACAACTTCGGTGCTCAATGAAGATTTGTTGGAGCACGGGTGGCATATCTGTAAATAATTTCCTTAAAAATAGCTCTCATATTTCTAGGTAGATAGATTTGGCGGTTAGGAGGTGTTCCACACCCAAAATTGTAATTAACTATAGATAAAAAGGTTATTTTAGGAAATACAATTTAGGAGAGAAACATAATTTATGATTAGTTAGAATTCTCCAATTCACATTATAATTTTTTACCGCGTTATTAAGTCACGCTCCGCACTTTCCTGTAGAAAAAAAAAGCTCCTCTCTTGAAGATAACGCTCCGCACTCTCCGTCTCCAAAAAATCTCGTGAAGGAAACGCCATGAAAGATACTCTCATCTTATTCTTTTTTTTAAAAAATAATTATATAATATGATGTGGTGGCTTTAGTTGTAGCAACTTATGCTTAAATTTTTTTAATTATTTAGTTTGATGTAGTCGCTTTCGTTGCAGATGATGTAGTCGCGTGCTTTCGTTGCTTTCGTTGCAGATGATGTAGTCGCTTTCATAGCAGCAACTCGGCTTCTTCCTTCTCTCTCTGATTTCTTGTCTTTTTTTCCCCTTTTTTTGTGGCGGAACAAAGGCGGTGATCCCCTTGGCTGAATTTTTTTTCTTTTACTGCGTTTAGTTAGCGGTTTAGGATAGAAAGCAGATAGAAAGATAGTTTTGGAAGACTAAAATACCCTTTTGTTGTGTTAGCTCATTTGTTATTTTTGTTAATTTAAAAAATAAAAAAAAAACTATTTTTGGAGCATCGAAGCAAACCTCTTAAAAAATAAGTTAAGAGAATAATGTAACGGTGAGATGCAGATATGTACATTATTTCCCCCATTAATTACATTTTTTTCTTTGATCGCTTCCCCCGTTAATTACATTAGAACTAATTAAAATATTGCTATTTTTTCAAAATTATTTAATTTTATAATAAATTAATAAGATTAGAAATACAATAATGCCCGCATTTTTGTACCTTAGCAAAGATCCCCGAGACTAGGGATGGCCGTAACTACAGGCATAATATCAAAGATTTCTCGATCAAAAATCTAGGACAAATTTACTTTAACTCCTCGATTGATTTAACACTTTTGAATCCCTCAAAACTGAAAAAACAAAAAGAAGAAATAAAACATTTTTACAAATACTACACTGTGAAGAGTCCATTCGGTCTAAGATTCAACAGAAAATAAAAGCACTTTCCATTACAAACAAAATGGACGATATATGAACCAATAATAACGATAACAAAGAATCAAAGAACCCTATTGAAGAATCAAATTACTGACCGAAAACTTTAAATAATAATAATAATAATAATAGTCCTTATATGGGTTGACGATCAGAACTCAGGGAATGTTTTGGACTCCGACGACGAATATCTGTACAAACTCTTAGGCGAGAAGAAGAAGTGATCAGCTGAATTTGGCGTAAATAACGGGATCTCAGACAGAAAACCGTTATTTAACATCGCGGGCAGAGTCTGGGACTCAAACCCTAATTCATCCGGTTCAGCTGCAGTTGCATCGACGACGGTAGTACCGTCCTCATCTACAAGAGGAGGAAGAGGAGCTTTGGCTTCTTTGACGTTCTGTTCTGGAGTTTTGCGAGCATTGTATTCTTCTCCGTCTTCTTTTAGAGGATGAGAGAGGCCGGTGAGTTTCTGGACCAGCGCCATGAAGTCTCCGGCCTTTGTGTGGATGACCTTCGGAGAGTGCGTGTAGATGATGATCGGGTGGTGTTGGCGTGGCTGCGGTTGTTGCTAGCGTGGTGCTGGGCCCCTCCGCGGCAGTGGTGGGCTGCTTTTGGATTTGGTGGAGTCTTTGTGGATCTTTAGTGGCGACGTCGTGGGCCATTGATTCTCTTGATGAAGGGCCCTCATGTTATCTGGAAATGGTGGGGTGGGGGGGGGGGGGGTTATGAGAGGTAGGAGGAGAAGAAGAAGAAGAAGAATTGTGGGTTTGTTTGATTTGTTTTTTGGCATTGTCGGACTATATATAGAGACAGGAAGAGGTTGGCTTTTGCAAGAAAGCTATAATTCTATAGTTTATTTTCTTAATTTGAATTTTATAAATCAAGTGCAACTTTTCCGTGGTTGACTTTACAAGTTAATCACTTAATTATAACGTTTTTTTCCTAGAAACCACTTTAAATAGGGTAATTTTAAGGAAATCACCTTTCATTTTTAATTTATACGTAGATCACCTTTAAAATTGGTTTTTGTTTTAATCAACCACCTCATAGTCAAATTCTTCACTTAAAACTTATAACTATATTTAAACAACTCGCATTCAATGTATATGACTCATTTTTTTAGTTTTTTTTAGGTATTGTTAGGATATAGCTCACATACCTTGAACTTGATTTTTTTTTAACACTTTTTAGTGAAAATTTGACTAGGAGATGATTGTTTGCAACAAAAACTACTTTAAAGATGATTTATGTATAAATTAAAAATAAAATATGGTTTGCGTAAGGTAGTTTCACGCTAAATATAATTATTATAAGTCATTCTAATTCTAAAACATGACTCTAACACATTTTTGTCCAAAACGGTGGCTTTCATGTGTACCGCAAAAACCGGTAAATCATTGGTCAAATATAACTAAATTGGAAATCAAAAATTGGAACGTGCTAAGGGTGTTTTGTGCAAAGTTTTATGGGATATGTTATATTCTAGCAATTTAGGGGTGAAGATGAACGTTGACTAATGTGCTGGAGGCTTTGCAAAGATAATAGCAAGTGGTTGGAGAAAAAAAGGGTGAGCTAGGCCGCTAGGGCTCAGCTGGCAGTGATGGCGGTAGTTGTGGGCCCCAGCGCTAATCCTAAGGTCCCATAATTGCATGTGGGTTTATTACGTGAAAGAGAAAGAGGAGAAGTAGGAGTTTGTTCGTTTTGTTTAAAGATTTAATACGAAAGTAGTTGGATCTTGAAAGAAAATTAAAGATAAGAGAGTCAATTTGTTGAGAATAATGCCACATCGACTATTTTCTAGGACTACAACGGTACTTGTTGATGTACTTGTACATTGTAACAGAAATTTGTTTACAAGATTGGATCTAGATAGTTTGAGTGAAAATTTTTATCACAACATTAATTAAATGAATCAAAGATATATATGAATTTCACTAACATTCACCCCTATTCATATATATGCAGGACGTTCTCAAGAGACTAGATAATTAAATTTCACTAATCCATGATTAAAAAATTTCATATCTAAACCCCAACACACCAAATTTGGGGTGAACTCGTCGTGGTTTGACCCTCCGCCGAGCCATATAAAAAGTTCTATTCATTCGAAACCGTTAAAATTAATACGAGTGGATGAAGGATCAAACCACGACGGGTTCACCACAAATTTAGTGTGTTAGGGTTTTAGAATATGTAGATCAAGTTCAACAGAGTAGATCATCCACAATGTAGCTCAATCAAGTGATCATCAATGACTAAGAAACTTAGTGGACGTCCACTTAAGTTGGCATAAGTTTCTCTCTCTTTTTCTCTCTCTCTCTCTGGTTCACCACAAATTTAGTGTGTTAGGGTTTTAGAATATGTAGATCAAGTTCAACAGAGTAGATCATCCACAATGTAGCTCAATCAAGTGATCATCAATGACTAAGAAACTTAGTGGACGTCCACTTAAGTTGGCATAAGTTTCTCTCTCTTTTTCTCTCTCTCTCTCTCTCTTAGCCTATAAGAGGAAGATGAGATTGTTCATTCGACACACACAAAGAGAACAGAAAGACCGAACAACCCATACATGCGTGGTTTTTCTCTATTCGGTTCTAAGAGAAGATTGAGCTATCTTCCAAGCAACCAAATCAAAGACTAATAGTAAAATACTCATCATCTTAATCGGACCATCAACGGAGTATAAGATCGACACTCCGTCGGCACATAGAAAAAACCCCAGGAAATATAATTTTTTTTATTTCATTTTATTCTTTTTGTTGTAATCTGAGATAATTACAATACAAAAGACTCGAAATAGAATGACAAATTTACTGGGGGCAACTTTCACCTCCAATAAGAAAATTATGTCGCAGTCTGATACTAAGACACTCGGGTCTTTTTTTTGAGTTGCTGGTCATAGAATTTGATCAAGCAAAGTTCAGAAAATTCATTTCATCGAACCAATCATCAACGTACATGTGAGAAGCTACCGCAAAATTCACCGCAATGTGAACTTATGGTCTAAGTTGACCCCCGCTTGTGTAAAGGCGACCTTTACCGAAGATGGTTTGAGCTTCTCTGGAAGCCAAACGAACTTCACCCAGAGCGAATAAACATTGACCCTTATCACGAGCGAAGGTCAAGACGGTCTCACATCTTTTGATTTTGGATAGCATTCCACAACTCCTTTGGGGGTTTGATTTAAAGCATCTCGCGATTGACTTGAAACAACTTATAAGAATTGACGACCTAGCTAATAACAAATTAAACAGATTAAGTGACTAATTTTAAGACAGTGTTCAATAATTTGGGGATCTATTAGCAAGTTCACTAATTTCAAAATGTTAAAGATTTGAGGAACTAATAACATAAAACTATTATTTTGTAATGATTTAAAACGCACAAAGAAATCAAAAAAGGAAAAGTTACATCTGTGCATCTTTAACTATTAAAACTGACATAAAAGTTTTGGCATCTAGCTCATTGACAATTATTAAGCATATTATACTATTCTATTTGAGGGAGATTTTAAATTGATCAGTTTTCTTAACTTGTTGTGATAGTTGAATTGGGTTATATTGGAGTCTTTGTCCTGTCAAATTTATGAAAATAAATTTTTAAAGGGAAAAAATGCTTCTAACTCCTAGAAATTAAAATCTACGTCTAGCACCGACCCGATCGACCACCGATCTGTCTGTTTGTTTTTCTGCCCCTTTTTTATTTCAGTTTTCGTCTCGAACTTTGGGTCTACACCTTAGACTACCCCCCCTAAATAAGCTGGATAATCCTGGACTCATGCACGGCGTTAACCGCGATTTCAGTGGTACAAGTATCACCCTACGTAATTTTAACCGCCCACGTCAAATTTTCAAATGTGGTGAAGTTGAAAGGTAGTTTTATGAAGACCTCTAAACTTAAGGGGCCTTAGCGGTTTTTTTTTAATCCGGCCCATCGTTCAAAGTTGGGGTGCGCGTGGGAGCGGGCGTCGGCTCCTGTTTCAGCCTAAATAGTGAACTGAGTTTGGTCTTTGCAGCCAATAATACGACAAAATTGAAAGTGAACAACGTCATAGATCGTCCTGTCTTCTTCAAGGCGTCAATTAAGAGTATTTTTTTCGGTTTTTTTATAGAGTGTCCATTTCTACTCTATAAGAAAGTAGAGAGAGATAGAGAGAAATGAATGAAGAGGATAACCCTTAATTTGCATTGGGATTCTCTCCTCATTTATTTCTCTCTATCTTTCTCCTCTCTTATAGAGTGCCCGTGAGCACTAGAAAAACCGTTTTTTCTTTATTTATTTAAGCACTACTAATCTGAAAGTATCGAGATTTGCGTTTGTTAAGTGTATGATATATATATTTAATATTTTACCAGTGCTAGCCTGCAAATCTTCGCTGTAAAGCCTGCTAGGCACGAGGAAGCACATGGCTGATGTTACGTTCGAAAATCGTAATCAACAGTGCAAAACAATCAAATAAATAAAAGAAGTACAAATTTTCGAAACAGACCCTTTTGAATTTTTATTTGCAAAAAACGATCTATTTTAAAAAAATTTATAAAAACCAACCTGTTTTCAGCCCAGCGCTGAAAACAGGTCGGTTTTTGTTAAATTTTTTCCGAAACTTCACGGGAGTTCAACTCCCGTGAAGTTTAATATATTTTTAAACTTCACGGTAGTTGAACTCCCGTGAAGTTTAATTTATACATAAATCTTCACGGGAGTTCAACTCCCGTGAAGATTTATGCCCAGATGCAGCGCCAGGCTGCTCTCTGGAAGTTGGGACTGCAACTTCACAGGAGTTCAGAGTTGAACTCCTGTGAAGTTGCAGTCCCAACTTTCCGAGAGCAGCTCTGGCGATTTTTGCTCTCGGGAAGTTGAGACTGCAACTTCACGGGAGTTCAACTCCCGTGAAGTTGCAGGTTATACTTAACATGCACAGAATGATGTGCATGTTTTGTATATATACCTGTTAACTCATATATACACCAATTTATTTGCAAACAATCACAACAATATATACATGATTTAACCATGAATTAAACATGCACGATTATATATATGAACAATAATTGATCTTCAAAAGTTTAGTATTTGAAAATCAGGAAAGTTACAAATTTTAACAAAATAAGTTCAAATACAACCCAATATAGTCGTGCATGTTTAATTATTTTGGACTTATTTTGTTAAAATTTGTAACTTTCCTGATTTTTCAAATACTAAACTTTTGAAGATCAATTATTGTTCATATATATAATCGTGCATGTTTAATTCATGGTTGAATCATGTATATATTGTTGTGATTGTTTGTAAATAAATTGGTGTATATATGAGTTAACAGGTATGTATACAAAACATGCACAGCATTCTGTGCATGTTAAGTATAACCTGCAACTTCACGGGAGTTGAACTCCCGTGAAGTTGCAGTCTCAACTTCCCGAGAGCAAAAATCGCCAGAGCTGCTCTCGGGAAGTTGGGACTGCAACTTCACGGGAGTTCAACTCCCGTGAAGTTGCAGGTTATACTTAACATGCACAGAATGCTGTGCATGTTTTGTATACATACCTGTTAACTCATATATACACCAATTTATTTGCAAACAATCACAACAATATATACATGATTCAACCATGAATTAAACATGCACGATTATATATATGAACAATAATTGATCTTCAAAAGTTTAGTATTTGAAAATTCAGGAAAGTTACAAATTTTAACAAAATAAGTTCAAATACAACCCAATATAGCTCCCCTCCTTCCTCTCCCTCTCTTCCCCCTCCCCCTCGCTCTTCCC
>NC_033794.1:116475464-116520103 GCF_001876935.1 Asparagus officinalis | reverse complement strand
GATGGGGGATTGACATGCCCCTACAGTTGAGGAGAAGTTTTCTAAAATTAACCCTTAAACAAAAGCACAACATAAGACAATGTGCTATTAGTTTTATAAGAGTGGAGTTTATAGCGAGTCTATCACTCAATGAACCAGTTTGGGTTATTTGTCCTTAAGTTTGTCCTACACATCAACTCGAAAAATCTTTTGCTATAAGAATCTCTAAGAGAAATTTAATATTTATTTGGGATGAATATATGATCCTTCTGATTCCCCTTGTCTTTCGTGATTTGTAATAATTTATTTAACAAAATAAATCAAGTTATCATTTTATATTGTTCACCTTCTTATAAGTTTATGAAGCTCATAGCTTGGATATGGATATTATTGCAGTTATTGTATTCGTCTAAGTCCTTAAGCTCAACTTTTGGATGTTGTTTGACATTGGATAAATATGAATTATTTTGTTAAAATACAATCAATATGAGTGCATAATATGTATAAATCCTTCTCAAACTATATTTTATGATTTTCTGAAACTAGAGAATAATCGTTTCGATAGATCAATTAGTAGTTGGGAAGATGTGAAAAGAGGATTTTGGAATTGATCATATACTTTATATTTTCTTTCTTAATTGAATTTGCATATTCTAACTTAACGACTAGATAAAACCTACCATTTTTCTGTGATGAATTCAAGAATTTGTTTTTTCATTAATAATAGGTTTTTTTAGTATTGGTCACTTACATCATTAATATTTTTTATACTTTCAAATTATTAATTAATCTTAAATCATTAATACTTTAAGGTTTTAAACATCACTATTTCTATGGAAGACAAAACGTTACAACCATAAAATGTTAAAACCACGCTTGAAAATATCCAAAAAATTTAATATATCATGATAATTATAAAGTTTTATGCAACCATGTTATAGTAAATAAACAAAATTAAAGTAAATAATTATGATATTCGACCACGTGCAGTGCACGTGCATTCCACCTAGTATGTATGTATGTATATATATATATATAGAGAGAGAGAGAGAGAGAAATATGGGTATGCTTGGTACCAAGCATAAATTTTGTGCTTGGTAGTGAGGTGACACAATCACCTCCACTCATTCAAATGGGAATCTTATATATATATATATATATATATATATATAGAGAGAGAGAGAGAGAGAAATATGGGTATGCTTGGTACCAAGCATAAATTTTGTGCTTGGTAGTGAGGTGACACAATCACCTCCACTCATTCAAATGGGGGACATGCACATTCACATGGGTTGAGGAGTGCATAGGGATATGTAACCATTTGAATGAGTGGAGAGGATTATGTCACATCACTACCAAGCTGTGACGTCCCTGTTTTCACACATGGTTACAGTCCAATGTAAACCCAGAGATATCAAACCTGTCATGCACCCACACTGCGCAACAACAAGTTTCACCAATCATAGTAATATCCTCTAGTAGGATCAAATAAAAGCGTAGGTACAAAACAGACAAAGAAGTAGAACGACAATAATAGACATGATAAAGAAGATAATATCTCATAAATAAAGGTTATGTATCAACTGAAAATAAACTAAAATACATCTGGAGTCTGAAATAACATACGATGTCTCAACATGAATCAAAACGGAAAGTCGAACTAAGGCACATTGCCTTTACAAAATGAAAATAAACTCTAAGTCTGAATAAAATTTAGGCACATTGCCTTTACAAAATGAAAATAAACTCTAAGTCTGAATAAAATTTAAAACTACAGTGGAGCCTTTAATAAATCTCTCGGGATGACGACTATGCAAGAACTCTGTTATCTTGCGGCTCTCCAGAACTCAAAGCTACCTGAAAGGGTATTTTTAAAAGAAAAAAAGACAACAACAAGAGCGTCAGAGTGCTATAGCAAGATTACTTCCATCTGCCCCCAGGGGAATGGCTGCTAGATGGAGTAAAGACTCTATCTATTAATCATAGTCTACCTATATCATTTTCTTCGTATCTAGCAGAATTAATATTCAGACACCTATAAAACGAGACGTAGTACGTTGAACGAAATAATCCAAATAAGGAAACCCTCATGTATATATCATATGTCACGAATTGTAAACATTTAAACATTAATACCGAATTGAGGATAAACAATCTAAATAAAATCAACAATTTGAAATCCACAACACGAGACTGGTACGTCGAGCGAAATAATCCAAACAAAGAAACCCTTATGTATATACCATATGTCTCAAATTGTGAACCGCTAATCATTGATCCTAACCTAAGAAATAAAGAAAAGCAGAAAAATAAAAAAAATAAAGACATCAACATATCGTATTCATAATATCTGCCACTATCACTGGGAAGATAGAATGAATACCGGCACAAATCTCGTGTACTTTCATATGCAAAGTACTCTGGGTCATATATTTTAGCAGTGAGTCAAAAACATAACTGGCATCCGCCAAATGACTCAAGCTATCGCTTGGCTATTTCAATGCAACTCTGTGCAAGATTTTGATACTTAGCATTATCATATGTAATGGACTACCATGTAGGTATCCTAATCAGTGTACACGGCTCATTAGTCTCATCGCGATCTCAGTGCGTAACATGAGTGAGGAACGGCCTACCATATAAGTATCCTAGAAGTACGACTCACAAGCCTCATCGCACCCTCGTGCCTCGTGCGGACGGACTGCTAAATAAAGCATCCAAACCCGACTCAATAGCCTACACAAATAAAATATCAACGCACTACCCCCGTAGTACTGAACTGAGCTCATCAACTATATCCAGAAGGTGTGTGTATAGTATGTTCTAAACTCTTTCTCAAAGTAATTGGGTCTTAACCCTTCATAATCCCTCTAAGAAAACCCCAAGTGTGTACTACTGCACTATTCATGAAAATATGTGTAAAGAAGTATGGCTCGAAGTATGCGATCACATCTTAAGTAGACATAAAACAAAACTCAGGAAAAACAGCATTTGTAGTCGACTACAAGGATTACTAGTCGACTACTCCGAGTCAATCCAGACTCTGTGAAAACAAATTTACTTTTAGTAGTCGACTATTAGGGTCAATAGTCGACTACTCTGCTATAACTCAGTTTTCTGTGTTTCGAATGTTTGACAGAGTAGTCGACTACTATGCTTAGTAGTCGACTACACTGTGAAAACATGTATACTGACGTGTACAAACATGAAATTAACTTAACATACACTTATCACTTCATATTTACATGATTTAAACTTGTTAAACATACAGTAATAACTATTTTGAGCATGACAGCAATGTATAAATTTGTCTAGTTAGGGTTTTACATCAAAATTAATCATTTTCTTCAATTGATCAATATGTAAACAATACGATAATAATAACATGATTTAAAATCTACATATGAACAGAGATCAATCTTGTTTCAAATTCTGATTTTACAAAACTTAGATGTCACAAGTCTAGGGTTAAACTTCTTTAAACATCATGTACATTCAATTAATTGCATATCTAGGGTTTCTTTAAACATCATGTACATTCAATTAATTGCATATCTAGGGTTTAGGCATGATCTAAACATGATTAACGGATTAAAAGTGAAACTAAAAGCATCACAATGATTATGATCACAAACTATATACAACAGCAAGAAAAACAAGTATAGATCTAGAATGGGTTTATGAAATAACATAAAAATCTAATCTTTTTATATCTCATATTAAGATCATGCACATAAACATCAATATTTAACTTCTAATCTAGTTATTTAACTATGGGGATGGGTTTGGACGAAGATAATCTTGCCTCAAGGTGCTGTTGGACTCCCCAACCACGTGCACGCAAGATCTCTCTTCTCCAAAATGCCAAAACTCGCCTTCTTCTCCACAAACTTCTCAAGAACACTCCTAAAATTCTCAGTTTAGGGTTAGGGTTTGAGGAGGAATATGGCTGGTGATAATCTCACGTGAAATATTATAAAAAGAGCTTTAAAACGAATATATATACTTAGGGTAACAACTGGGTTCGGATACAATGCAAATCCAACCTAAAAACTAAAACCTAGTACGTCCAGGAATTCCCGATAGTCGACTACTAAGCATAGTAATCGACTACTAAGTAATACACATGTTTCTGAAATCTGTACATATTATTTTGGCGATAACTTTCTCATCCGACCTCAGAATGAGGTGATTAAAGATTTGTTGGAAAGCTGTTGAAAAGACCTACAACTTTGATCTTTTGAGTTTTCCCAGATTCTAAGTGTATCATTATATAAAATGTATAAACTCTTAGCTGGTCATTTTTCTCAGATTTTTCCCGTGCATGTTTTGTGCATTTGCACTCATATATTCATATATATGTATCGAATTGATCTCAACTCAATTTCTAGCATACTCAAATATAAATAAACGTTATTTACCATAATATAACATGTTTATTATTATATCTCACAACATTCAAAATTACGGGGTTTTACACAAGCATAACTTTTTATGCTTGGTACCAAACATACCCATTTTTCTCATATATATATATATATATAACTAGTGTTTTTTCATGAAGCTTGATTTATATTAAAAAAATAGATAGCACTAAGATCTATAATTGAATTTCTATACAATTGCATCTCGGCTTTGGGAGACGAAGGGCGTAACCGCACCGACAGGTCTCCATGTGTTATATCCCAAAATAAAAATTGAACATGCGGTTTATAAGATGAGAGTATTTCATATTTTTGGCCATATAAACATAAAGTCTTTGCTAGAAATATGTTTGTCTTTAGCTGCTTATTGAAATAAGTTGTGAGAGATCTAGAGAGTTTTGTTCTAGGGTTTATTGGTGAGTTTTATAATCTTATTTGTATTCTCTTGATTTTTAATAGTAAGATTTCCCCTCTCCTTGCCCCGTGGACGTAGGCAACTGGCCGAACCACGTAAAATTTGTTGTCTTGCTGTGATTGTGATTTGTACTTGTGGTTGGTTATGATCTTCTTCGTTCTTGTTCGTGCACTATTTGGCTTTCGAGCACCCGCTGCGCACAACAAGTGATATCAGAACTTCAGGTTTGGATTGAGGCTTGTTCGAATGATTCACTGAAGGATTCCTATTTGAAGAGTTAGATCTACAACATGGGTGAAGGAAGCACATCATGTTCGTCTCTTACGAATGCGATACAGAGTCTGAGCATCAATAATACGAAGATTGATGTTCCAAAGTTCGATGGCAAGATTAATTTCGGATTGTGGAGGTGTCAGGTGATGGATGCATTGGATGCATAGAATTTAAAGGGGACTCTTGAGTTATAAGAAAAATCTGAAGACATGGAATACAAGGTTTGGAAGAAGATGAACAGTAGGGCTTGTGGAGTTATTTGGTCATGCTCAACATCGGAACTTATTTATAATGTGATGAACGAGACGTCGGCGAAGAGATTATAAGAAACGCTCAATGAAAAGTATCTTACTAAGAGCATTAAAAATCAGCTTCACTTGAAGAAGAGATTTTACCAGTTCAAGATGAAGATGTGAGTTTTCATTAGGGAGCACGTAAACAACTTCACAAAGCTACTTTCAAATATGGCCAATGTGAACATCATAGTTAAGGATGAAGACAAGACAATGCTACTTTTGTGTTTGTTGTCGAAGGATGATTATGGTACGTTCATTCTCACTATGATCAACGGAAGAATTAATGTTAGCTATAAGGAGGTAACCTCAGTGTTGGTAAATTATGAGTTGAAGAAGAGTGATGGTGAATCCTCCGAGAAGGCATCGGGAGATGCATTAACAGCTCGAGGCCGTAGTCCAAACCGTCGCCAAGCCAACCGTTTAAAATTAAATAATAGAGGTGGCTATAAGAGTGTTGGTAGGAATCAATGTCAATTTTGTAAAGAAGAGGGACATTGGAAGGTCGACTGTCCAAAGTTGAAGAACAAATCCGAGAAGAATAAGAGGAAAGTTGTACAAGTTTCAGAAGTGAATGTTTCAAAAGCTGTTGGTGAGCATTCAGATTCAGATTCTTCAGGTTGTTCGTGCCCTTCACTACCGTCGATTTGCTATGCCGACTCTACGGAGTGGATGCTAGATTCGGGGGCTACATATCATATTTCCCAAGGAGGGATTGGTTCTCCAGCTTTGAGGAGCTGGAAAGAGGGGATGTCGTGCTTATGAGAAATGATCACGTATGTCCTATCGGTGATATTGGTTAAGTCTGGATCAAGTTGCATAACAGAGTGGTTAGAGAGTTGATAGAAGTGAGGTTCGTGCCGCAGTTGACGAATAACATCATTTCTTTTGGGACTTTAGAGGCAGCAAGATATCGGGTGATCTTAGAGGATGTTACAGTGAATGTCACAAAGGGTTCTATGGTGGTGATGCAAGGTGTCAGGGGAAAAACCTATACTACTTGAAGGGCAAGATAGTTACAGGGGGTCTGGTAGCTTCTATCACTACAGAGGATGACACTATTACCTTATGGAACATGAGACTTGGACACACAGGAGATAAGTCCCTGCAATCATTGATGAAATAGGGGCTATTAAAAGGTACTAAGACCTGCAAGATGGAGCTGTGTGAGCATTGTATACTTGGGAAGAAGACTAGAATGAAGTTTGGCACCGTTTTTCACAACACCTAAGGTATATTGGATTATATTCACACAGATATTTGGAGCCCTTCCAAGCACACATCATTTGATGGGGCTAACTATTTTGTCACCTTCATTGATGACTATTCTAGAAAAAATTGGGTATATACAATGAAGCATAAACATGAGGTCCTGGATATTTTTGTAGAGTGAAAGAATAAAGTGGAGCTACAAACATGTAAAAAGGTGAAGACTCTTCGATCAGATAATGGTAGAGAGTACAAAAGTAATCAATTTTTATAGTTTTGTCGGAATCACGACATTAGCACTTCACAGTTCGGGAGACAGCACAACAGAATAGGATGGCTGAGAGATTGAATCGTACCTTACTGGAGAAGGTGCAATGTATGATGGCACAGAGTGGATTGCCTAAATCCTTTTTAGCTGAGGCGTTAGTTTATGCAAGTTATCTCATGAATAGGTTATCGTGCACTGTGATACAAGGAAAGACTCCGATAGGACGTTAGTCTGGTTCGATGCCTAGTGACTATGAGTTGCTTCAGATATTCGGGTGTCCTGCTTATTATCATGTAAATGATAAAAAATTGAATCTGAGAGCGAGGAAAATAGTCTTTGTGGGATTTAGAGAAGGTGTTAAAGGCTTCAAATTATGGGATCCACAGGATAAAAAGATAGTCATTAGCAGAGATGTCATATTTGATGAGGCATACATGATGAGGCCTCAAGTTCCTCAGCAGGTGGAGGAAGACCAGATTTGAAAGGTATCGTAGCAGTTGGAGGATGATATGACTCCACCCACTCCAGATAGCATTGTATCCATTGAGACTTCTAGAGAGGTAACACTGGAAGGAGATGAGATGACAATCGGGCATATAGAGGATACAGTGGATGGTGAGACTTAGGATCAGGGTCATGTTCAAGAGTCCATTACAGCAAATAGACCCAGAAGGGTGATTCGTCGGCCAACTAGATATAATGATGTCATGGTCGCATATGTATTATCAGTGAAGGTCGTTGATGATATTATTCCTTCTACATTCAGGGTGGCAGAGTCTAGCTCTGATTCGATCAGGTAAAGGGAAGCTATGGAAGAGGAGATGTGTTCTCTTCAGAAGAACGATACTTGGGAACTTGCAAAGCTATCTAAGGGTAAAAAAGTTATTGGTTGCAAGTGGGTATATGCGAATAAGGAGGGATCTTCTATTGGGGACATTCGGTTCAAAGTCAGATTGGTTGCCAAGGGATATGCACAGCTTGAGGGTGTTAATTACAATAAGGTATTTTCACCCGTTGTGAAACATTCCCCGATTTGGATTTTATTGGCATTGGTGGCGCAACTGGATTTGGATTTGGTCCAAATGGATGTTAAGACAGCCTTTGTACACGAAGATTTAAATGAGTAAATCTACATGACATAACCATTGGGATTTAAAGCTACAGGAAAGGATGGTTTAGTGTGTAAGCTGAAAAAGTCTCTTTATGGTTTGAAGCAATCGTCGTGACAATGGTATAAGAGATTCGACAGCTTCATGATTGGTCATGGGTACACGAGGAACCCATATGACCCATGTGTTTACATGCACAAGCTATAGGATGGTGAGTACATATATTTGTTATTATATGTTGATGATATGCTTATTGCTTTCAGGAATTCTTCGGCTATTCAAAAGTTGAAAAAGGAGTTATCATTCGAGTTTGAGATGAAGGATTTTGGAGAAACTAAGAAAATATTGGGTATGGAGATCGAGAGAGACAAGGCAATGAGGAGATTAAAGTTACACAGAGGAGTTATCTGCAGAAAATGTTGAAGAAATTCAGCTTTGATGGCAATGCAAGGGTAGTGAGCACTCTATTGGCTCCCCACTTTAAGCTTTCAACTTTTATGTCACATGCTTTAGTTGAGGATAGAGATTACATGTCAAAGGTTCTATATGCTAGTACGGTAGGTAGCTTGATGTATGTTATGGTGTGTACGAGGTCAGATTTGTCACAGGCCGTGAGCATGGTATCCAAGTACATGCACAACCTCGGGAAGGGTCATTGGGAGGCCGTGAAGTGAATTCTACGGTACGTTAAAGGCACCATGGATGTTGGTTTGATTTTTCAGAAGGATGAGAAGAATGAGTAGGATTGTATTGGCTACGTAGATTCAGATTATGCAGGGATCTTGACAAGCGCCAGTCTATTTCAGGATATGTATTTATATTGGCAGGAGCACCGATATATTGGAGATATACACTTCAGTCTATAGTGGCTCTCTCTACTACAGAGACGGAGTATGTGACGGTGACTGAAGCTGTGAAGGATGCTTTGTGGTTGTATGGACTGTTGGAGGACTTGGGGATTATACAGGAGACCATTCGGGTATATTATGATAGAATGTCATCTATCTATTTGATGAAGAACCAGGTTTATCATACACCCACGAAGCATATTGATGTCAGATTCTACTTTATTCGTAATGTTTTGGATGATGAAGACGTCATAGTGGAGAAGATCCACATGAAGGACCCTACAGATATGTTGACCAAAGTTGTTTCAGGTATAAAAATTGGTCATTGTTTACAGCTATTGAACATTCTTCAATGTTGAGGGTCTTTGGAGGCCATTTGGGTGAACTACGTTCGGCTTGATTCCTTGGGCAAGAGGATACGTAGGCAGTTTTTTTAATGCAGCTGGTTGGATTTGTATATGGTTGTCATAATTATACAATATTCCATCATAATAACAAGTTTTAAGCACAATAATATGCAAAATCTAAGCACTCACTTGCATGCTTTCCCAAATTGCCATTGTCCAAGGCCTTTGTATATAACATCTAGAAATATCATAATACTCGATCATATCACCACTAACAACCACCCGAAAATAAAAATAAAATTGAAAAATAGGAAGTTAGCAAAAAAGAAATCAGTAAAACGTCATGTTCAAAATATGAGAAAAATATGCAATAATACCTCAGATTGTCATTCACCAAAGTTTTCATCTTTCTTAAACCTCATCCCAAGTCCTGTCTCTTTCTTCACTTCCTTCTTCTTTCTTGCTGGTAAAAAAATAAAAAAAATCAAAATTTGAGAAGAAAGATTATTGAACCGAAACAATTGGGATGGTCGGCGAACAAGCGAAGGTGTCGAACGAGGGGAAGTGAAGGAGAGGCAGCTGGCGGAGGGAGCCAAGGAGAGGAGGGAAACGCTCGGCTGGTGGCGCCTAAAACCCTCGGCGGGGGCGGAGGCGGTAGGGGCGGAGGCGACGGGGGTGGAGGGATCAGATCTCCGGCGTACTCGGGCAGCGTCAACGATGGCTATGTAGGCGCCGCCGTCGAGGAGGACGAATTAGAGGGGGCGGGAGAGGAAGGCGTGGACGAGGAGGAAGCTAGAGAAATTTTGAAAGGGAGGGTTTTGGAAATTTTGAGCATGTTTGAGGAAAACAAAAGGGGGGAAACTTTTAGAAGCGGGGTTTGGAAAATTTGGGAGCCCGCTCAAACAAAAATAAAGGATCTAAGACGGAATTGACGAAATATGGTGGACGAGCCTTTTAGCAACGCAGATGCATAAAAAAGCGTCGTAAAAAAGTAGACCTTTTAGCGATGCTAATCTAACATGTTGCGAAAAAAAGATTTTTAGCGACGCTAACGTAACATGTCACGATAAATGCATATTATTAGCGACGCCAACCCTAAAACGTCACTAAAAATATATATTTTTACTGATGAAAATGAAAAACGTCGTGAAATCCATACACTTTTACCGACGCTAAGTTAAAACGTTACAAATAATATACACTTTTAGTGACGCTAATTATAAACGCGGTTAAAAATATATGTTTTACCGATGCTAATTAAAATCGTCGGGAAAAACATGATTTTTGGCAACATATTTAACCATGTGTCGGGAATAAGCGTGGGGAAAAGTGCAGTTTGTTGTAGTACTAGGAGAAATACGACGAGTTTTAGAGGTGGGGATGATAAAGAGAACGGCGGATTTTTTTAACTAGGGTTTAATTGATTATTATTGCGGTTAGAGGATGATTAGGAGTTAAGGGGTTTGTAAAATTGGGGCTTAGGGTTTTAATGTGGGCCTTCGGATTTTAATGTGGGATGTGTTAATAGCAATAGGTTAATTTTAGTCTAATTATGATTAGGAGTCTCATCAATGAAGGTAATGGATCCCTTCATTTTTAAGGAGACCCAATAACGACGGTATTAGGATCAAATCAACGAAGGGATTATAAATCTGTTATCCCATATCACATTATTTCTCTAATGTTTGTAATCACTCGACGAAGGGATTAAAACCCATCGTTATTGTATGCACATTAATGACGGTCAACTGATCCCTTCACTAATTTTGGTCGTTAAATACCAGATTTCTTGTAGTGGTTGATTTCGAGGGGGAGGGTTGTTTGAGCTCTCGTTTAGGTTCCCGACTTATTGTAGATTGAGTCCGTTATCGTGGATTTATTTCATTTCGTACTGGACATAATAAGTAAAACATTTGTATATTTTGGTGTCGGCTCAGTTTTTGGAGAAACTTCGTCGAGGTGGAGATTTGTGGAGAACTCAAGAAAAGAAGCAGAAAAACTAGATTTTTTGTTATAAGTCGACTCATGCACATGCATAAGTCGACTTATGGCAAGTCGACTTATGCTCGTGCATGAGTCGAATTTCGTTCTGCCCTCCAGTTGCCAGTTTCGTCTCGGTCAAGTCGACTTATCAGGACTGATAAGTCGACTTACGATCTGTTCAGCAATTGTCATTTTTGGCTCTATCAAGTCGACTTATCAGGGTGCATTATGGGTGTTTTCAGGCTGAGTTAGGATTCATGTTTACATTCTGTTTGGGTTTGATATAAATAGGAATATGTTAATTATTAGTGTTAAGGAAGGACGTTTTGAGCAGCTTTTGAGAGAGAATTGTGCATCAATTGTGGGAGAATTTGTTAGAGATCTAGAGAGCTTTGTTCTAGGGTTTATTGGTGAGTTTTGTAGTCCTATTTGTATTCTCTTGATTTCTAATAGTAAGAACAACCTCCTCCTTGCCCCGTGGACGTAGGTAACTTGCCAAACCACGTAAAATTCATTATCTTGTTGTGATTATGATTTGTGCTTGTGTTTGGTTATGATCTTCTTCGTTCTTGTTCGTGCACTATTTGGCTTTCGAGCACCCGCTGCACACAACATAAGTATTATTATTTAATATTTCTTCTAAGTGAGAAAACTTGATTGACGAGTTATAGAGATTCTCTACAATTAAGAATGTAGGGAATCTCTACCCCCTATAAAAGCCTTCTGTTTTGAGCCAAACTACTTTAAGATCTAGTATTAATATTCAAAGTTATCTTACATGAGGTCTTAAGGGCATGGTATTATTATTAGAAAAGCATTAAAAGAGAAGTGCTGAGAACATCACCCTCTTTTATGTAATTTTCTTGTTGTTTTCTTTAAAACACGTGGGGTATATATAGGGAAGATATTAGTGAGACTTTTCAAATAGAGCTCCAGATTTGACCTTAAACATAAAGTCTAATATCCCACAATTACAACGAGCTTGAATGTTATTCTCAAATAAATAAATATATATATATATATGGAAATGTTTTCCTATATATATATAGATTTGACCTTAAACATAAAGCCTAATATCCCACAATTACAACGAGCTTGAATGTTATTTTTCATACATATATGTGCGTGTGGTGGTGGGGGGTTGTTTGTTATCGAGAAATGTACTTAATTAGCACATGAAAGTACAGTCTTACCCGTCTCTTTCAAATTATAGACTTTTGACCTTAATTCTTCATTCTTCTAAAATGGACTAAAGTATCATTTTCAAAGTTACACATTTTCGTAAAACTAAAAAATGCGGCGCCATCAACTCAACGCTGATTTTTTTAAGTTGTATTTGAGTAGCTAGATGCTTCAACTTCTATTGTGTCACACCCGCGTTTAATACGATGTTGTAGTACTTTTTCATTGGTCAGAGTTAAATTGTTCAGTTCAAAGTATTGATATATTATTAAAATATTTGATTAATGTCCCGGGGACTCCAAATAAGGGACTCAAAAGGAGGATATGTGAATTGTCCTCCTCCGGTTGGATGATGCACTATTAATAAACAATGTATCATCTAACCGGAGGGGGACAGTTCACCTACCCCCTGTGGGTCCCTATTTGGGGTCCATGTAGAAGCGCCCAAAATATTTCTTACACTCTTCTACAATTTACTTTTGTCCTCCTCCAAGACTATAAACTAAGTATGGTTACGAGAAGTCATAAATAGGCTGAAGTTTGATAATTATTATTTGAATAAGAATAATGATAACTACATTACTATTCTTATACTATAAGAGAGAAAAATGTGGGGTCTGTTACACTATTCTCTCTCACTCTCACTACCTCGACATTGGTTAAAAAAAACAAAAGTGTGGGCTTCTTTTATGACACATCAGATTAATAGAAAAAATTAAAAGGAGCGGATCCTATACTTTTTTCTCTTATAATGTTTAAGTAGTGTAAGAATTGCAGTATAGTTATCACTACTCTTATAATTTTACTTAAAGTGTCATGTTGTCATATATTTATCTTATTCTACTTTGATCCTTGACATTATAAATGCTAAGAGGATATATATATATATTCTACAAATATATCTAATTTATTAGATCTAATTAAACAGATAACTTTTTATAATGTAATTTTCTTTGTATTTATAACAATATTTTTCCCAAATTGGGCATAACATCATATATATTGCTCAAAATGTCCAAGTATGACCATTTGAGAGAATGTATATTCAATGAAATTTAAGGAGATGAATCTATATGCTCAAAACACGTATTACGTGTGTTTTAATTTGTCAAAATCTCGTGGGTTATACTTTTCTTGGTGTATACCTTTCTTTACGACTGCTAGCAATTTATTAAACTATATCTATATTTATTAATAATTCCGTGATCCGTACTTCTCCGCTACATATCTAAAGCTACTTTTCTAAAGACGATTATGTTTCTTGAAGAGTAAGTTTGAACATGGTTATACGGCATAAATGTGATGTCCAAACTTAGGTTAGCACATCATTAATTTAATTAGCATGTTTACACTCACCAAAGTTTCTGTTGCACGCATGCAAATATATTCTTCAGAATGTTAATTCGCTTTAACTGATTTGATATATCACACAACAGATGAGGGCCTGCTTATCCTACTATATCATTGTTTATCTCTACAAATTTTCATTAATTAACTAGGAGACTTTCTCTAAACAGACTCAAAATTAAAGTACTACATACAAATGTGGGGTCCGACATCTATCTAATACATGCATATACAATTCTGTGCACAGTAGCACGGTATATATTGCACGGTATTGAGTCTGTTTATAGTACTCCAAAATACAATCAGTTAACGTTTATTAAAATTGTTAATCATAAGTAGACATCTACCTTCATTAATAGCTGTGTAATACCTTCATCAATTGTTAATCAAAAAAGTTACAGAATCAACATAAGCTAGCAGAAAGGAAGTGGAGAACTGCAGTACGAGAATGTAGATATATATAAGGGTTAGAGTTAGGACATAGTCCGTATAATATCTCTTATTTGAGTAATAACAAACTCTCATTTGGTATTAATATTTGTTTTAAATGATATAGTACAGGTAAATACAAGTATCACTAGTAGAAAAACGACCAAACTAGACGGAACAATCTAGACGGAAAAAGTTTCCATCTAGGTTGGAGCAAACTAGACGGAAAATTTCCGTCTAGATTGTTCCGTCTAGTTTGGATCAAACTAGACGGAAAATTCCGTCTAGTTTGACAAACGAGATGGAACAGTCAACCTAGACGGAATTCCGTCTAGGTTGCTTCAACCTAGACGGAAATTCCGTCTAGGTTGCCTAGGGCAATCTAACAAGGATTTCAGCCGCCGCCAACCCGCCCCCCCCCCCCAATCCCATTTCTCTGCAAACTCTCTTACTCTCTGCACCCGAAACCCCCCTTTCGCACCTTCCCCCCCGCTTCCCCCCGTGGTTCGGGCCCCCCCGGCAACCCGCCCCCCCGTCCCAACCCCCCTCCATCGGCCCCTCTTCCCGAAGCCCCATCCCCCCCTTACCTCGACCTCTCCATCCACCCCCTCCCGACCCCCCCTTCCTCCGCCTCCCCCCCGCCCCCTCAGGCCGCCCCGTTCGCCCCCTCCCGAGCCCTCATCCCCCTCCCGACCCGAACTCCCTTCGGCCTCCCCCCTTTCCGGAACCCCCTTCTCCCCCCCGATCGCGGCCACCCCCTTCCCGAGCCCCATCCCCTCGCCCTTCTGACCCTCCATCCTCCCCGCCGATCCCCCCGGCAGCCCCTTCCCCTCCCGACACCCCCCTCGGGCAAGCCCCCTCCCCCCGAACCCTCCCCCTTTCCCCCTAAGCCCCAATCCTTCCCTCCCCCATCGCAAACCGCCTCCCCCTCGTGACCTCCCCCTCGACAGCCCCCCCTCCCGACCTCCACCCTCCCGAGCCTCCCCGGCGTGTCCGTTGTTGAATCAGTTTAAAAGGTATGATTTTTCTACTGAGCTTTAGAAATTTCAATTTTATTATTAGTTATTGTTGAATTTGGTTTAAAACCCTAATTATGATAAAAAATAAACGAGTTAAATTCTGAAAACCATAACTCAACTACATGTTAATTCATTTGAACAACACTAGTAATCATTATTGAGTTTTAAACACTTACAAGTTTATACTCATTTAAGTTTCATTCGTGCTATAAGTATGTGTGATTATTTAAGTTTGTATGTGAAAATATGTGAAATAATTTTTTTTAAAAAAATAGAGTGATATATAACACATTATAAATTTTTATAATGTGTTATAATCCAATTTAGGTGAATAAAAAAATAACGTTATCCCTAGACTTCCGTCCAATAATTATATCCAATTATTTGGACTTATAATATATGATATACGACTCAGATTTGGGTAGGAGACGAAATTCCGTCTTAGGTTGAGAGACCAGACGGAATTCCGTCTGGTTTGTCAACCTAGACGGAAATTCCGTCTAGGTTGACAGACCAGACGGAATTCCGTCTGGTTTGTCAACCTAGACGGAATTCTTTATTCCGTCTAGGTTGACTTTCGTCTAGATTGATCAACCTAGACGGAATTCCGTCTAGTTTGCATCAATCTAGACGGAAGCAAAATAAACCACTCAAACTAGACGGAATTCCATCTAGATGACCTAATCTAGACGGAATTTCAATCAACCTAGACGAAAATTTCCGTCTAGGTTGATCGTTTTTCTACTAGTGTATAAAAAGTGTATGAAGCGAAACGACGCGAAAATCAGCTTAAAAGCTGATTTCAGCCTTCTAACCATCAATGGAAAGCTTTACCACTAATGGAAGGAAGAGCTCATTGATGGGCAATAACACTCCTTGATGGCTTTTACTCTAGACGCTTTCATATCTTTGATAAGCCTCTCAGCCATCGATGGGGCCTTGATGTTAGGTGTTGACTTAAACTCTTAAGCTGCATCTGGCTTTGAAGACTAGGCTCAATTCTACTAGTTTTCTTGAAGGCCAAGTTGATTTGGTGGGTAAGTTAGGGGTGCCTTTAAATAAGACATCCTATTTTAGGATATTTTTAAGAGAGGGGGAGAGCTACATTATTCTTTTAATTAGGATTTAATAGAGGGTGTAACCGAGTTTAAGAGTATCGTGAGAAAGAGGATTCAACAGTTTTTATCTGTGCAAAAGATTATAATTTAGAGGTGATAGTGGATTATTTTTAATCTCATTGTTTTTCTCTATTGTGAATTTTTCATGTTATATGTTGTGTGTGATTCTATTTGCTGCGTTAGATAGTTTTAGATGTTTTTACGAGATCTAAATATCCCAACACTCGACATCATCGATGAGTGAGAGTCACCATCAATGATAAACATGCTGATTGCAGAATTTTCAGATTTAATTATTGTTTGTCATTTCTTATATCTCAAATCTCTACCAAGTTTAGGATATCTTCTTCCTGGTCTATTGAGGAGTTAATATATATATAGAGAGAGAGAGAGAGAGAGAGAGAGAGAGCGCTATAGGGCTTTGATTTGTGAGAGATTCTTACTTGTTGCGTACAACATTTTTAGATCATTTTAACGAGGAGATTTGCCCCTAGATTATTTCTCTACACCATTCTTCATCGATCCATGCTTGTATTCATTAAAGGACAGTTTGTTTAACAAAGGGCTATATGATCTTTCTGATATTTTGAGGTTTAATCGTCTGTGTTGGTTTTGGGTTAAACTTATTTTTACATTGTACTCAAGCTAGTTTGAGACAAGCTAGGATTAGGTGTTCGTTATAGGCTACAAAATGTTCAAGTGTTAATCTCTATTGGGAAGCCGACACATGTCCGACTTCGCGCTTAATCAGATTACTCTTGCGACAAACAACTCGAGCCGTTCCTGTGGCCGACTCCATAAGCTGATAACTTATATGACCGACTTGAGAGGCAATACTCGTTAACCTATTCTCTAGGTTGAGCCCTCAAGACTCCACACTCGGCCCGTTATATCAGTCGACAACTTGCATAACCGACTAAAAAAGCGATGTATGTCGGTCTTTAACCAGATGCTTAGAGAGGCAATGTGTCCTCGTACCTCCCACTGACAACCATCCACCCTCACCTTAAATACGCTGTCAGAGCCATCATTCCTCTAGCCCCTATGGTCTTCATGATTCATCGGATCCACTCAACGCCAAGCACCTGCTATCGTCCTCACATTAAACATCTGATAACTAACTTTCTTCATTGGCCGACACCTATAAGGTACTTGCTAAGTCAACTGCCTGCTTGGACTCGGCCACAGTTACCTTTATACCGCCTCTTTTGTTTTTAAGCAACTCTGAGCAATTCCTCTTACTATTTTCTTTTATATTTTCTCATTCAAGTTCATACACCGACTTGATAGTCGGAGGAACAACCGGAGAACCCAACTCCGACCTCTCACGAGTTCTTCGTGTGCAGGGAAGAATAGCGACCTACAAAGCCAGTCATCTGAAGAAGTGTGAGTACCCAAACTCTACTTTAATCCACAAATAAACTCCTTGTTTGATAACTGCCATTAACAGTATTACTC
Source organism: Asparagus officinalis (assembly GCF_001876935.1). Lineage (NCBI taxonomy): Eukaryota > Viridiplantae > Streptophyta > Magnoliopsida > Asparagales > Asparagaceae > Asparagus > Asparagus officinalis. The sequence continues at coordinate 116,502,402 of NC_033794.1, read as the reverse complement.
ATTGTGGAGAGTTAGGTGTACAACTAATTTCAGATAGATTCCAATGTGCAGTCCTGTAAGCCTAATAATTCGAGTTTGTGATTCAATATTACTATTTGCATAATGGGGAAGCTCATTCACGAGAAGTAAGAGTGGACATAAGATTGTAATTGGAACCACTATAAATCTTGTGTATCCCTAGTTGTTTTCTACTTGTGTTTGATTATCGTTGATCACTTCTATTTTATCTTTTTCGCTATATATCCTGTGTTTTTGGCAAAAAAAAAATGGTAGCAACCATATTCACCCCTAGGCTTGCATCTCAGATCCAACAGTAAAAAAAAAAAAACAAATAACTCAAATATCTGAATTAGAAAGTTAAAATATAAGGGTTTTTTTATATGAAATCACCATATAATATAGTGTTTTTTCATAAGACCACCACGAAAATTTTAGTTTTTGTAACATCACCATGATAATATGTACCGTCAATAGAGTGCTACCAACTCATAATTTTCATTCATATTCTGTTAAATTAGTGTATAAAATGTCATAAAAATCCCAATGTAATTTCGTATTAAAAAAACCCCTAAATATAATCATTGTTTATTACAGTAAAATTTCTTTATGTGATCCGTGATGGATATTATTGACAGCACGTTGTTTTGCACATTACGGATATAAAAGAAAGTGCTGCCTTGTTGCCTACTGCAGAAAGTTTGCCCTTGTTCGTTAAATATATATATATGAATAGACCAAAGAAGTGCTGCTCTTGTCGACGGAGGGATCAGAATAATGCAGAAAGTTTTGGAGGTATCTTCATCCTTGTCTCTTACTTCATTAAAAATAATGGTAATATGAAATAATAAAATATAAGAATATTGCCACTGTCTCTCTGATATAAAGTGCTACCCTCGTCAAGAATGCTAACAGGGAGCATTCAAGCAAGTAGGTAGCCGTACCTAACTCCATTATTAATTATACATTTAAACGAAAAATATGCACATAAATTTATTATTTTTATATGGATTCCTATATTCTCTAATTAAGTGATAATTAAAAAATATTTAATTATAACAACATTATCGTTTTATTTCAATTCCGACAATTGAGATTAAGCCACATAAAATTTCTACTATTACAATGCGGGTTTTTAAAATAGTGGCTCTAAAACTAATAGTTATTTTTAAGATAATATTTAGAATCCTATCTCGCTTTATCTCAATCATTGATATTAAAGTAAATGATTATTAATTTGTACTGTGACTTTTTTTATATACCTTTTTTCTCTCATATATGCTCATTTATTTTGCTGAGGGCTGGGATGATATCTATCAAATTTTCACCTATTGTAAAAAAGGAAAATGAAGAAAAAAACGATCTAAGGGTTCTACACTTCTACTACAACAATTAAAACTGCATGAGTAGTAAGTTGCAAACATAACACTACACAAGTTTACAAATTACTTTCCCTAAAATGTTTACTTTATTTTCTAGAAGTTCCTCTCCCGCCTAATGGGAGAGGGAATTAATCTTTACTTGCCTTCTCACACGTATTAGTTAACTCCCTAATTTTAACCCTTCATCGCGTTTTATATACCCTCTCATAAGATTAAGGAGAATGATTAACATAATAAGTCCATTTAATAACAAAAAAAACTAAATTATTAACTCATTAAATAATTTTATTTTAGTTCTTGTGATTAATTTTAGTGTTTAGGAGTAACAAGGATTTTGATTTTTTTTTTGTAAATAGAAGAGTTTTAATTCTTCTAAACAGGAGTATTAGTAAACCTCTCATTTTGAGAGGTTAAACTCATTATAATCCTTATGCAGGGTTTAGCTCAAACCACCTAAAATCTTAAACCATATCCAAACGGGCTTTGGTCTTAAAATGCTGGACACTTTGGCGGCTAGATAACAAAACTTTGGGCCGGCCCAGATCGATTACCATGTTGTAGGATTTAATGGGCAGGGATTAGAAATGTCGTGCACACAAAATGGTACCTCAGGAAACCAACAAAAAAAAAAAAAAAAGAATCCGCTGGCTAAGTTAAGGGGGGAAAAGGTCATCACCAATATTTTAAGAAAAAAATAAATAGGCTGAACCATCACATCGCCCGGTCAGGTTGCGATAGAAAATACGTAAATATTATAAACCTCGGTACATTTTTAAGTTGTGCTTTTTGTTTTTTTGTTTTTGTTTTTTGCAAACATATACCCCTCAAATCTATGTATGTGCATATTTACCCTCCAAATCTTGGTGTTTGCAAAATACCCCTCTCCAACAAAAGAAGGAAAAAATAAAAAAAAAATCTCTCACATTGTAATTTTCTACCCCTCATGGTTAACAATTATGGTTTATAAACCATATAACGTTAAAATTTTTGAATTTTTTTAATAAAAGTTACAACAGTTTTCCATTTAAAAACTAATATTGTTAAGTGAGAGGGATAGAAATTGAGGGAATCGATGGGTAACTTTGCAAATACTAATTTGGGGGTAAATTTGTAAATATGGAAGACTTGGAGGGTTATATGCAAAAACCCCTTTTAACTTTTGTTGCAACGAGCAAAATTGAACTGCGCGTTGTTGAGGCATTTGTGTGAAGAAGTCAAAAAATAATTGTTAAGCAATTTGTTTACAAAATTCTTTTTTAATCTATGGATAAAAATATTTTTGGGAGTTATAATGTACATAAATTACTTATTTTCAAATAAATCCCTCAACTCATTTAGTTTGTCATCAGGTCTCACGATTCTCGTAATCTTTTCAAGTTAATGACTCTAATTATTACTTCTATTCTTTATTAGAGGGACTCATTTTAAAATATTTAAGAATTGAATGATCTAATAGTAATCTTAATAATCTAAGGGGTCAACTTCTTAATGAATTAAGAATTGACCGGGCATGATATATAGCAATTTTGATGACATAAGGTATTTGTTTCAAAATATGAAAGTTGTAATACATTAATGTTGAAAGAAAAAAAGGTTGAAGTACATGGTTTTTAGAATAAAATAGGGGTAAACTTTGAGCTTGTTACTTAAAATAAAAAATTAAACTTTTTTAAAAATTAGATAGGCTTCGATATTATTGAAATTGCTATTGTGTTCCCGTATTCTAAAATTATTTTGAAATTAGTCCCTCAAGTTAGTAGCAATGTTATTAGATCCTTTAATTCTTGCAATCTTTTTTAAATTAATCTTTTTAGTTATTGCTTCTACATTTTATTGAAGAAAGTAATTTTAAAATAAATTTTAAGAATTAAGGAACCTAATATTAATTTTAATGATCTGAAAGATCAATATCTAATTAATTTAAGAATTTTAGAACTTAATAACAATTTTCATGATTTAATTTTAGAACATGATAGATTTAAAGACTCATAATGAAAAGAATTTTTTTAAGTAAAGGTTAAAAAAAGTAAAAGTTTGAGGGAATCGAATGCGGGACGTATGACTTTATAGGGGAGGATTACACCAATTGGGCTACTTAACTGTTGGAAATATATCAAATAATTAAGATTATAGTATGAAATAAATCCGAAAATCAAAATAAATGAGAGATAAGAAAAATTAGGCCTGACGGGAGCAGTCGTGTATTCACTGTCCTAGAAAATTGAGAACCCGCCTATCGCCCTGACGCAGATGGGTCCCTCCCCCCTAGCGGTAAAAGCCCCGGAAACGGCCGACCTCTGCACTCTGGCGAGAGTGCAGAGCTTCAGCTCATCAGATGAATGAAGTTGCCCATAAAATAAAACAAAGATGTAGATAAAAATAATATGTAGAGGAGAAGAGAAACAAGATAAACTTGTTGTATATTTTTCTTATTCTTTTGAGCTCAACATACGGATATATATATATGGTTGGAAAAGACGTTACAAACCCCGTAATTAATTCCGTAACGTTTGTCATAATGTATAGCCATTATGCTCATTTTAAATTCTAATTAAAGCATATTTTAATTATAAAATTTATTAGTATTCATTAAGGCAAAATTACCTTTTCTCCAACAAAATATCCAACAGTCCCCCCCCCAAAAAAAAAGACAATATTGACTAAAAACTTAAAAATAAATAAATCAATAAATCACAAAAGAAAATAGGTTAGGCAACCTTACGTATCATGAATTCGGGAGAGGTAGCTTCCGGCTTTGAACTTTTCCTTAGTGAGTTCATCGCCACCTGAGAGACATAATGGACTAAGCCTTGAATTACGCCCCTTGTACCAGGTATTGATGCAAACACACAAAATACTCTTCATCTATTGAGCAAAGCAGGTTGAGCGTTAAATGCCATGCTCACAATAAACCGACTCATGAGAGTTTCTAGGGGTTAGCCCAGCCCCCCTAACCAGGGCCATCACGGTTCCTCCCATGTAGGTAAGTCCTCAAATGGTACTACAAATGTTTATTTAATACCCTCCATAATGCACACGTTAGACTTATTAAGAGTAAAACTCAGCTTAATGAGTTGTATCATAAGAGCATCGTCATCATAGAGAAGGGGTAGTAGACAAGCTACTTAGTGATATATGAATATACCTGGGTCGATGCTCCACACGAGTGTTACTAGTCCAGCTTGTTTCTACCACATTGAACCAACATTGGGACTAAGTCTCCAAATAAGGGTTGGGTTCTCACTGTCAGTGACCTCTCTTATGGGCTTAACCCCATCTCCCTCGATGAATCCAGAACCATACTCCTGGATAATCCCTTAATCAAAGGGTCAGAAAGATTCTTCTCAGACTTTACAAAGTCTAGAATCATAACTTTGTCTAGCAGGCGTTGTATTTATTTATCAAGTTCTTATTTTGTTTTGTAATTAGTCCTTCATATTGTTTGAAATTTACATTAGGTCATTCTTTAAAATTAGTCTCTCTAGACAAGAGTACAAGTAGCAAGAAGAGAGATTAATTTGAAACAATTTATAAGGATAAGGAGCCTAATAGTAATTTTTAATTATCTGATGGACTAATTTCAATATAATTTCAATGATTTTGAACTTTTATTTATCATATAGATAGAAGTTATAAGATATACCTCTTGATTTGATTTTCAAGACATTGATTCATCACATCTCCTGTAACTAGACATACTAGTTGACAGAGCATATTTATATCAACTCTAATCATTTCCTGAAATCTCAAGAGAAAGCATTATACATGTAGTAAAATGAAGAGCTATAAAATGATTCTTTTAGTCACTATCAAAACATGTTAGCATAGTTATTGATGTCTCTTGTCAATAAACAATGGATTATAATAATTAGACATTTTCATTTTAAATGTCTAAACAAATTTGATATGTGCTCATGTCAAGTAGAAATTGTAATGATCAAATATTATCAAAGAAGGAATAGAAAACAGAAGCACAAAAAGGTTTGTCATTACTTCCGGGTTCTTTGGGAACACAATATGTTGTATATTTAAAGAACTAAATCCCAACATTGCTAATAGAACCTTTAGAGTTCAAAAGATAGAGGAATCAATTTAGCAACAAGAAAATCTAAACAGCAGTTTTGAATGTAACATATAAGCTCGTATTCTATGTCTGAAAATATAACTGCATTAAAGAGAACTAAAATACTTTAGTTATATCTTCACATGCATGCATATGCACATATAAGAATAACATTACTAATAGATACATGCAAAGCATTAAAGAGAACCTTATAAAAGGATTTCGTGTCTTAAAATATACATCATACTACATATACACAATTTTTTTTCTGTTATAAGAGGTTGCAAATTTGGTTGCCTTCAAAGGGACCATCCAAATTTAAATCGGTTGCCTACAAATGAGACCTTCCAAATTTAAATTGGTTGCCTTCAAAAGAGACCTTCCAAATTTATGTTGCCATTTGCTAGTACCACCTCTTAAACACATAATAATAATAATAATAATATTATTTGTACATACGTGCTTTAAATTTTACAACTGCATTCTTACATAAAACATTGTAATTAATCATGTAACAAATGCAAGTTATCTAAAAAGACATATGAACATTTATTGCAATATCCATCATGATGCAATAAAGGAGATGAACTTTACATTTGAAGATTTGAAATATAATCCATCATATAAAATAGAATTTCAAAAGATGCATCTCTTTGATTTGGTTCGCTCATATATTGATCATTTATCATTAGGCAATATATGATGCAAGAAGCGTAATTAAATAAATGCATATGAATTTTTCTCATAATTCCGGTCCTCTTATTCCAAACCAAAAACTCCTAAAGTGAAAAGATTAAAGTTTTACCCAGGTAGTTAGCCAGGTAAGAATAGTAATAGAGGTTGATCAAAGATCAATTAAGTACCTCGTTTCTTGCAGAGCGTGTTACACAACCCCTAAACCTTGCCTTAGACACCAACTAATCCAAGAAAACTTGAATCGGTTCACTCAATGAGTTTTTGTTCCTTAACAGTATATAGAAACTTTAAAATATTTCCTGTAAGCATTTAATTTGCCTAGCAATTGTACTGCAAACATATGTTGGATAAGACCGAGGAGGGGTTTACCTATTGATGTTCGAACCTCATGATTTTCATGTCTTGAGAGTAAAAACTCATCTGCTGTAGACAACTGCCACTTAAGTTGCTGAACAAATCTGCATTCACTTTTATCACCTTTTGTACTAAGCTTATTAGATGCATAAGCACTCCAAAGTATGGAATTATTAATAATAGAAGGTACCATATTGATAGGTTAAAGAAATGAAAGCATTAAACCATGAAAAAATCCAGATATTTCAAAGCATCTATGCATCTAGAGTTTGTTCTCTTTATTCTTGTCAAAACCATGCATATGAAATTTTCAAGAAAAAATATGTACACTGCTGCAAATTTATAGCATGTTTCAAATGCGTGCATATTCACTAGCACAAGGGGATAAGAGTAAGTTTTAGATGATTCTAACAAATATAAACTAGGCTTTTAGAAACCAATAAAGGTTCTATTAGCAAAGTGCAAGATAAGAATGTACACATTAGAGGGGAAAACAAATTATTTGGGTGTTAGACAAGGTCTCACGTCCCACCATCCCCACACAATGATGATGAATAATAAATAAATTTCATCAAGGCGCATTATATGCTAATTAATTTACATAAATGCTAAGCAAAAGTTTGGTCAGCAAATAATTAAGCATGAAAGGAAGAAACCTTTACTTCCAACGGATGAAACTTACATTACACAAAATACTAAACAATAATATGATCAAATACAGTTAATATGTATTACACATACTAATATGCAATCTTCCCTGATGAACAGTAAAAACTCGAATGAACAATAACATATAACTTTGAATGAACAGAGTTTTTTTTAGTTTTTTTTATAAATGATTTTCAGATTTAAGAAACAACATCTATAAACTTCTCAATCTTCTAGATTGTTGGAAATATATCAAATAATTAAGATTATTGCATGAAATAAATCCGAAAATCAAAATAAATGAGAGATAAGAAAAATTAGGCCTGACGGGAGCAGTCGTGTATTCACCGTCCTAGAAGATTGAGAACCCGCCTATCGCCCTGGAGTAGATGATTCCCTCCCCTCTAGCGGTAAAAGCCCCCGGAAACGGCCGGCCTCTGCACTCTAGCGAGAGTGCAGAGCTTTAGCTCAAATGAAGAAAGTTGCCCATAAAATAAAATAAAGATGTAGATGAAAATAATATGTAGAGGAGAAGAGAAACAAGAGAAACTTTTTGTTGTATATTTTTTCTTATTCTTTTGAGCTCAACTTACGGATATATATATAGGGTTGGAAAGGACGTTACAAAACCCGTAATTAATTCTGTAACGTTTGTCATAATGTATAGCCATTATTCTTATTTTAAATTCTAATTAAAGCATATTTTAATTACAAAATTTATTAGTATTCATTAAAGCAAAATTGCCTTTTCTCCAACAAAATATCCAACATTAACATTTATAATTGTTTAACTGTCTCAGTTTATATATATTTAGCTATGTTACAGTAATTATGAAAAAGACTTTCTATAGTTATAGACCCAATAACTTTAGTATATATATATATATATTCTAGTCCAAAAAACTCAGTTTCTACTACACTTGGTAGGTAGTTTTGCTATGTTAATCTTTATTTAAGCAGGATATTTTCCGATAATTAATATATGTTCATGAGTTAATTGCATTCTCTGTAGTTATTGAGAAATCTTATTTGCAAAATCTAATAATACAATCTCCACAACGTGGTTTTGCAGTTTAAATTTTAAAATATTATTTTGCAATTTCATTATTCCAATGTTATATCAATACTGTCCATGTGCGCCAAACAAATAGCCCCAAAATTAAGACATCCCCAAATTGGAATTTTTGGTTCAGCTGCATTGAGTAACATAATGCATTTGTAGTTATCCTTAAAGTATTGATGCATGAAAATAGATTAATTTCTATCATGCAAAGTGCCAAAAGCTAGTTGGAGATCAGAAGTTGATGAATGAATGAAATTATTGGGAAACAGTTGGGGGGTTCGTTGTCATGAATATGACCCAAATCAACAAACTTTTTGATGGTATTTATTTCGGAGCTACTAAAATTTATAGTGGGCTTGCAATTGTATTTATGCCGGCCAGTGGAGGTTGAAAGAGGCGTATGTTGCGGACTCAGTCTAACTTGGTATATTCGTATAGATGAGTAAACGATATTTCAAAAAAGTCTCTGTTAACTTTTTTTTAAGATTAATGAATACAACGTGCGAGGGATTCTCTTTATGGATAATGATGTTGTTTAATCCTAATCAAGTAATGCAATCTGTGTTTCTCTTTTCTTAGGGGCTGTTTGGTTCGTTTCCTTGATATAGAGAAATGCAATTCCATGTAAAGAAATACAAGTTTTGATGTTTGGTTCGTTTCCTTGATATAGAGAAATGCAATTCCATGTAAAGAAATACAAGTTTTGAGTTTTTCAAACTTTTCCAAGAAATAGATTGTTTTGCTTTGGTTCGCACATAAAAAATGGTGAGAAACCAATGTATTTATTTTTCTTGTGTTTGGTTCGCATAGAAAAAAAAGAAAAACTTTTGTAAACAAAACAGAGAAGGAAAAAAAATCTGACGTGGCAGAGTTTTCATCAATTTCACTCGGTTGGGGAAGGAAATCAGAGAGGGAAAAAAACTGACGTGGAGGACTAAAAATCTGACGTGGGGGGGTTTTCTGAGTTTCCCACCCCTTATAATAGCGAACCAAACAAGCCCTTAATAGATATCATGTGTCATAGGGGATATTCTCATAGACAATGATATTGTTAGTTTGTTACCATAACCAAGTATTGTTATGTGTATGTCTTTTTCCTCACATGACAATGATATTCATTAATTGTCTTTTATCTTTTAGCGGTTGATAATTGCAAAAGATTTTAATGGTATTGACATCAGAACCACCAAAATTATAGTCATTTTGCAACTCTATAAGATCATCTTTTTTTTACATGCATTATATCATGTGCATTCACTTTTTCTTATCACAATGATATTTATTATTTCAAGGAGTTTTTGTCTTTTAACCCAAAATTTTACTTCCACTTATTTAAAAACTCACTCACTTTCATAAACATCATTATACTCAAAGATATTTCATGTGACTTATTTATAAAGCCAATTTGTAGTATACCCTCTGTTTGGTGCGAAAGTTGATTTATTTATTGTGCAACTCATTACAACTTCAAGCGTTACAAAGAGTTTAAAAGTTGATCTTTTTATAAGATCTCATTGTGCAACTCATTACAACTTCAAGCGTTACAAAGAGTTTAAAAGTTGATCTTTTTATAAGATCTCCCCACACAATAAAATAACAAAAATTACAAAGAGTTTAAAAGTTGATCTTTTTATAAGATCTCCCCACACAATAAAATAACAAAAATTACAACTCTTTTCAAACAAACGCAACGGAGGTTTATCTCCCGCTGCTTGCGTGAGATCTTTGACTGTGACGAGGACATTGATATCTGTGGACTACCAAACGATCAGATCAATCCGGAGTTTCGTTGATTCGCGAAGGAATCAAGAAACTGAAGTGATTATCTCGGCAACAGCGAGATAACCACTCTTCTCGAGATCGCAGCTATGTACGATCTCAAGGGAAGGAACCAGGAACTGTAGATTTGACGAACTCTTCTTCTTTATGCCGAAGAACTCGATCTGATCTTCTCCTCTTCTCTAAAATTCGTGCTCCTTCAGTCTCTAATTCAGCAAGGCTTCGTCGAGGCCCGAAAATTCCAGATCTTTACAAATAAAGGCCCTAGGGCTGTATTTATATACCTCAGGAGCTCTGTTTTCGAATAAGAATCACTGGTTCACTATTATCCTCAGTTGTAACCACTTTATCACGTTCTTGGATGATATTAGATCAGTTGAAACAAATTCAGGTGGTTAACGGTTGAAAACCGCTCAAAAATCATAAAAACAACTTTTGGGGTTTGCGGACACTCACAGTGTCTCGGCCATGGCCGAGACACTTGGGGTGTCTCGATCTTTGACTTCTTTGATTTTTAGTCTATTCAATATTTTGACGAATAACTGAAGTTCTTCCGGTGCTGCGTTTATCGTCTGGCCGTCGTCAAAGTCTCGAATCAAAATTGGTGAGTTAGTTTTGGCTCGTGTCATTAAGTTGACTTTGAATTGATTATCTCCGTCACAACGCGTTGACTGGCGTTGACTCAGATCTACGCATTGATCGATGTGGACTCAGAGCTACGCATTGACCGGCGTTGATCTTAGGATTTCACATCGATCGGCGTTGACTTTAGGGTTTCGTATCGATCGGCGTTTGTTAGACCCTAGAGGGAGGTTGATTAGGGTCTTATGCTAATCTAATCCCGATTAAATTTCAATTAAAATTATATTGATTAATTTGTTCTTGCAAGAATGATATGAGATAGATATGAGCAAGAAAGATATGAATAGCCACAAATGAAATATACACTAAGCAAAACACAAACACACGATATGTTTACGAGGTTCGGTCACCACGATCTATGTCCATGTTCCTCACTTCGAGGAGATCTCCACTATCACAATCCGGTTTGGAAGCCGGAACTTCTACACACTCGGTTTACAAGTTTACCGAAAACTCTCACACAACAAATACTATGCAATCACTCTTTACACACTAAGTGTAGGAACCTAGCCCGTGTCCTCCTCCTCAAGTGCTCGGATGCAACCTCTCCCTAGGTTCGTCAACCGACACCACTCCTATTGGATTTGATCCCGTCTCTCGCCTCACACTTCTCTCGGTGTACAAGTGTATTACAAGTGATACTCACAAATAAAGGTTAAATACAATGATTTGTTCTCAATAACAAATGAGAATGCAGTTAATATCAAGTTGAATCTTTTGCTCAATGGAGAAGTCTCCCTTTATTTTGGTAAACTAATAGAAGGACCAAGCTTTGTATAGTCACTATAAGCTTTGTGTGGCTGTTAATATCAAGTTGTTAAGTGTGTTCTGTATCTATCTAGATGTAGGGAACTGCAGTTAAGTGTGGTAGGTGACGACATTGGTCCGCTCCCTACTCACTTCTCCTTCAGTGCTCCCTGACTCCTAGAGAAGTTGTATTCCTCAGTGTAGATACCTTAGCAATATATAAAATGAACAGGGCTTATACCCTGTTTTTCAGGCTCAAAAAAAAAAACAAATGAGAATGCAAATGAAGCTCACACTTACTAAATCACACACCACAACCCACAATATATAGTATGGAATATTAAGCTCGATACAGTGAGTGTGATAATAGTGAATGAAACTATGTAACTCAATAGATATAGCTGAAATTATGAAAATGAATCAATAAGCTATATAAGAAAGAGTTTAGAAAACTTCTCAATAAACAAAAAGAACAGTAGATGATGATCCCAAATAGGAGTTGGAAGCTTCTTCTTGTTGTAGAAAACTTCTTTTGGAACAAATTAACAAAATCAGCTTAAACAGCTCTTAAACAACTCTTAATCTCTTGTTAAAACTTATTGTTAAAAACAAACTCTTAGTTATTGAAAGAGAACAGCAATGAGGTATTTATACCCACTCAAAATATCATCCAAAACCAACTTGAAATGACCAAAATAGCCCCAGACAATCAAATCAGAATATAGCCGTTGAGAAGGCAATGATGAGTTTGGTGGTTGACCGTAGAAATCTCGCGGTCAACCGCGAAGCACAAAAACACAAAAAAACAAATTTAAAAGGTGGCGGTCGACCGCGAAAGTGTCTGGATGAAGCCACGGTCGACCGTCACGGTCGACCGCGAACAACTAAAAGCCATAGTAAGTAATTTAACTGCTAGCGGTAGACCGTGGCGGTCGACCGCAAACTGATACATGATAATTGACAGGTTTTGGGCTGAATTTAAAAATACGTTAAAAATATCAAATCAATTCAAAAAATAGTAAAACTTTGGGGAAAGTTTATAAATGATAAAATAAACATGTTTGAAAAGGAATTTTTGGAAAATCAATTTTCTTTTGTGAAAACACACTGTTTTTGAAAAGTGTTCATAAAACCTGTTTTTCGCGAACATGAAAATTGAGATATGACTTGTAAACACGTATATATATATCATGCATACATTATATATATATAATAAAGTATGAATGAGCTGTAAACATGAAATAAAAGTTATTGTGACAAAGTTTGATGAAAAATCATTTATATGATAGAAAACATCAAATTTGTGTCGTGTTTACATATTGAGCTTAAATATAAACATACAATATATGTAAGCAAACTACTCTTATACCTAGGTGAATGCACACGCATGAACTTGAATATTCAACTCTTGATAGTCGTGTGTTAGATTACCTGAACAGAGAAAAACCAAAATAACAAAGACTAGAAAACATATTAGTAATAAATTATTTGATAAATCATCATCAAAACTATAGGGCCAACAATCTCCCCCTTTTTGATGATGACAAACAATTTATTTAATGATATGAAGTACATATTGATAAACCACATATAACATGAATAAACCAAACATATAACATGAATTCAAAAACCACATATCATAACATTCCATCAATATGAATCAAACTGAACATCAATATGTAGATTTTCTCCCCCTTTGACAACATCAAAAGGGAAAAAGAAAAAATATAAATAGGAGCAACGCTCCCCCTGCATTCAAGCACAGATAATAAATAATTATATGGCCAAAGCTCCCCCTGTTAATTTACATAAATGACATATAAAGATCATATATAGGAGCTGAGCAACGATATCTATCCATACACAACTATAAACATTTGAAATTTAAAGACAAAACCAATCACAAAGCATCATTAAAAACCAAAATAAAATTATAAGCAAACATAACCATAATTTGTTCCATAATACTACATAGTTTTCCACACAAACCATACACAATTTGTTCCACAATACCACATAGTTTTTCACACAAACCATAGAGTTATTACAACTCAAAACAAAACATAAGTATCAAATTTTCGTTCACCAAAACATAAACATAAGCATAAACCCAATAATCATCGAGAATCAATTACCACCATCGTCAGAAGTAGATCTAGAGCCAGATCCCGAACCAGAAGCAGATTTTTCATCAGAGCCCTCTCTTGAACCAGAGTCAGAACTGGAAGAGGGATCCGGAATCCCAAAAGACTGACGCTGATAGCTGAGAATAGTCCTAATGTCCTTTTGAATGCGGTCAGGGGTGTCCAAAAAGTCGGTCGGCCCGGGCCCAGGCCGGCCCGGACCGGCCCGGCCTCGGCCCGAAAACCCGGGCCAAGTCCGGGCTCCGGGCCGGGCTCGGGCCGCCTTTTTGGTGCCCGGCCCGGCCTGGAATAGTATTTTTTATTTTTTTTATTTTTTTTATTTTTTATATGTATTATATATGTATAATATATGTATATATAATATATTTTTATATATGTATAATATATGTATATATATATAATATATGTATATATAATATATTTCTATATATGTATAATATGTGTGTGTATATATACTCTCTCTTATATATGTATAATGTATGTATGTATGTATATATATACTCTTTCTTATACTATACATGTATATATAAGTATACTCTCTCTTATATATGTATACTCTCTCTTATATAAGTATATATAGGTATACACTCTCTTATATATGTATAATATATGTGTGTATATATATATACTCTCTCTCTTAGTATATATGTATATATGACCCGGTTGGGCCCGGGCCCGGACCCGGACCCGGCCCGGGGTACCCGGGTCCGGGTCCGGGCTCTGGTTTTGCCCGGCCCGGATGGACAGGCCTATTGAGACCTGAGTCTCAAGACGATCCAGTCGGGCACAAACATCAGAAGTGGGGGCTCTAGACCAAGAACGGAAAGATGATGGCTTATCAGGATCAGATAAGGAGTCTGAAATTTGCATACGAGAGAGAGAAACTCTATCAAAGTATTCCTTACTCGGATCAACTTTGCGTTCATTTGACAGAGCAACAACGAAGTGTTGGAGAATGAGGATGATGAAGCAACCAAAGGAAAGAAACTTATAATGCTTGCATGCCATGTTCTTAAGAAAAACATTTGCCCAATTCACTTTTATTTTGGCAAAGATGGCATAAACAGCATTAACTTTATCAGGGGCAAAATGATCAAAACTACCGGTCTTGGGAATGAGATTTTGAGCAACAATACGAGTAATGATTTTATCAGTGGGATTAAGTGATTTATTGTTCATAGGGTAGGTGCAACCGGGTTTAAACATAGAATCGTTCACAGCCTGATCGGTGTGTTCGATAGACATGAGCTCAACGTCACTTGACGGGATCTGAAGGATTCCCGTAAGCTCGTCGGCAAAAAATAAAATCTGAATATTCTTAACAGATGTGGTGATGGTTTGGAGACCATCAGCTGAAGTGATGATAGATAGATTTGCATAAAACAAATATACGAGAAATGGGTAATACAGAACCTTACGTTCCATATCTAACAGTTTATCCAACCCGACATCATATAGAATCTCATAAATGTTATAGATAGCTAATTCCTCATATTTTATATATCTACTAGATAGAATTTTCAACTTACAAAGCTCCCTATACTTTTTAATTAGGGGTTTGAACAGTAGAAAATCCTCATAATGGGAGGCAATGGAAGATGAGGAACTAGCATCAGGCTTAGATCTCTTCTTAGGAGGCATAATATCAGATTGAAATAACTAGGGTTTGGAAGATATAAAAAGACAGAAATTGAAATAGAAAACCCTAGAATAGGAAATGAAACCCTAAGAGAGAATAGAAACAACAAGTAAAAGAGGAGAGATTACCCAACTGAGATTGATGACGGGGAATGACCGCGGTCGACCGATGGAGAGCTGCGGGTGACCGAGAAGGGAAAATCGACAGAATTTTGGGGGGAAATTTCGAATGGGGAAAATGAAGAGGATCGGATCTTAAAGAAGAAAAAGGAGTGGCTTGGATCTGATTATAAATTAGATTGATGGTTGAGATTTACTCGGGTTCAGAATGATTAATCAAATAAAACCGAAACCCGATAACAAAAGGAAACCAAAATAGAAAAAGTCATTTGCGGTCGACCGTGGCGGTCGACCGTAACAATCTCCAGAAACTTTGACGGTCGACCGTGACGGTCGACCGCGAGAGAAGTAAAAGCACAGGTATTGTAAACAACTGGATTTTTAGAAAATATTCAATTTGGACTTTTTAAGAAAATTGTTTTATAAGATATATAAATATATATAAAGAGTTTTTAGCTATTAAATCACGAAAATATTTTATTTTAGCTTAATATAAACAAAATCATCATTAAAACTCAAAAACAACTCTAAAACAAAAAAATGTCATAACGATAGTTATAAAATGAAACTCATTTTGGTACCCAAATCATTTTGGTACCACTAAAATTTGGAACATGACCCCTATCATGTAAATCCAATACCCTAGGGTTATGAATCTGCTTAGGCGTATTTTGTGCACCGATACAGTCGAAACAAAAATCGTAAACATGACCCATGCGATTGCAATTTGTGCAATGTAGGGGTTTGAATGGTTTGTGTTGATCAAAATGATTTGCACGTGATTCATTTGCAAAAATAGATTTTTCTTTATAATTATTTTGCAAACGAGAATTTCTTTTCAAATCAAAACAAAACATGGCCAAATGACCAAAACGACCACAATAATCATATTTGTACACATGAGCATGTTTATGATTTACACTATATGTGTGTACATGTGTATGTGATGAAGAAGCTTGATGGGATGCACAATCATGAATAGGCTTATTAATTTTTTGTGCATTATGACAAAATTGAGCTAAATGACCTTTAAGACCGCAAATAGAACATTTGTGAATTTTGTCATACATGTATGCATAGTGAATAGGCTTCTTAGAATAATACTTTGCACACAAGTCCATAAGCTTTTTATTATTAGCAATACAAGTGTTTAGTGTTGAATCTAAGGTAGATATTCATTTTCTCATTTGATTCAACTCATCATTGTGCATACAAGCATTACTACTAGAAGTAGGATAAACATGATTATTTAACATAGATTTTAACTTATCTACTTCTAACATAGCATCACATTTTTCATGAAGCAAACTAGCATTTTCTATACTTAACTTTTCATTGTATTCTTTAATAATTATATTTTCATTTGCAATGAAATTAAACTTAGTGGCTAGTGTTTCATGAATGGATTTCATATTAACATACTTACTTTTTACATCAATATAGCAATTATGTAATTTTTCAAACTCAAGAGCTAGTTCATCAAAAGTAACAATATCATCGTTGTCAAGATTGCATACCTTACTAGGGTTATCACCTAGTGGTATTATACATGGAGATGAGACTTCTTTAGAATTCAAAGCGGGATTTTCCAACGCTTGTTGAATAGCCTCCAAGTCCCCTTGATGTGCTTTAATAAATTTTTATAAGGTGTAAGCACTATCAAAATTAACAAATTTGTTAGAAAACGATGAGTGAAAGACACTAAGCAAATATTCTAACAAAAGCTTGTTCATATTAAACATTATTTTATCATTTATATTCCACTTGGATTTTTCCGAAGTGGGAATAATATAAGCTTGCTTAATAATTTCCTATAAATCGAATTGTTTAGATTGAACAAAAAGTTTGAATCTATCACACCATTGAGCATAGGGGAAAATATCCAAATGAGGAACAACATTAATAGCATAACCTAAACTAGATGCATCATACATATCCATAATGATTATATGCAAGAAGCAAAATGCAATCAAAAATAGATTAGCACACAAACGATAACTTGAATCTTTAACTCAAGGCGATTAGACCTTAAATCAAAGATCACCAAGCTCTGATACTAATTGTTAGACCCTAGAGGGGGGTGATTAGGGTCTTATGCTAATCTAATCCTGATTAAATTCCAATTAAAATTATATTGATTAATTTGTTCTTACAAGAATGATATGAGATAGATATGAGCAAGAAAGATATGAATAGCCACAAATAAAATATACGCTAAGCAAAACACAAACACACGATATGTTTACGAGGTTCGGTCACCACGACCTACGTCCCCGCTCCTTACCTCGAGGAAATCTCCACTATCACAATCCGGTTTGGAAGCCGAAACTTCTACACACTCGGTTTACAAGTTTACAAAACTCTCACACTACACAAACACTATGCAATCACACTTTACACACTAAGTGTAGGAACCTAGCCCGTGTCCTCCTCCTCAAGTGCTCGGATGCAACCTCTCCCTAGGTTCGTCAACTGACGCCACTCCTATTAGATTTAACCCCGTCTCTCGCCTCACACTTCTCTTGGTGTACAAGTGTATTACAAGTGATACTCATAAATGAAGGTTAAATACAATGGTTTGTTCTCAACAACAAATGAGAACGCAAATGAAGCTCACACTCACTAAATCACACACCACAACCCACAATATATTGTTCGCGGGAAAAATTGTTGCTTTCTTCATTAATGATTCCATTGTACACTCTTGTAATAGTCTATCGATTACAAAGATCCGGTCTTTTTATAAGATCCGGTTACAACGAAAATCAAATTGAAAAGAAATGAAAATTACAACTTTGTTTCCTTGTTTGTCGAACGAATCACGAGCTCCTGTTTTGCGGTCGCTCGCTTTGTGTGGGTTCTTTGCCTGCGCCGGGGTTGTTTGTCGTGGACCACCGCGCGATCTAGATCCGGTCGGATCTACGCAGTACAACGGGTATTATTTCACCAAGGAAATAATAGCCGGGGAGGATTGTTTCACCAAGGAAACAATCGTCCAAATCTCGGGATCAAAGACCAAGCTTTGATCCGGAGTGTAGCAACGTAGATCTGAGATCCGATCCTCTCGAACACCTGCCTTATTTGACGTTGATGATCGCCGAGCACCAGATCTGGATGAGCAAGTCCTTGATGTCCCAAAGTTGAGATCTTTTTTAGATCTGAGTCTCCAATCCTGCAGGGCTTCGCCTCCTCCAAAATCCAACCTTCCCAAATGAACAAGGAGGTGGCCTATTTATAGGCTACCCTCACTGTGCCTTGGGCACAGGGTGGCCGGCCACAAGTGGCTCGGCGGCCACCGAGCCACCTATAGGTGGCTCGGCCACCGCTCAATTTGTGGACCTCTCGTTCATTGGGGGAATCGAGAGGGGATTTTGACTGTGGTCCTAACTGTAAGAAGGTTTGACCAAGTGGGTGTTTTGAGACAATCCTAACTGTAGGAAGGTTTGATCGCTCAATTTGTGGACCTCTCGTTCATTGGGGGAATCGAGAGGGGATTTTGACTGTGGTCCTAACTGTAAGAAGGTTTGACCAAGTGGGTGTTTTGAGACAATCCTAACTGTAGGAAGGTTTGATCGCTCAATTTGTGGACCTCTCGTTCATTGGGGGAATCGAGAGGGGATTTTGACTGTGGTCCTAACTGTAAGAAGGTTTGACCAAGTGGGTGTTTTGAGACAATCCTAACTGTAGGAAGGTTTGATCGCTCAATTTGTGGACCTCTCGTTCATTGGGGGAATCGAGAGGGGATTTTGACTGTGGTCCTAACTGTAAGAAGGTTTGACCAAGTGGGTGTTTTGAGACAATCCTAACTGTAGGAAGGTTTGATCGCTCAATTTGTGGACCTCTCGTTCATTGGGGGAATCGAGAGGGGATTTTGACTGTGGTCCTAACTGTAAGAAGGTTTGACCAAGTGGGTGTTTTGAGACAATCCTAACTGTAGGAAGGTTTGATCGCTCAATTTGTGGACCTCTCGTTCATTGGGGGAATCGAGAGGGGATTTTGACTGTGGTCCTAACTGTAAGAAGGTTTGACCAAGTGGGTGTTTTGAGACAATCCTAACTGTAGGAAGGTTTGATCGCTCAATTTGTGGACCTCTCGTTCATTGGGGGAATCGAGAGGGGATTTTGACTGTGGTCCTAACTGTAAGAAGGTTTGACCAAGTGGGTGTTTTGAGACAATCCTAACTGTAGGAAGGTTTGATCGCTCAATTTGTGGACCTCTCGTTCATTGGGGGAATCGAGAGGGGATTTTGACTGTGGTCCTAACTGTAAGAAGGTTTGACCAAGTGGGTGTTTTGAGACAATCCTAACTGTAGGAAGGTTTGATCGCTCAATTTGTGGACCTCTCGTTCATTGGGGGAATCGAGAGGGGATTTTGACTGTGGTCCTAACTGTAAGAAGGTTTGACCAAGTGGGTGTTTTGAGACAATCCTAACTGTAGGAAGGTTTGATCGCTCAATTTGTGGACCTCTCGTTCATTGGGGGAATCGAGAGGGGATTTTGACTGTGGTCCTAACTGTAAGAAGGTTTGACCAAGTGGGTGTTTTGAGACAATCCTAACTGTAGGAAGGTTTGATCGCTCAATTTGTGGACCTCTCGTTCATTGGGGGAATCGAGAGGGGATTTTGACTGTGGTCCTAACTGTAAGAAGGTTTGACCAAGTGGGTGTTTTGAGACAATCCTAACTGTAGGAAGGTTTGATCGCTCAATTTGTGGACCTCTCGTTCATTGGGGGAATCGAGAGGGGATTTTGACTGTGGTCCTAACTGTAAGAAGGTTTGACCAAGTGGGTGTTTTGAGACAATCCTAACTGTAGGAAGGTTTGATCGCTCAATTTGTGGACCTCTCGTTCATTGGGGGAATCGAGAGGGGATTTTGACTGTGGTCCTAACTGTAAGAAGGTTTGACCAAGTGGGTGTTTTGAGACAATCCTAACTGTAGGAAGGTTTGATCGCTCAATTTGTGGACCTCTCGTTCATTGGGGGAATCGAGAGGGGATTTTGACTGTGGTCCTAACTGTAAGAAGGTTTGACCAAGTGGGTGTTTTGAGACAATCCTAACTGTAGGAAGGTTTGATCGCTCAATTTGTGGACCTCTCGTTCATTGGGGGAATCGAGAGGGGATTTTGACTGTGGTCCTAACTGTAAGAAGGTTTGACCAAGTGGGTGTTTTGAGACAATCCTAACTGTAGGAAGGTTTGATCGCTCAATTTGTGGACCTCTCGTTCATTGGGGGAATCGAGAGGGGATTTTGACTGTGGTCCTAACTGTAAGAAGGTTTGACCAAGTGGGTGTTTTGAGACAATCCTAACTGTAGGAAGGTTTGATCGCTCAATTTGTGGACCTCTCGTTCATTGGGGGAATCGAGAGGGGATTTTGACTGTGGTCCTAACTGTAAGAAGGTTTGACCAAGTGGGTGTTTTGAGACAATCCTAACTGTAGGAAGGTTTGATCGCTCAATTTGTGGACCTCTCGTTCATTGGGGGAATCGAGAGGGGATTTTGACTGTGGTCCTAACTGTAAGAAGGTTTGACCAAGTGGGTGTTTTGAGACAATCCTAACTGTAGGAAGGTTTGATCGCTCAATTTGTGGACCTCTCGTTCATTGGGGGAATCGAGAGGGGATTTTGACTGTGGTCCTAACTGTAAGAAGGTTTGACCAAGTGGGTACTTTACGTCCAGACTCTAACAGAGAGAGTGTTGAGTGCATAGACATGGTGAGAATGGGAGTTCTTATTCATTACATTGCTGTGGTTTTGGGAACTTCCCGTTACATAAATCGTCCACCCCCAGTTTCCTCTGCGGAACTGGTTCGGACATTATTATCAGTTAACTAACCGGGTTATCCTTAAGAATATTAGCTTAATATTCTCCAGGAACTTCCCGTCAAAAGTGGGGAAACAGTTTAGACTCATATACCTATTGGAGTATCAGGGAACAGTTTAACCTCTTGTACCGGTCGGAGGATTGAGAAACAGTTTATACTCGTATACTCTTTGGAGTTTTGCCGTTCTCAATTGGCTTACCTTAGCGTTATGACGCCGGCTTCAACCAAGGTCTGAATGCTATTCTTGAGAGCAAAGCAATCCTTGGTGGGATGAACGACCCTCCTGTGGTATGCACAGTACTTTGGGTCCGTAGTGTTGTCAGCTTCCTCCTGATTTGTGATAGGTGGTAGCTTGATCTTGTTACCTTCAAGGAGGGATTCGAAGATGGCTGGAACGTCTTCGTCCTTGAAGGAATACTCTCTTTGGAGTCTCGGACCCGAAGTCTTTTGCTGCCTTCGGGATTGCTGTTGTGACGCTTGATTAGCACCACCAGTAGCTGCAGGTGTTTTGCCCTTACCACGAGAGGCGAAGTTTGAGTCCAGAGGATTAGCCGTCGGTAGGTTCCTCTCGGCCT
Source organism: Asparagus officinalis (assembly GCF_001876935.1). Taxonomy (NCBI): domain Eukaryota; kingdom Viridiplantae; phylum Streptophyta; class Magnoliopsida; order Asparagales; family Asparagaceae; genus Asparagus; species Asparagus officinalis. Next base: position 116,480,733 of record NC_033794.1, on the reverse strand, counting down.
TCTTCCTTCGGAGGAAACGTTCGGCTTGTTCACCGCGCACCTTCAGATCCTTCCAAGTGTCAGACGGTGCTGTTCCCATTGCTTCCAACACGTCCAACGCAAGGTTGTTGTGGCAAGTTTGGAGGATGAATTCCTCTGTGATCGGGTCCCGGCAATTCATCGCCTTGTTCCGGAACCTTTTGACGAAGGTGTCGACTAACTCCCCGTCTTTTTGCTTCTCATCGAGCAGCGATCCGATAGAGATCTCGGTGTCGTCGTCGAAGAAATTTGCAAGGAACTTCGTCTCCATGTCATCCCAGCTGTTCACGCTTCCTGGCTTGAGGCGGCGGTACCAATCGAAGGCGGCTCCGCGAAGAGTGCCGACGAATGACCGCACCATCAGAGGCTCATTGCCGGAAATAATACCCAGGTGCGATTTGAAATAAATCAAATGCTGAGTGGGGGAACCCTTCCCATCGAACGGCGTGAAGTTGATTAAACTGAACTTCGCCGGATAGGGGATCGATTCCCACTCTCTTGGGTATGGACAGGGAATGCCTGTTTTCTTCGTCTCTTGAGCGGAGATCAATGTGTTGATTTTGCTCTCGAGATCTTTGATCTTCAAGTCTTCACTTGTATCCTCGTTGGCATCCTCGTTACCACCCCCTGCATTGACGGGAGGGTTATTGGCATTGTGAGCTCCATCCCTATCCGTGTGCTCTTCTTCCTGAACAACCTGATTACGGTGACTTGGTTCACCTTGTTGGTTCCTGAATGCATGGATTTGCTGCTCATGCATCTCTCTCATCTGCTGCATGGCCATCTCCATCTCGAATTTGAAACTTTCTTTCTGCTTAGCCAAAGCGTCTTCAAGCATCTTGGCCATTTCTTCCGCGCTTATCATAAATGACTCGCGGGGTTGTCCTTCGCTGGACACTGTATTGTCCGATGCGACAGCAGAGCAGGAATCCGATTCTTCATCTTCCGAAGGCAATCTTGTCCGAACCCTACCATAAGTTCCTCGTGCGATGGCTCCGGACTGCAGACGGGTTACACGCCGGGATGCTTCCAGAAACGACTTGAGATTAACCTGTGTCGATGTCTCTTTGCTGGTCATGTTGGCGGTGACCCTCGGAAATTCTCCGTCTTTAACCACCGTTCTTCTTTGCCGGAAACGCCTATACCTTGGTTTTGGCGTTTCGGTGCCGAGCCTTTCGAACACTGAAATTCTCTCGGGGATTACCTTGATGCAGTTGCATTGAGACAGTACCGCCCGAATGAGCTTTGAACAAGGGCACTGAGTTTCCTGTTCTCGGGGACTCCTCTTTCTGGTTCTGTTCGTACCCCCAGCACGATAGTACAACTCGTCATTTTGACAGTCGGAGTAACCTATCGTGTGTGGGCACGACTTCTCAGGTATAACATTATCACTATCAGATGATAATGTTTCCATCTGAGGGCGAATTGCCTTCCTTGGACTTTCAAGAGTCACGCGCCTTGAGACATGCCTTTTTGGGCGTGAATTCTCAGCGGGCTCTTGGACCTCAATGCGCAAATTAGCGCGCGCAGTTGCCTTGAGCTCCTTGTCATGTTGGAGGTAGCGGTGACCCCCAGCGTGTTGATTCGTTCGGGGTTTTCTTAGTGGGCCCAAACGTTCTTGGATCGGAGCTTTGCTTCTCTCCTCGGGAAGTGGACCGAGGCGCTCCAAGACTGACTTTCTCCTTCGGGAGGATTCTGCATGATCTCCCGGAGTAGCTATGGGAATTCTCGGCGGCTTAGCTTGGTTCGCCGGAGGTTGAACTTTGGTTGGAGGCTGCAAAGGTTGCTCCTTAGCCTGAATTGCCGCTTCAGACTTTGGCCTCCAAACTTTGCGAGTTGGTGGCGGCTTCTTGGCTACCTCTTTCTGCAGCTTTCTACGGGCTTCTTCAGCTTGAGCCCGTGCCTGCGCTGATAGTGCGCGGCGTTTGCGAATGCGTTCCTCCAGCGTTGAACGGTTCCGTTTGACACGGACCCATTGCATTGTCGGCGGCTTGGAGGAACCACCATTCATCTGTTGTTGAGGCTGTTTGCCTCTTCTGTTCTTCAGATCCGTGTTGTAGCGGATCCCGTCTACAGATTCCATGGCCTTTGCGAATCGTTTCGCAAGGCGCTGACGTTGCCTTTGGCGGGCTCTTTTTGAGAGAGTCACCACGCCCTCGGCAACGGAAGATTTGGCCAGAGCAGATCTGACCTGGTTGGAAGTTGGAGAGATCTCACCCGATGCAGCTTTGGCATCAAACAGGGCGAGGTCGTCGTTGGTAGCTTCAACTTCTTCGTACCAACACACCTTTCTGCTAGAAGAGAACTTGGACTTCTTAGACTTGCGAGGGGAGGTAGATCCGGACGAGGATGAATGATACTCCTCGAACTTTTGTTGGTCGAACTCATACTCGACCTCCTCCTCGACCGGGATCGAGATCCGCGGCTGCGACGCAACGATCTCGGCAGCGAGATCGTTGGCTCCCACTGTGGTCGCCAGATTGTTCGCGGGAAAAATTGTTGCTTTCTTCATTAATGATTCCATTGTACACTCTTGTAATAGTCTATCGATTACAAAGATCCGGTCTTTTTATAAGATCCGGTTACAACGAAAATCAAATTGAAAAGAAATGAAAATTACAACTTTGTTTCCTTATTTGTCGAACGAATCGCAAGATCCTGTTTTGCGGTCTCTTGCTTTGTGTGGGTTCTTTGCCTGCGCCGGGATTGTTTGCCGTGAACCACCGCGCGATCTAGATCCGGTCGGATCTACGCAGTACAACGGGTATTATTTCACCAAGGAAATAATAGCCGGGGAGGATTGTTTCACCAAGGAAACAATCATCCAAGTCTTGGGATATAAGACCAAGCTTAGATCCGGAGTGTAACAACGTAGATCTGAGATCCGATCCTCTCGAACACCTGCCTTATTTGACGTTGATGATCGCCGAGCACCAGATCTGGATGAGCAAGTCCTTAATGTCCCAAAGTTGAGATCTTTTTTAGATCTGAGTCTCCAATCCTGCAGGGCTTCGCCTCCTCCAAAATCCAACCTTCTCAAATGAACAAGGGGGTGGCCTATTTATAGGCTACCCTCACTGTGCCTTGGGCACAGGGTGGCCGGCCACAAGTGGCTCGGCCACCGAGCCACCTAGGTAGCTTAGATCTGAGATCCGATCCTCTCGAACACCTGCCTTATTTGACGTTGATGATCGCCGAGCACCAGATCTGGATGAGCAAGTCCTTAATGTCCCAAAGTTGAGATCTTTTTTAGATCTGAGTCTCCAATCCTGCAGGGCTTCGCCTCCTCCAAAATCCAACCTTCCCAAATGAACAAGGGGTTGGCCTATTTATAGGCTCTCGTCACTGTGCCCGTGCCCGTGTGCACGTGTGGCCAGAACTCAAGCCGTCGGCCACCTCAAGGTGGCTCGGCTCATGCCGAGCCACCAAGAGGTGGCTCGGCCGGCCACCTTGGGTTGTGCGGTTGATTGGTTCGGATTCGATTTGTTGACTTGATTCCTGATTTGGTAGCAAATCTACTTCTGAGTTCGAGTCCGAAACTGATCTTGATTCGATCGTAATTCGTCCGAGTCCGCTCTCGGTTGGATGACTCGTTGACTCTTCGAACACTTGGCTTGATCCCGCACGCGAATGGACGTATTCCATTGCTTGCGTGCGATTCGTCGATCTCGTCGCCTCGTTGGCTCGTCGGTTTGTGCCGAGCTATGCTAGGGGACCTATAAGCAATTTTATATGCCTACACTTATGTTATAGCAAGTCGACTTGTGTTTCCCATAAGTCAACTTATGTGTGCTATAAAGCCTGTAACGACTAGTTTTTAAGTCGACTTATAAAAGTGACAAGTCGACTTATTACAACATAACACCTATAGGAAGTTGAACTCATCTTACGAAGGGGTAAGATAGAGTCACTGCCTTATAAAGGGTGAGACGATTTGGCCACATTATGCACTTATAAGGTAGGATATATCAAAAACATATCCCTGCCTTATAAGGCACAATGCAGCGTCAAAACGCTCCCTTTATCTATTTTTAGATATGGTTTTGACCAAGCAAAACCCATCTTTAAAGCGGTTTCAAGTTTGGTTTTATGAAGAAAGTTTCACAAGAGCAAGAAGAGATCATCCATTCCTTATTTGGGCTTCAACTTCATCTCTCCTACTCTTGTTTATAGTGAAGTTTTTCTTAACTCAATTCTAGTAATTTTTATGTTTGATCTTAATTTCCATAAGCTAGATTTCAATTGAGTTTATATTTGTTTTATCTCTTTGTTCACACACAATCTATTGAGCTTCTAGTATTTTAATACATAGTATAATTTAGATTGTGGGGGAGTGTATCATTGAGTGTAAGCTTACATTGTGTTCTTATCCATATTAGAGAACAACCATTTGTTGTATTGAGCTATTATTGTTAGGTTTACTTTGTAATATACTAGTACCCCTAGAGGAGTGTATGGTTAGAGACAGGGTTGTCTCAAGAGGAGTGACGTCGGTATTAAAGCCTAGAGGTAGGTCATAATTCCGAACACTTGAGGGCAAGACGGGCTAGAGACAAACACTTGAGGTGGTTGTTAGTGTGGTTACATTGTGAGTGTTTTTGTAAAGTTTTCGGTGCGCTAGAAAACCAAGTGTGAGGTATAAACATTATTCGGGTGAGCGTATAAAACCTGACGTGATAGTGGATTTCTCCCCGGGAGTGGGGAGCGGAGACATAGGACGGAAGGTTCGAACTCCATGATCATATTGCTTATTTGTGTTTGCTTTGGCGCACTTATTTTTATGTTCATCTTATATCGCCTATCACATCTTATTTATTTCATCCTCTATATTGTTTTCCCTTGCTCAGTTTACTTATCCTTGCATATATATCTTATTGCATATCATATTTGTTCGAATATTTGTTAGTAAGTTTTAAATTAGCATAAATCGGATTAGATTAGCATAAGACTCTATTTACCCCCCTCTAGGGTATTTTGAATAGAGCTTGGTGCTCTTTGATTTAAGATCTAATCGCTTTGAGTTAAAGATCCAAGTTATCTTTCTTGTATATATATATATATATTGCATATCATATTTGTTCGAATATTTGTTAGTAAGTTTTAAATTAGCATAAATCGGATTAGATTAGCATAAGACTCTATTTACCCCCCTCTAGGGTATTTTGAATAGAGCTTGGTGCTCTTTGATTTAAGATCTAATCGCTTTGAGTTAAAGATCCAAGTTATCTTTCTTGTATATATATATATATAT
>NC_033794.1:116460419-116472015 GCF_001876935.1 Asparagus officinalis | reverse complement strand
CACCAAATTACTCTTGGTACCTAAGAGATTAGGGACATGACCCCTATCATTAAAGCTCAAAGTCCTAGGGTTATGAACCCTCTTGGACATATATGGTGCACGGGATCAGTCATAGCAATAATTACTCAAATGACCCTTCCGATTGCAATAAGTACAATGGAAAGGAAGCATTTGCTTATGTTGACCAAACGGTTGTGCACGGGAAACATTAGAATCATTTGCAAACATGGATGGTCTTTTAAAATTATTTTGCAAGTGTAAAACATTTTTAAGCAAAGGTGGTTTACTTGAGAAATTTGGCAAGTTTGAACATTTTTTCAAATCATAGCAAAACTTCGCCAAATGGCCAAATCTACCACAAACATCACATTTAAAAACATGTGTTCTACTAGAAACATTTGGCAAACTAGAATTCTTTTTCAAATCAAAGCAAAACTTTGCCAAATGGCCAAAACGACCACATAGAACACATTTATACACATTAGCATGCTTATGATGAGAAATAGATGCATGTGCATGTGTGTGTGCAAAATGTGATGATGAAGCTTGATGAGATGCACAAGGAGGATTAAAGTGAATCTTGGTGGGGTTATGTGCATCATAGCAAAATCTAGCAAGATGGCCTTTACGACCGCAATTTGTGCATTTGTAGACTTTGCTATACATGTGTGCATGATGAATAGGATGTTTAGATGTTTTAGCATGAGACTTAGCACACATGTTCATAAGCTTATCATGATTAACAATACATGTTTTAAGGGTTGAATCTAAAGATGATATGTGATCCTTAACATGATTCAACTCATCATTATGCATACAAGTATTGTTATTAGAAGTAGAACATATATTGTTATTTATAAAAGAAGCGGTATCATTTTGTATGTTCTCTACTTCTAACATGGCATTATTTTTAACATGAGATAAGCTAGTGATGGATGAGGTTAATTTTTTATTTTTCAAATTTAACATATCATTGTTTTCTTTAAGCATTATATTTTCATTTTCAATGATGTCAAATTTGGACACTAGCTTCTCATGATCGGATTTCAATTCTACATGCTTGCTTTTAAGATCAATAAAATTATTTTGTAATTTTGTATAGGCATGCAATAATTTCTCATATGCACAAGCGAGTTCATTGATGGATATATCACTTTCGGATTCCGAATCGCTTACCACACTAGGGCTATCGCCTAGTGGCCGTGTGCATGATGATGCTCCACACTCACTTGAAGAACAATCCTCCAAACTACGTCGGATTTCCTCCAAGTTGCCTTGATGTGCTTCTATGAATTTCCATAAATTGTAAGCACTATCAAAATGAACAAATTTGTTAGAAAATGATGAGTCAAAGGCATTAAGCAAATACTCTAACAAAAACTTGTTCATATTAAACATTTTCTTATCATGATCGCTCCACTTGGATTTCTCCAATGTGGGCACAATATAAGCACAATCAATAATTTTCCATAAGTCAATATTTCTAGATTCAACAAATAGTTTAAATCTAGAAGCCCATTGTGCATAGGGAAAATTAATGAATTTAGGAGCAACATTGGATTTATAGCCTAAACAAAATACATTCATATTCAAGATATATATATGAACATATGCAAGCAAGACAAATGCAATCATAACTAGATTAGCACAAATAAGATAACTTGGATCTTTAACTCAAGGTGGTTAGACCTTAAATCAAAGAGCACCAAGCTCTGATACCAATTGTTAGACCCTAGAGGGGGGGTGATTAGGGTCTTATGCTAATCTAATCCGATTAAATGCCAATTAAAACTAATTAATAAGTTATCCTAGCAAGTATAAAATACAACAAGATACGTAAGCTAGGATAAGCAATATGAACAAATGAATATATCCTATCAATGAGATATTACAAATATATGAGCAAGGATATATGAACTAACACAAGGGTAAAATAAACAATCTACACAAGTGATAGGGTAATATGATGAGCAATACACAAAGGCGATATAAGATATGAAAACAAGAATAAGAACGCCAATGCAATCACAAACAAAACGATATGTTTACGAGGTTCGGTCCCCACGACCTACGTCCCCGCTCCTCACCTCGAGGAGATCTCCACTATCACAACCGGGTTTTCTACGTTCACCCGAACAACGTTTACACCTCACAATACAATCACTATGTAATCACACCTCACACACTAAGTGTTGGTCCTAGCCCGTGTCCTCCTCCTCAAGTGCTCGGTTACAACCTCTCCCTAGGCACGTCAACCGACGCCACTCCTCTTGGATTCGACCCCGTCTCTCACCACACACTTCTCTCGGTGTACAAGTGTATTACAAGTGAATCCTCACAATTAGGCACAATATGACAAATGATTGTTCTCTCTAACAAGGTGAGAACTCAATTAAGCACAACTCTTAGTCACAAACCCACAACCCCAAATTATACTATGAATGTAAATACAATAAGCTCAATAGGTTGTGTGTGAACAAAGAGATAAAACAATATAAACTCAATATGAAATCTAGCTTATGAAATTAAGAACAAACTTATAAAATGCTAGAATTGAGTTTAAGGAAACTTCTCTATAGATGACAAGAGAGAGGGAGAAGAATGAATGCTCAAACACCAAGGATGATCTCCACTTGCTCTTGTGAAATTTGCTCCACAAATCAAACTCTTGTAAATGCTTAAAAGCTTTTTAAACAAACACTAAACCCTTAAACAAAACTTGTAAACCTCTTAAAAACTTTTCTCTTGTTGTTCTTGTTAGATGGGAGAGGTAAATGCAATGGGGTATTTATAACAACCCAAGACATCAGCCAAAACCCCAAGGAAATGACCAAAAACCCAAAAACAAACAAAACAGAAAACTAGCCGTTACTGTGCAACGGCTCTCTGATAAGTCGACTTAGAGTCGACTTATGACATATACAGTTTTTGGCAGATGCTGAAAATTATGCGTATCTGGATTTGTAAAATCAGTTAAAAATAGTAAATCAACTCTAAACATTATGAAATTTTGAGGGATGTTTCTAAACATGTAAATAAACATTTTACAAAAATAATTTCTGAAATATCACTTCTCATTTGTGAGAAATGAATATTTGAATACAGATATTTCAGATTCTAAAAACTGCTGAAACACCCGATTTTCTAAAATCAATTTGACACAGTAAATTAACTCCAAAAATTATAAAATTTTTAGGGAAGCTTCTAAACGTGTATATGAACATGTTAGAGAAGGAATTTCTTAAATATCACTTCCCATTTGAGAGAAATAATTTATTTTGTAAACTGGTCAAAAATACATAACTGTGCAACACTTCATAAGTAGACTTATAAAAAGTTATAAGTCGACTTATATAAGTCGACTTGCCTTGCTTTATAAGTCGACTTAGCAGAGGAGAAAATGCACTTTCTAGAGGAGTTCATAAGTCGACTTGTCAGGGTTTATAAGTCGACTTATAAACATGCACAGGCACTGTTCATGCTGGAAAACTGATTTTTAAAGTGCCTTTAAAAATAACAAATAAATTCCAAAAATTATGAAACTTTGGAAAATGTTTATAAACATGATAATAAACATGTTACAAAAAGAATTTTTGGAATTGCATTCCCCAATAGTGAAAACCCATCATTTTTCAAATATGTCCAAAAACATGAAAACGAAACATACATGTTTTGACATTTGATTTAAACAAACTTTTGAAACTCTACAAAATGATTTTATAAACTTTATAAACTATGTATAAACTGATATTAAAGTCTATAAACTAATAAAATAAAAACATATACGTATATATATAACTATATATTTATAAAATCAACAAATACGTGTGTGTGAATAATATGAGCTTAAAGTATCAACACACAAGTATAAAAACCTAAACTAAATATACCCAAGCTTGTGATCTTCAACGAAGCTCTATCTTGGTACACTTGCTGATGAAGCTAAAACTTGGATCTTGAACTTGAATGCAATACTTCACCGACATTCCGCCAACCTCCTTTTGATATGATCGTGTAGACTTAATCCATCCAACCTCCAACTACGTTGTTTGTCTACAAAACATAGGAATGCACAAACACTAGACAAACAACATTAGTAATAAATTGTTTGTTAAACATCATCAAAACAAGAAGGCCAACAATTTCCTTTGTGAAATAGCACCCGTCATACCGTGTAGATCCGACCGGATCAAGATCGCGCGGTGGTCCACGGATTAACCCCGGCACAGGCAAAGAACCCACAAAAGCGAGAGACCGCAAAACAGGATCTCGCGATTCGTTCGATATAAAAGGAAAGTTGTAATTTTTATTTCTTTTTGATTTTGTTGTAACCGGATCTTATAAAAAGACTGGATCTTTTGTAATCGATAAACTATTACTCAAGAGTATAATGGAATCAAAGAACACAACTTTCACCGCGAACAATCTGGCGACCATAGTGGGAGCCACCGATCTCGCTGCCGAGATCGTTGCGTCGCAGCCGCGGATCTCAATCCCGGTCGAGGAGGAGGTCGAGTATGAATTCGACCAGCAAAAGTTTGAGGAGTATCTGTCATCCTTATCCGGATCTACCTCCCCCCGCAAGTCCAAGAAGTTCTCCTCCAGGAGAAATATCCATTGGTATGAAAAAGTGCAAAATGCCAACGAAGATCTCGCCCCAACTGATGCCAAAGTCGCATCGGGTGAAGCTCCACCGACCTCCAACCAGGTCAAATCTGTTCCTGCCAACGCCTCCGTTATTGAGGGCGTTGTGACTCTCTCAAAGAGAGCCCACCAGAGGCGACGTCAACGCCTGGCACGGCAACTCGCTAAGGCAATGGAGTCCGCTGACGGGATCCGCTGTAATGCGGATCTGAAGAGCAGGAGAGGCAAACAGCCTCAACAACCGATGAATGACAGCTCCTCCAAGCCGCCAACGAATAAATGGATCCGTGTCAAATGGAACCGTTCAACACTTGATGAGCGCATTCGCAAGCGCTGCGCACTGTCAGCACAAGCACGGGCTCAAGTCCAGGAAGCCCGTAGAAAACTGCAGAAGGAAGTGGCCAAAAAGCCGCCACCAACCCGTCAAGTCTGGAGGCCGAAGTCTGAAGCGGCGATTCAGGCTAAAGAGCAATCTTTACAGCCTTCAGCAAAAGTTCAACCTCCGGCGAACCACTCTAAATCGCCGATAATTCCCATGGCTACTCCGGGAGATCACGCAGAATCATCCCGAAGAAAGAAGTCAGTTTTGGAGCGCCTCGGTCTACTTCCCGATGGACGAGGCAAAGCTCCAATTCAAGAACGTTTGGGCCCGATAAAGAAGTCCCGAACGACTCAACATGCTGGGGGTCGCCACCACCCTCAACATGACAAAGAGATTAGGGCAGCTAGGCGCACCAATTTACGCATTGAAGTCCAGGAGCCCGCTGAGAACTCACGCCCACAAAGGCATGTTTCGAGGCGCGTGACTTTTGAAAGCCCAAAGAAGGCAGTTCGCCCTCAGAAGGAAACATTATCGTCTGATGACGATAATGTTATACCTGAGAAGTCGTGCCAACACGCGATAGGTTACTCCAACCTTCAAGCAGACGAGTTGTATTATCGTGTTGGGGGTACGAGTAAAACCAGAAAAAGGAGTCCTCGAGAACTAGAAACTTAATGCCCCTGTTCCAAACTCATTCGGGCAGTATTGTCGGAGTGCAATTACACCAATACAGTCCCCGAGAGAATTTCGATTTTCTAAAGGCTCAGTACCAAAACGCCAAAACCAAGGCCTAGGCGTTTCCGACGAAGAAGAACGGTGGTTGAAGACGGAGAATTTCCGAGGGTCACCACTAATATGACCAGCAAAGGGACATCGACACGGGATAATCCCAAGTCGATTCCGGAAGAATCCCGACGTATAACACATCTGCAGTCTGGAGCCATCATACGAGCAACTTATGGTAAGATTCGGACAAGGTTACCTTCAGAAGATGAAGAGTCGGATGCCGGCTCTGCAGTTGCATCAGATAATACCGTATCCAGCGAGGGACAACCCCACGAGTCACTTATGATAAGTGCGGAACAAGTGGCCAAGATGCTCAAAGAAGCCATGGCTAAACAACAAGAGAGCTTCAAGTTTGAAATGCAGATGGCCATGCAGAATATGAGAGAAATGCATGACCAACAAATCCAAGCACTGATGAACCAGCAAGGCGAACCAAGTCGTCGTAACCAGGTTAATCAGGAAGATGAGGACACAAATGCGAATGAAGCTCATAATGCCAATAATCCTCCCGTTAATACAGGGGGTGATAACGAGAATGCTAGTGAAGACACAGGTGAAAGTTTGAAGATTAAAAACCTCGAGAGCAAAATCAATACGTTGATTTCCGCTCAAGAGATGAAAAAGACGGGCATTCCTTGTCCATACCCAAGAGAATGGGAATCAATCCCGTATCCGGCGAAGTTCAATCTAATTAACTTCACGCCATTTAATGGGATGGGTTCACCCACTCAGCATTTGATTTACTTCAAATCACACCTAGGGGTTATCTCTGGTAATGAGCCTCTGATGCTACGGTCCTTCGTTAGCACTCTTCGTGGAGCCGCCTTCGATTGGTATCGCCGCCTCAAGCCAGGAAGTGTGAATAGCTGGGACGACATGGAGACTAAATTCCTCACCTACTTCTTCGACGATGACACCGAGACATCCATCGGGTCGTTGCTTGACGAGAAACAGAAAGATGGAGAATTAGTTGATACCTTCGTCAAAAGGTTTCGGAACAAGGCGATGAACTATCGAGACCCGATCACTGAGGAGTTCATTCTCCAGACTAGCCACAACAACCTCGCATTGGACGTGTTGGAAGCAATGGGGACAGCACCATCCAAAACATGGAAGGATTTGAAGGTCCGAGGAGAGCAAACCGAACGCTTCCTCCGAAGGAAGAAAGCCGAGAGGAGCCAACCGACGGCGAATCTTCCGAACTCAAACATCACCTCCCGTGGCAAACGTCGCAACAGCAGCCTCGGAGACAGCAGAAGACTTCGGGTCAGAGGCTCCAAAAAGAGTACTCATTCAAGGACGAAGACGTTCCAGCCATCTTCGAATCCCTCCTTGAAAACAACAAGATCAAGCTACCACCTATCGTAAATCAGGAAGAAGCTGACAATACTGCAGATCTGAAGTACTGTGCATACTACAGGAGGGTCCTTCATCCCACCAAGGATTGCTTCGCTCTCAAGAATAGCATCCAAACATTGGTTGAAGCTGGCATCATAACGCTGGGATAAGCCAAATGAGAATGGCGAGACTCCGACAAGTATAAGAGTATAAACTGCTTCTCAAGACCCCGACAAGTATAAGAGTATAAACTGCTTCTCAAAACTCCGATAAGTATAAGAGTTTAAACTGCTCCTTTCTAAACTCCAACAAGTATAAGAGTATAAACTGCTTCTCAATCCTCCGACCGGTATAAGAGGTTAAACTGCTCCCTGATACTCCAACATGTATATGAGTCTAAACTATTTCATTTCTTTCACGGGAAGTTCCTGGAGAATTTTTATATGTAATATTCTTAAGGATAACCCGGTCATGTAACTGAGTACAATGTCGGACCCAGTTCCACAAGGGAAGCTGGGGGTGAATTATTCATGTATCGGGAAGTTCCCGAAAGAATACCACGGGTGAATTCTTAGGGATAACCCAATCACTATAAAAGTGATAAGTAAAACATCCACATTTAAACTCTAAAGGTTGGAATGTTTTCCATTATTGTTATCAAATTCACTAATTCTCATGAGTTATCTTGTTGAGACGAGATTCGATCCTTTTGACAGATTAATCTTTCCTCACAAAAATCCCCCACTGATCAAGTCAATTGACGATGGGTCCACTAAATTTTCTGTCCGCCAATTCATGACAATTTCTAAAGCTTGACGTGTTAAGTCCTGATTACTTAACGTCAAAACCCTTCATCGAGTGGCCAGTACAAACCAGTATTTCTACTGCTACTTGTATTCCACTTCCTTTGCTTTCAGGTCAAACCTATAAAAGTTAGGGCCACAATCAAAATCCCCTCTCGATTCCTTCAATGAACGAGAGACCCATAAATTGAGCGATCAAACCTTCCTATAGTTAGGATCATCTTAAACCTCCCATTCAGTCAAACTTTCCTACAGTTAGGACCAAAACCAAAATCCCCTCTCGATTCCTCCAATGAACAAGGGGTTCACTTTCAAATCGAGTGATCAAACCTTTATATAGTTAGGATCATCTCAAACTCCCGCTTGGTCAAACCTTCCTACAGTTAGGGCCAAAACCACAATTCACTCTTGATAAACGAGGAATTCACCTTTAATTCGGTAATCCAACCTTCCGACAGTTAGGATTATCCGAATCTGTCCGATTCTCGGAGTAGAGATCCCACTTCTAGTTTCTTTTGCGCTGGAAATAGAATATAAAATTCTTCCTTTCCAGAATCAAGGAATATAATATAAAATTCTTCCTTTCTTGTATTCGGGTTCGCCTTCACCCTAATAGAAGATCGGGAAATAGAATATAAAATTCTTCCTTTCCCACACCAACCTTTTCCAAGAATTTATCAATCTAGGATTCATCCTAGGAAGTTTATCCCGAATCCTAAGCAGGGATAAGTCTGCGCCTAACACGCGCTGCCGGTTTAGTCTTTTTCCATAGAAAAAGACACCAGAGTTCGATTCTGGGGTATTCTGTCTTGAAACCTAAGCAGGGATAAGTCTGCACTTAACCCGCGCTGCCAATTAGTTCTTAACCGTTAAAAAGAACATCCGCCCACATATTCAATATTGTGGCAGGTTGTTATTAATAACACCAAAATCCATGCCTTACACGCATGGGGAATTTTATCCTGAATCCTAAGAAAGGATATGCCGACGCCTAACACGCGTCGCCGGTTTAGTCTTTCTCCGTCGAAGAAGACACCAGAGTTCGATTCTGGGGTATTCTATCCTAAAACCTAAGTAAGGATAAGTCATCGTCTAATACACGTTGCCGGGTAGCCTATTCCCGTAACAATGGCGAAGTCTACGTATTCGAAGTCGTAGCAGCGAGTCTAAGGGAATTCATTCCGTTAGCACAACGTCACTTGCGGAACGGATTTAGACAATCCGCAGGCTAGCCCGACTCAAACGGTAATCAGTAAAGGCTAATCAAATCCGTTGAAGGCTGGGGGTTAGCCAAAAATCCTAAAGTCAACGCCTAACACGCGTTGCCGGGTAGCCTTTTCCCGTAACAATGGCGAAGTCTACGTATTCGAAGTCGTAGCAGCGAGTCTAATGGAGCTCATTCCGTTAGCACAACGTCACATGCGGAACGGACTTAAGACAATCCGCATGTAAGCCCGATTCAAACGGTAATCGGTAAAAGCATGACAAATCCGTTGAGGGCTGAGGATTTGCCAAAAATCCTAAGTCAACGCCTAACACGCGTTGCCGGGTAGCCTGTTCCCGTAACAATGGCGAAGTCTACGTATTCGAAGTCGTAGCATCAAGTCTAAGGGAGTTCATTCCTTTAGCACAACGTCACATACGGAACGGACTTAAAACAATCCGCATGTAAGCCCGACTCAAACGGTAGTCGGTAAAGGCTAATCAAATCCGTTGAAGGCTGGGGGTTTGCCAAAAATCCTAAGTCAACGTCTGATACGCGTTGCTGTTTAGTCTTTTCATAGGAGAAAGACGAAGTCTACATATTCAATATCGTAGCACTAAAAGGGTTAACTCTTTTAGCATAACGTCACATGCAGAACGGACTTAAACAATCCGCATGCTAGCCCGACTCAAACGATAGTCGGTAAAGGCGCATCAAACCCGTTGATGGCTGAGGGTTTGCCAAAAATCCTATATATGCGAAAGTCACTGACGCACCAGCCCCATTAGTTGGTTTCGTGACTTAGACATCCAACAAATTCGGGATAAGATCCACACGTACAGATGAATCAGCTTTAATAGTTGGTCCTGCAGCCCAATATTTAGGACCGCCATGCTCTAATACCTCAAGAGCTTAAACTGTGTATACTCCAACAAACGTCAAGCGATCTGAAACCCTAGGGTCAACGCCGGTCAACGCGTAACCCTAGGTCAACGCCAGTCAACGCGTTGCGATCAAAAAGTCAACACACGATGTTCAAAACCCTAAGGTCAACGCCGGTCAACGCGTAACCCTAGGTCAACGCTAGCCAACGCGTTGCGATCAAAAAGTCAACGTATGACGTTCGAAACCCTAGGTCAACGCCAGTTAACGCGTTGTGATCAAAAAGTCAACGTATGATGTTCGAAACCCTAGGGTCAACGCTGGTCAACGCGTAACCCTAGGTCAATGTCAGTCAATGCGTTGCAATCAAAAAGTCAACGTACGACGTTCAAAACCCTAGGGTCAACGTCGGTCAACGCGAAACCCTAGGTTAACGCCAGTCAACGCGTTGCGAGCAAAAAGTCAACACGAGTCAATATATCATGACGGAGATAAATCAGTTCAAATGAGGCTAAACCAGTCTTGAACCAGGTTGAACCAGTTCTGAACCAGTTTGAACCAGATTTGAACTAAAATTTAAATTAGAGCTGAACCGAGTGTCGAAACGACTTCAAAACGACCGACGGTCCAGTCCCTTATTTATTCACTCCTCTCCCAGATATTCGGAAGGGTCGGAAGATTTTTAGAGCCTAATTATTGCCTTTTTTGGGTCATTATTAGGCCGGTTTAGCTCATTCTCAATACTCCGAAAAGTATACGAGTATAAACTGCTTCTTAATACTCCAAAAAGTATACGAGTATAAACTGCTTCTTAATACTCCAATAAGGTATACGAGTATAAACTATTCCCTGTTTTTGTTGAGAAGTTTCTGGAGAGTATTTTTCTAAAAATATTCTTAAGGATAACTCAACAACACTACGCCGGACAACACGTCCCAACAGACGCACGAGTATAAATTGTGTCAAACGCCGGACAACGCGTTACCAACAATCGATGGTTAGTTCTATGTTGAAACAACAAACACGAGCTAAAGATCAGAAAATCAGGAATTGACTTCAAGTTCAAAATTCCGACAACGGTCAGACAATAAATGCAGCACCGGAACCCTTGTAGACATTCGACAAAACACTGAATAGCCCGAAGGATTGAAGGAATCAAGAATAGAAGCCATTCAAAAGTCCCGTCACACCGATTGAAGGTTGGGGCAATCATATCCAAAGCATTCCAGACTCTTCTATAAAAGAATGAGGCTGAAATACTTTGGAGGGGGTATCTGTAGGCGTATAAAACTGCTTATAGGTCCCTTAACACAGCTCGGCACGGTGATTCGACAAACCAACGAACCATCAGACGATGTATCCAAGCGTGATCGTTAGACCGCAACATCGAAGCTAAGTGAGATGCGATGAAGCGGATTAACGAGGCAACGAGGTTAAACACCGAAACAGATTTACTGCCAAATCAGGATCCGGACTACCAAATCAGAGTTCGGATCAACAACGAAGCTTGGATAAACCGCGAAACCGCAGAAACGGACGACACGGCACACCCCGGGAAAAGCTCGGCCAAAACCGAGCCGCTCAGGTGGCTCACCGAGCCACCTTATGGTGGCTCGG
>NC_033794.1:116459739-116460121 GCF_001876935.1 Asparagus officinalis | reverse complement strand
CTTGAAACTATGTTAAGGGGAGTTTCTATTATCGTCCAAAGTTAAGGGGGCTTTTGCTATATTTTCTCATAAAGAAACTATGTTGTCCCACTTGAATGTTCTATGTAGAGCGTTTACGGGTACGTATTTATGCAAAATCCTATGTCCAAATTCTGATTGTATCATATCTTCAAGAGCCCTTGACTCGAATTCGATTTATATATTTAGTTTGAAAGATAGATAAATTTCATGAAGCCCCCTTAAAATTTTCACATTAGATATACTAATATTATTTTCACATTAACATACTGAACTTTTTCTTATGTATCGGGTTCAACATCATAAAATTGCATATGTAGCTACCTTATTTATTATTTTCACATTGACAAGGAAACTTAGGGGT
>NC_033794.1:116438185-116458931 GCF_001876935.1 Asparagus officinalis | reverse complement strand
AGCCACCTTGGGGTGGCTCGGCCTTGGCCGAGCCACCCCGAGGTGGCTCGGCCACCGAGCCACCGAGCCACCTCAAGGTGGCTCGGCTGAGGCCGAGCCACCTTGGGGTGGCTCGGCTTTGGCCGAGCCCCCGCGGGCGGTGTTTTCCGACTTTTTCGAGTCGTTTTCTGTTGTCTCGTTTGTCCGTGTTTCGGTTGACCTGAGACTCTGATTTGATGATCTGATTTGGCAGTAAGTTGGATTCCTGATTTGGCAGTAAATCCGCTTCTGAGTTCGAGTCCGAAATTGATCTTGATTCGATCGTGATTCGTCCGAGTCCGCTCTCGGTTGGATGACTCGTTGATTCCTCAACTCATTAGCTTAATTCTGCACGCGGGTGGATTCATTCCGTCGCTTCCGTGCGATTCGTCGATCTCGTCGCCTCGTTGGCTCGTCGGGTTGTGGCGAGCTATGCTAGGGGACCTATAAGCAATTTTATATGCCTACAGATACCCCCTCCAAAGTATTTCAGTCTCGTTCTTTTATAGAAGAGTCTGGGATACTTTGGATATGATTGTCCCTACCTTCAGTCGGTATAATGGGATCTTGGAATGACTTCCGTTCTTGATTCCTTCAATTCTCCAGGCTATTCGGTGCTTTGTCGAAAGTCTGTAAGAGTTCCGGTGCTGCATTTATTGTCTGACCGTTTGTCGGAATTTTCTGAACTTGAAGTCAATTCCTTTTAGCTGACCATTGATTGTGGCGTCGAGTCTTTATGCACAACGCGTTATCCGGCGTAGTGTGGTTGAGTTATCCTTAAGAATATTTATAAACAATATTCTCCAGGAACTTCTCTGGAGTGTTTAAGAAGCAGTTTATACTCGTATACTTTTCGGAGTAAGAAGTAGTTTATACTCGTATACTTTTCGGAGTATTTAAGAAGCAGTTTATACTCGTATACTTTTTGGAGTAGTGATTCTCTCGTTGCAACGTATTGATTGGCGTTGACCCAGGGTTACGCGTTGACCGGCGCTGACCCTGGGGTTTTGGCCGTCGTACGTTGACCTTTTTGCTTGCAACGCGTTGACTGGCGTTGACCTAGGGTTATGCGTTGACCGGCGTTAACCCTAGGGTTTCGAATTTTGATGCATCCAAACTTACAAGTTATAATGATTGTGAGCAGTTTAACCTGATCCGCCCACTACCCATGAAAAGGCACATTTGGCACTTCAAAGTAGTGGGTTGGTGTTACAAAACCCTCTATTGTCTCCTTTAGACGAGCAGTAACACTATCTCGCAAGCATAAAGACAAGTGGTCAGGGGTGGGCTGTTTGCCTTCTCTTTGACGGTTATGGTCCCCCGCTGTATAAATACTCCCTACCACTTGTGCATGTACCAAGTAGATTTGCAAACTTTGAAGCAAGAGAGAGGTCTTCATTCACTCCTGAGATTCTAGAGTCTTTTGGGTTTCCTTGAGTTTAAGCTATAGACTGATATTGAGAAGATATTGTTACATTGCTAAGACATTACTTCGCGACTTCTTATTTTCTCGCTGAAACATAACCTTTAACCTTCTTCGTCTCGACTTGAATTATTACTACTATTTAGGAGGTTTTGTACATGTTACTAGGAGCAAATTTTATTTTTTTATTTTGTAAAAGGAAGTTGCCTGTAAAGCTCTGTTCTTTGTTCCATTTTAACATGTTTAATAGAGTTACAAGAATATTTCTTGAGAAAACATTGGTACATTTAAGAAGTACCACTTGCCTGCAATGAAACGATAGCCGTGACTAGAGACTATGCCTCATTATAGGACTTAAAGATTGATTGCGGATAACAAGATGCGACTGAGGATTTCTCTGTGGCATGTACTAAGCCTCTAAAAAGAGCATAATGTTTGCTTTGAGAGACCGGGGGATGAAGAAGCTCTATCTCACCTATGAAACTTCCTTGACTATTGCTTTCTTTGTGTATTTATTGGCCCACAAAGCTCTTGAGTGTGACAACCAAATGTGTACAAGCTGATGGTATTTTTATCTTATCAAAAGTAATAGTTTTGGCTCAGAGAACCCCCTCCATCTTTCAAGGGCCTTTAAGACTCAGTCTTTGCGTACTAGAGAATGTGAGGGGCAGAAAAACCATCTCTCAGGTGGTTCAGATGATACTAGGTTGATGACTTAGGTGGGGGTAGGCGTCCACTGCAGATGCTATTCAGTCACATGGATGTGAGACCCCGTCTCAACCTTGTCCATGGATAACTGTGTGGGCTATGATTTCCATTGATATTACAGTTTCATATCCACCTCGGAAGCGTTATCTGACCTGTAAGAGGCTTGCTAGAGGTCGGGGCGAGCAATCCAAACCATAAAGAAAAGGAGCAAACGCAGGAAAGATTCTGCTGAAGGATCCTCGGATGTAATGAGAAGAGGGCACATGAATTATGGTCCCAGTCAATTCTACTCTTGTTAGGCACCCCTGTGCGTGTCCAGCGTGCCAGGAGCCATGCTGCTTTGTTGGAACGTTCAGAATAGGGACCTAAAACGTTGACTGCTTTTCCACAGACTATTACAAATCATTCCTAAGTCTAGCTTATTTGAGACTAGCTTCTGTAGGTGGCACAGTATGATAGATTTAGTTGGGTTTCTGAAATACTTTATGGTGATAGCTAGACGGTAGAAGGGTGGACTCATTTACCTATCCGGGTGATGAAATGGATGTGACCATCCATTCTTTTTCTCCTGGCACATTGGACGCATCAGTTGTTAACTCTGTGGAAGAACCGTTGGTTCACCGGGTTTTATGGCCATCCCCAGAGACACTTACAATACAGTCTGGGATCTGTTGAGATGTTGAGGGTTCTTTTCTCTAAGCCATGGTAATGGTGAGAGGTGATTTATGCAATCACAGCCCAAGTGAGAAGCTGTGGGAGACAGGCACATGTTCGAGTATGCTAGATTTCCAGAGTGTTCCGCTCATTGATAGCTACTAGATCTGGGTATCGTGGACCTTCACTGGATTAATCGTCAGACTGAGTACATTTCATATCCAGTGAGTGCTTGGATAGGATGGTATCTAACTCTGGCTGGCGTTGATTATTTCCCACTACTGAGAATACACCACTTAGATTCTATTTCTAGTCATCGTCCTAATTATGTTTTATTGTGGCTCCTCGCACCCCCCCCTCCTGCTAGGTATGTCTTTCCCGCTTTGAGACCTTTTGTTGCAAAGATGTCTTGAGTGATGTTATTAGCAGGCCTGGCTAGGATCTCCACATCAATAGGATCTATGTGATCATTGTTAGAATTAGGCTCTCGTGCTACAAAAACTCAGTAGTTGGAGCCAAGAGAGTTTGCAAATGAGGTACAGAATTGTCATTTTCAGTTAACACTCCAGCCTCTGCACTTTCTCTAAATGTGGGGGTCGTTATGCTGACATTCAAAGGCTTGAGAAGGAGAGGATGTTCTTGGCGATTGGAACCGAAAGTATAGGAAAGAGCTATCGCCGCTCCAAGATGCTTCTTCTTCCGGTCGAATGCTTCTGATATTTCCGGATTAGCTATGGGGATTCTCCGGGTCCTGGAACTTGCAGCGAGCTCTCAGCAGGGGGTTGATTGACGATAACCGAGATGTTGGAAGAACTTTACAGCCAAATTTGTGTCCATATGAGAGATGCTGCTCAGTAGTAGGGCATGTGGTTCGTGAAAACAGCAAGCTCTCGCTTAGACTTTAGGCTGCCTGCCTCAAACCTTGATTCGATATCTGAATCATGCACTTAGGTGGAGAGATCAGCGTGGGAATTACAACGCTTATTGAGATTATTCCTCACGAGTTGTGTTTCGTTTATTCAAGCTCCTTGTGGCAGACTTATTTCCATTTCTTTCGTGCACTTCTATCTGTGCATTGCTCTTGGGCATTGAGGTGGGCCTCGCTGATACCGTGCGCGTGTGCTTATCCTCTCTCACGCAGGCGTTGCCGATGCGTTCTTCCATGGGACGTGACCTCGATCATTTTAGTCTTTTACAGGTGTACTCGAACAATTCCGCTTTATTGAGGAACGGAGCACTCCTGTTGTCGAGTGGCTACTCGTTGGTGCATATGCAACAAGCACTCCGACACTCTCATACTAAGTTGTGTGAGGCTGTTTGTACCTCTTTTCTCGATTTTACAAGACTCGTTGTTTTCCAGTCCACGTTGGTAGTCTCTGACTATTGGCTACCTGACTGATTGTCTCAGGTGGATGCCCTCATAGTGCTTTCGGCATTATTGTATAGATGTCTAAACTGAGAGGCGTTGCTCGAGCCGTTGTCCTCATCGAGCGGGTCTCTTGAATAGAGAAGCAGTCCACACCGCTCCTTTGGTGGACGGAGGAATCTGCAGTTTCGAACCAGTGATTGGTTCGTAACGAAGGATAGACTGGCACCTGGACCGTCACCCTTGACGCAACTTTGCGGCGTCAATCGATATTGAGCGGTCGCACTTGTCGTGATAGCTTCACACCTATTCCGTAGCCACGGGCACCTTTCTGTTGGAAGAGAACTCCTTGAACTTCTGTTGAAACTTTACTGCTGCTACAGAGTTATCACGAGGTTGATCTAGGAACACGAGGATTGGAGCCAAATAGAGTAAGTTCTACAAATCATATAGTTCGTGAATCAAACTGGCGTATCTTTCGACCTCCTCCACGACCGGGATGAGATCGCTGGCTGGCGCTCGATCTCGTCGGCCGAGATCGTGGCTCTCCACTGTGGTCGCCAGATTGTTCGCGGGAAATTCGTGCTTTCTTCCATAATGATGTTCATTGTACACTCTTGTTTAATTAGCTTTATCGATTAACAAAGATCCGTGTCTTTTTATAACGATCCGGTTACAACTGAACAATCAAATAAATAGAAATGAAAATTACAACTTTGTTTCCTTGTTTGATCGAACGAATCAACGGCTCTGTATTTCCGTCGCTCTCGCTTTGTGGTTCTTTGCTGCGCCTGACGTTGTTTGCCGTGGGACCACGCATTTTTGGCGATCTAAGATCGCGATTCGGATCTACGAAAAGGTACGACGGTGGGTATTATTCCACGAAGGAAATAATAGCCGGGGGCGATTGCATTCCACCAGAGGAACAATCTTTTTCTTATTTTTTTATTTTGCTTCAAGTCTCAGATCTAAGACCAGCTTAGATCGGAGTTGTACACGTATAGATCTGAGATCTCGGTCTCTCGACACCTGACCGCTTATTTGCATTGACGGTCGCCGAGCACCAGAATCTGGGATGAGCAAGTCCTTGAAAGTCCTAAAAGTTTGAATCTTGTTAAATCTGAGTCTCCAATATCCAGCAGGGCTTCGCCTCTCCAAATTTTCCAACCCTCAAAACTGAACAAGCCCTAGCTATTTATAAGCACTCAGATCTTTGCCTAGGCACAGATCCTGGCCGGCCACCTCAGGGGTGGCTCGGCTCTGCGCCGAGCCACCCTGAGGTGGCTCGGCTGCCGCAGGCCCTTGGGTGGCTCGGCTTGGGCGAGCCACCTGAGTTTGGCCGGCTTCGCGCCCGAGCCCCGTCTAGTGTTCGTGGTTTTTGGGTTTTCGTGTGATTGGATTAACTTAGGTCTTGTTGATTTGGTGATCTGATTGGCAGTTAAATCCCGGAATTCCCGATTAGGCAGTAAATCCGCTTTTGAGATTGAGTCGAAACGTCTCTGATGTCGATCGTCATTCGTCCGGTATGCCTTGGTTGGATGACTCGTTACTCTTCGAACCCGTTGGCTTGATCCCGCAGTTATGGATGCCATTCCGGTCGCTATGATGCGATTCGTCGATGCCGCTCGCCTCCGTTGGTTCTGTCAGCGTTTGTGCGAGCCTGACCATAAAGGACCTATAAGCATTTTATATGCGTACAAATATATGTATATATAATATATTCATACTATGTATAATATGATGTGTGTATATATAACTCTCTCTTATATATTATAATGTATGTATTGTATGTATTCTATATACTTCTTTCTTATACTATACATGTATATATAAGTCACTTCAATTATATTCTTACAAGAACAACTTGACATACTCATCCTTATATATTGTATTACTCTCTCTTACTATAAGTATATATAAGGTATACACTCTCTTATATATGTATAAATATTATGGTGTATATAATATATACTCTCTCTCTTAGTTAATATGTAATATATAAAGTATACTCTCTTATATATGTTAATAATATGTGTGTGTGTGCCTCTCCACTCTCCTCCTTAGTTATTCGTATATATAGTATCGCTCTCTTATAATCATGTATAGTCTCTCTTATATCAAGTATATATAAGTATACACTCTTTATTATGTATAATATATGGTGTATTAGATATACTCTCGCTCTTAGTATAATAAAATGGTTTATATATAAGTATACTCTCTCTTATATATGGTATATTATGTGTGTGTAATACTCCTCTTAATATATATGCTTATATAATATAGCTCTCTCTTATATATGTATACTCTCTCTTATATAAGTATATATAGGTATACACTCTCTTATTTATATATGTATAAATATAATATGTATACTCCATCTTATAAAGGTATACTCTCTCTTATATATGTATACTCACTCTTATATAAGTATACTCTCTCTTATATATGTATAATATGTGTGTGTATACTCTCTCTCTTAGTATATAAGTATAGTATATTACAACGGCTACTTCTTCCCCATTGGCCAGACGGGCAATGGCTACTTATGCGATTTTCTCTCTCTCAAATATAGATTATAAATATATATAATATATTTACATATAATATATGTATATATAATATATATAATATATGTATATATAATATATAGTTACATAATAATTTATAAGTATATACTAATACATAATTATATAAAATATAATAAATTTAAACTAATTTTTAGCATTTTTTATCAAAAAAAAAAAAAAAGAAAAGAAAAAAATTGAAAAAAATCCGGGCCGACCCGGAGCCCGGCCTGGTTGGGCCCGGGTCCGGGCTCCGGTTTTGCCCGGCCCGGCCCGGCCCGGATGGACAGGCCTAAGGAAACTTCTCTATGATCCTTTAGACCATGGGTACCAAACCCCTTGGCTAAGGGGCAACCCACAAAGCATACGTACGGTCTCGAGTATTCTACAAAAATAAATTCATGTACGTGATTCTAAGAGGGTTAAATCTGAGACCTTAGAGTATTGTTGATTTGCAGCTTAGCAATACTTTTATAATAGACGACAAAAGTGAGGTTTTATATTACAAATACATATATCATGGATGAAAGGAGTCCTACATAAATTTTATTAAAACAAAACTAAATAATATACGGTTAAAGAATCATAGAAAACATTAGTGGGTGGCTCACCCCTGAGCCCCTTGAGGGGGGACGATCCACAACAGAAGTTCCGTGTTTGAATCTCCCCTTAGGTAATTAAACTCCCCTCGTGCAGCGTCTACCGCTCCGTGCTTAGGGCTAGTCCCATAAAAACAACAGAAGAAGAATCAAAGAAGAGATTCTAGCTAGGGTTGGGCAGCCCGGGTCGCCATGGGTCACGATCCGACCCGAGTTGTAGTTGAATGGGCCCGATTCGGTTCATCATATACCTGAGTCATGGGTCGGGCTAGGTTCAACCCTATACCTAAGATCAGAGAAGTAGGCCATGATATATTTTTTGGTTGGACTAGTCGTTCTTTTAGCCATTTGAGTCTGTAACTAGTTTTTTCTTTAGCCCTTTGGGTCTACAGCTAGCTGTTAACAAAGCCAAAAGGTCATAGAGTTTTGGCTCGTGGGCCTTTTGGCCCACTGAGAAATAAAACATCAATCTTTAAGCTCGCTGCTATCTACTTGAAAGGATCAAAAAGTTTAATACTAGTTTAAAAATAATTTAATACAAGTTTAAATTAATAAAAAATAAATTAGAAATAACTTTATAATTGTAAATACAAGTTTATAATTAAAAAGACTGGTCCACGCCCACCCCTAATTCTAGCTAACACACTTATGTTCCTATCTACTAAGATAAATCATCACCGAGAATGTCAAAATATTAATAATAAACTATACATATTCAAATTTAGCACCAGAAGAAAATATCAATATTTTGGAATGTAATCTCTATATATGATGTAAATGAAGAAATAATGGTTTTTTCCCTTTGTGTAGGGCCCCAAACTTAATCCTTTTTCCCCCTCTCAATCTCATTTATTTTTAATTAAGCCCCATAAATTTATAAGTCCGTCTAGATAAGTACCTTAAGTTTAAAGACGTACATAATCCTAGCGTAACTATTTTTAAAAATCTTGCTCGTTTCACCGCCATCTTCTCTAAAAATGTTTACCCATAACACCTACATCAGGGTCCAATCGACACATCTCAACAAATAAAAAACAGAAAAAGTGACATACTAGAGGAAGATGAAGGGGAAGAGGCTATATCACTCTTGCTACTCTAGAAGTAACAACTATAGTTGAAACATGACAAACAAGATTAACAATATTTAGATAAATCATTTTAGAGAACTTATAAATTTGCGGGACTTATTTAACATATATGAGATACGGGGGACTTATCTTGAAAATAGTCAATAGTGGGGGACTTAAAAAGGAAAACCCTTAAACCCATATGCTTTGTGTCGGATTAATAATCACAAATCTCACAACTTTTCAATTTTTGTTGTCTTTACTTTTTGTTCCATTGGACCATTATTCATCCTTTACAACATGAAGACGTTGACCCTCTTCATATTCTTGAAAAATCTCCCCACATTTCCTCTCTCCTCTATCTCTCTCCTCCTCCTCTAGAAACAGAAGTACGATTCTTCAAAAATTTCAAACTCACGACTCTCAAGTACTACTTTATTCATTCATTGTTCCAATATCTAGAGAGAGAAACTAGAGAGAGAGAGAAACTGAAGAGAAGGAAATGGTGACCAAGAGATTGAGGAAATTGTATGCAAAGGACGCCAAGAAGTTCTTGAACCATGTGATTGAGGACAAGCCCCTGTTGCCCTTTTTGATCCCATTGGGGTTCTTTGCTTGGGCTATTGAGAGATGGCTTGTGCCTTTTTCCAACTGGGTTCCTCTTGCTTTTGCTGTTTGGGCTACGATTGAGGTGAATTTCTCTGTTTTTTTGTGGATTTTTTGGTGATTTGGGTTATTGGGGATTAATGACTTTTGTTCAATTTGGTTGTTTTTTTGGGTTTATGTTTTAATTCTACGTAAAGGTATGAACTTAGTACTTGTGGTCTAGCTAATTGATCATTGATTGCCTTACTCTTAACAAAGGAACTCACATTTAAAAAAAAAGGACCGCCTCTAGTTATGGTTAGTAGTTATTTAGTTGATTCAGGACGCCGGGTCTAGACTCTAGATTGATTTCGAAGTTGAATTTGGTCATTCTGTGTGTTTTTTTGCCTAACTCCTGAGTGATTCACACTTTTAGATATTGGAGTTTGGCGATTTAAAGTTTACTTAAAGATGATATGCTATTGTAGATTAGCTAAAAATGTTTATTGGAGTTTGGCGATTTAAAGTTTATTTAAAGTTTAATTGCTTGAATCAGCTGATTTGGGCTGTTGGGTGTGAAGAAATGATAGTGGGTGCCTTTCTCTTACTGTAAGCAACATGCAAAACTTTAGCTTTGTGAGCCTTTTCTGGTGGCAAATGGCATCAGATGGACACTTTGATGTATTGTGGTATAATTGAGGGGATTTAGCTTGTTGTGTTAGATGGAAATTAAAAGTAAGGTTTTAACTTGTTAGTGTATAGTTCGTAATTGGATAGTGTATACGAGTAGGTTAGCTAACTTAAACTTTAATTGCTTGAATTGTAGCTGTTCTGCATTGTTGGGCATGATGAATAGTGGTGTTTACCTTGTATTATTGATGAAATTCGCAAAATTGTTGTGGTGGCTAATGGTATTTCACTTGATTTAATGGACCGATTTTGTTCCAATTGATTAAATCTGGTTCTCATTTGTTTTATTCCTTAATTATTCATGACATTTCTACAGATTAAACCAGCTCATTTGGACTTTCAGTCTTTCAGATATGAAGGAATAATGTTACCTTACACAGTTACACTTAATGAACAAACGTGCAAAATTTTAACTTGGTAAACGTTTGTGGGTGTTTAATGGTTCAGCTGGCTTTTTTTATGTCTGTTAAGTAGTTGTGTGTTTTAGATGATTTGGCTTGTTGGATTTGGATGAATGGTGGAGATGAATTTGGTCCTTTTATTGGAGTTAAGGCTTGAATTCTTCATTTCTTACATCTATAAGGGTTTGAATTTGGTATTTCAAATTTCATCGTTAGACAATACTTGTGTGATAAAATAAACCAAGTGTTGATTGCGTGAATTAGCTGAGTTTAAGGTTTTGGGCATTAAGGAATGATAGCAATTGCCCTTAATCATTTAGTTTCTTGACTAGACTTGAACTGCAGTTTGTTTGCCCCTTATCTGTAGATGTAGGACAGCCGTGTGGTACCTAGAGGTTGACTAATTTGAGATTTATAATTCTATAAATAACACCCCTCCCTAGTATCTCATTGATCTCTTGCCTCTTCGATTCAATTTTATAGTAAAAAAGAACCACTGGTAGTCTCTAGTAGCATGGGTTCGAGGTTATTAACATTGTGGGTTGAAGACACGTTTGGAGCAACAAAAGATCTTTGCCAAATTTCTTGTGAGGATGTATTTAAACCCTACTTTTAGTTTCCATCATAAATCTAGGTAGGATCTTATGGGTATACATTAAAAGATAGGATAAGAAATGAATGTATCCGTAGTAAATTAGAGGTTGCACCTATTGAGGATAAAATGAGAGAGAATAGATTAAGATGGTTTGGTCATGTACAAAGGAGACCCCTTAGTGCACCGATTAGGAAAAATGATAATATTAGAGTTAATGAGGCTAGGAGATCTAGAGGGCGACCAAGTATGACTTGGTCAGAAGCAATTAAGAAGGATATCATTAAGACTAACGTAATGGAGGAAATGACCCGCAACAGAATGGAATGGAAAAATAGGATTCATGTAGCCGAACCCAAATATTTGGGATAAAGACTTGGTTGTTGTTGTTGTTGTATAAATCTAGGTAGGATCTTGGATTTAATTTAGTTATACTAGAGAAATATATCACCCACCTATTTGTCATATACATACCGAAGAAGGCCATGCTTTAAACCCTAGTCTCCTTAAAAAACCTCCATCTTAGATCAAAATTCCTTTTAATAGTTAAACAAATTAAATATTAAAAAATTTATGTATGTATCAACATTATTGTTAATTTATACATCTATTGTTATTGCAATTGATGATCATAGAAATTTTAGAAAATGCTTCGAAAACAGAAAATCGTGTCTAATTCATGTATGACTTGTGTTCGACATGACATGACCTCATGTTTGAAATATCCATGCTACCTAAGTGCATATAGATTCTAAACCCTTAGACAAAGATTAGATATTTTTAATTGCAAACTCACAATCTTTTTTGATTTCGTCACAGTAAGTTTGAAATAATAAAGGCTGTAAGTTCAAAATGATCTCCTCTCTTCCTCCCTACCTCTCCCTCTCCCACTCTGCCTCGTGTAATACCAAGGATCTGAAGGGGGTATATATGTGACAAACCCTTTTCATTAGACAATTCTGCCACATAATGACAATTAGATAGCTTGGCAATACAAAAATTAAGCACACAAGAGGAGAACATTGGATTAATTGTACCTGTTAGTTTTTCACACTCTCTTGTTTCTGTTCTTATATGATCTGACTTGCAGATTCTTCATGTAGTTTGGAATCTACTGGAGTTCACTCCTTTGGGTGATTTACACCGAGATATGGTTTTGAATGGGGGAATGGTGCAGATTGAGGTTAGATTGATTCAGGGGTAGATCCAAATACATGGGAAGGGATAATAATTGCATGGAACCCAATTCGTTCCGGTTCACGGAATGGGAATGGGAACGTGGTACACCACTTATTTGGAATTGGGTGCAAAGGGGTAAAGCTAATATGGTACATTAGGGGATGTGGTATGTTTTAGGTTCGGTTTTTAAATGTAGGAATCTGAGTTCCTAATGTACAATTCTATGCAAGAGTCAAATTCAAGGATTGGTAATGGTAAAAGAATTTTCAAGATGAAATTGCGGTACGCTTTTTGTTGTTTATTTTTCTGAAAGTGGTTATTTTGTTCCAAAATATTAACTAATTTGAATTCTAAATCGGGTCGCGGGTAGGTGACCCAGTTAGATAGTGTATCGCATTTCAGGATGATTGAATCCTAGTTATGGTTCGCTATAGTGACCCACATTCCCGACATCTATGGGAGGGATGCAGTTGCACCCCTAGAAATTTATAAATTGAATATAAGCCCTTGTAGTATTTACAATCTGTCCCCGCCCCCCACCCCCAAAAAAATAAATGTTTGATATATGTGCATTGCTCAATGCAAAACCAATTGGCCCTCGTACTAGTTACTTTATGTTTGAATTTAGGTATTATTCAACTCATCTACTCATAGATATTTATTGATTAAAGACGACAAATTTGATAAAATATTACCTACGTTATCAGGTGGTTTTTTTTCCTTTTTTAAAAGTTATGTTAATGCTCTGTATGATACACACACACATACAACACGCGCGCGCGCACGCACACACGCACTCACTTGGACGAAGATCATTAAATTCTTAAATTCACACACACACACACACATACTTGGACGGAGATCATTAAATTCTTAAATTTACACACACACACACACAAATACTTGGACGGAGATCATTAAATTCTTAAATTCTAGAAGACAGACATGATAATTTTCTGTGCAGTATGGGAGATTCCACCGTCAAATACTTATAGAGGAGTTGAATGGCAGATGGAAGCAGCTTATATTGAACACGACAGTATGCTTTTAACTTTTATGATTTTTTTCAACTCAGTTAGTTTGGAAAAGATATTCTTATCTTTGTTCTTGTATGGCAGCCCATAACGCCATTTGAACCTTGTGAGTGGCTGAACAAGCTACTATTAGAAGTTTGGCCCAATTACATGGAACCAAAACTCTCAAGTAGATTTTCCTCGATTGTGGAGGTGAGCATCTATATTTAAGTTATTTGATGGTAGTGTTTTGTTTTAAGCTTCACTTTTAATAATTGTGATAATTAGTTGACAATTAAATTTACTGTTTTATCTAACATTATTAGTTGTTAGTTATAAAACTGTTTTATTTCTACATTATATCATTCACAACTTGTGCAACGTGGTAGCGGAAAAAGTGAACAAACACTTTCTCCTCCTCTATCCCAGTGTTTAATCTTTTACCCAAATATTACCAGCTGTCAGTTCTCATTGGCATTATTGTTATCACAACGTTCACATTTTTCATTATTTGCCAATCTTAGGGCCTCAAGGTTCATAAATATTTTTTCCCTTAAAACTTGTAAATTACAATTGTTTCCGTACGCCATTGTTTCTAAAGTTTCTTTCTAATTTTTGGCTTCTACTAATTGAAACTACGGTATAAAATCAGATTCGGATCATTGTTGAGAGGGTAAAATTGCAAATATCAGAAAGGAATGGTAGAAATATCCAAATATTTACTGTGATGTTATCTACATATTGGTCTTGAGCTCAGTCAGATTCGAACTAACAGCTTGTTGTTCAGATTCTCTAGCATTCTCTAGAACTGAAGCTGTAAACTTGCCATCCTACGAAAAAACAAGAGAGAGTGTTGAAGAGCTTTTACATTGATTATATGCTCAATTGTATCTTATTTGTTCATTCATTCATTTAGCAAGGTTTTAAATATCGTCCGACATGTCTGACATGTCGGCCGACATATCGGTTTGAGGGTTTGACCGACACGACATAGGCGTTTTTAACTCGTATGTCGGTTTTCAGGGCCAAATCGGAAATATAAGGGTCATTTCGGGCATATCGGTCTATTTTTTAGCTTTGAAAAATCAATCGATATGGTACTTTTTTTTAAGATCTGTTTTTTATTATCGGGTTTGGATTTAGTGATAAATACCCAAACCCGTTTGACCCGTTCTCATGTTTAAGGGTTTCTTATGAACCCGATAGAAAGAATTTATGAATCCAAATCCATATATTATTTACTTTTTTATATGTTTAGTTTATAGAATTTATAAAGTATGCTTATATTGAATTTATGAATGTTTAGATTACATTTAGGACATGATATTATACATATGCGCACTACCTGATATGACAATCCGATATTTAGTCAATGTCCCCCGATATATCCCCGATTTCCGCTATCCGATATGGATTTCAGTCATCCGATATGAACCCGACATCCAACATTTAAAACCTTGTCATTTAGAGAACTTACATAAAGATGGAAGATTTACTTTCTAAAAGAAAATCTAATCTATCATCATCAATTGGGTGCAGGTTGAAAGGTTATGTATTAATTTGAAAGCTCATTAAGGACATTTTTCAGATAGATTTAATTTTTCTTTTGTTTTATGTTGCAAATATATAAAATGAACGATTTTGTGATATGCAGAGGCGCATGAAGAACCGGAAACCAAAGCTTATTGTAAGTGGTATATTGGCTAGTTAATCCATATATGAATCTATTAATGATGAAGTGTAAACTTGTTGAGTTAGTGAGACTTTTATCTTTGTCTAGGAAAAACTAGAATTGCAGGAATTTTCACTCGGTTCATGCCCACCTAACTTGGGAAGAACGGGGATGCATTGGATTACTTCAGGTGACCAGGTTTGTTCTAAACTACATTTTGAAAATATGATTCTCTACATTATAGCAAGTGAGAAAACTAAGAACAGTTTTATAACTTTTGTTATATGTAACACTTTCTGTCATTTATTCAACTTTGCTATTGAAAGCTCAAACTTGGTCACTAACTCAGTAAGTCTTATCCTATTTTAACATCAATATTACTGTAAATAATTCGTTCGTATTTGTGCTTCCCTCTTTTTGCTACAAAACTCCATCTTCATTCTATATTCATTGGTTCCATGTATAAATCGTGTATCATAAAGGAGTTAGCTGTTGAAAAATCTTCATCCTCTTCTCTTTATCCCTTCTAATAATACTAAACTTCATAGGTGTCTGGTGCTGTTTTAAGAGGCTTTCTGATTTCCTGTTGAAAACTTTGAAATGATTATAATTTTCTAAGCTTCTTAAGATCATTTTCATGTGGAGGCATATAGGGGATATGGAGTAGGGGTGATCATACGGTCGGTTGGTTCGGTTTTGCCTAAATTTGGGTGAACTGAAACCGAACCTTCTGTGGCTCGGAACTGAACTGAAACGAATCGGGTTGGTCGGTTCGGTTTATTCAGTTTAATGTGGGAATAGAATGCTAATGCCTATTCTCACGTTTGGGTGCAATTAATAAGAGAATGATCGGGAATGGACATATTTAGAAGTTATGCATTTTTTGATTCCCACTTAAGTGGGAATGCCCATCCCTACCATCTCATTGGGAATGATCCTTCCCACATAAACTGGGAATGAAGGGAAAGTGGGAATGTACATTCTAGCTTCCAAAAGAGATTGTGTTTGGTATGAAGGAATGAGAAGTGAGAATTGTCATTTTATTTACACTTATTCCTCTGTATCAAATGAGGCCTTAGCAAGTGATGAAGTTCACCCAAATATTTGAATTCCTGTGCAAAAAAGAGTTTCATCCTGCTCATGGTTGTCAACCTTCAGTTACGCACAAGCAGTACTTAAATGTATGAGTATATTATTCTTTGGGAAGTTTCAAGTGTGTAAGATTCTAATTTTTTTTTAAAGTTCAACTTATTTTTTATTGGATGCTAAATTCATAATTTGTTTTATGCATTGACAGAAAGTCCTGCAGCTAGGTTTTGAGTGGGATAGTAATGAAATGAGCATTATGCTAATGGCAAAGTTAGCAAAGCCACTAATGGGGACTGCTCGTATTGTAATCAACCAGATTCACATCAAGGGAGATGTAATCTTTATACCTTCTCAATTCTTGTTGATTTTGCCATCCTCAATTTTAATGTTTTATTAAGCACATGTTATCACTGCTATCTGTGCACGTAAACATGTAGAACCATATAAATAAATGTCATATTAGTAGATAGTGCAATTAGTTATATATTTTCAGAAATCGTAATGACACAGAGGAAGCGAAGCTGCAACTAACACTTGAAAAGTAAAAGAGATTAATTTATATCAGTCTGCACACCTTTTGTTCTGTTCCATAACTTCTTCCAAGAACATCCAATGCGTTAACAGTTTAAACTTTAATGTATTAAAAAGATAGATTCATTTTTGTATCAATATGTTATTAACCTTTGAACTTTTGAAATAATGCAAAATTCACATTCTAAATTGACACAAAATTATGCATGTTGTTGAACAGACACTGCATACCATGTATCATTCTTTTCTCATCGGAAAAACAGTGTTCTCGAGTTTTGTAGTGAATAATAGTTTGGCTATTACCTTTCCACATGGTGCTTCTGATGACAAAAAGTAGTAACCTTGTTGAGAATTTTTCTGTAAAAATAATCACGACTCAACAACAACAATTTGTTTCTCCAGATTATCAAGACCCACAAATTCATGCTTCGGAAACCTTTATAATTATCTACTTGCCGGATAATAGTGACCCTTTGCTTCATCAAATTTGTGTGTGCGCACGTTATTATTATTATTATTATTATTATTTTTTTGGGGGGGGGGGGGGGCCAAAAATTAAAGAAATGTTTTTGATGTGAATGACTAATATTTGCAGATATAATGGTTGCTGTAATGGTATGCATCTGATATCCAATTGACAAATCAAGAAATTGAAGAACTTTTAGTTGTAGGTTTTTTGTGGAATTTCTCTCCCTTCGAAGGATACAATATAATTATATTGTCAACCTAGAGATACAGAAAGAAACTCACCCCCTTAAGGACCCTGGGACACAGAATACTAATCCCCCACTCAATGAAATCCACTTAACAAAAAGATAACTTCTCTCAATATTCTGCTACTTTTCTATATATATATATATATAAAAGTGCAGCAGAAATGAGAATGGTATATAGGACGAGTGTGTATATACACACGATGATATAAAATGATTGCACTAGTAGGAAGTTAGAGGTTGCTCCCAAGGTTTTAAATATCGGTTATCGGGGATTTATCGGACGGTCAAAATCCTTATCGGATAGCGGAAATCGGGGATATATCGGGGATAAGTAGTATTTATCGGAGTGATATAGTGGATGATGTATATATATAATATAATAACTAAAAATGTAATCTAACCATGCTTAATAAAATATAAACATACCAAAATGTAAATAACCATGTTTAGAATCACTAACCAATTGTTGAAAGAGAAACTTGCAGTCTCCACAATTAATCCCAGTAAATCAGTAATACAAGTCTGAGAAGTCTCACAACAGAAATTCTATAAGATTAAAAAGAAAAAAAATTCCTATTTGAGTAGATAATTCAACAGTCAACAGTCAGTCAGTCCTCACAAGTAGATAATATCTGTTCAAATCAAAAATCAACTTAAAAAATAGAAAACCACAGCCAGAGACGAAGGCTAGAAGAGAACGACAAAATTAAACTTAGGAAACAGCAGCAGAGAGAGAGACGAAGGCCAGAAGTGAACGAAAATGAACTTCGAAGGTGAGAAGAGATGAATGATACCTGTTCGAAGTCGAGGCGAGCGTGAAGAGGCGAGGTTCTCTGGAATTCGCGAAGGCGAGAGAGGCAGTTTAGGGTTCGCCGGAGATTCACGAAGTCGACGCGAGAGAGGAGGATTCACGAAGTCGCTGCTCGCTGGAGATTCACGAAGTCGCTGACTCGCTGCTCGCTGGAGATTCACGAAGTCGTGGTTGGCTGCTCGCTGGAGATTCACGAAGTCGCTGCTCACTGGAGAGTGGAGATTGACGAAGGCGAGAGGGGAAGAACAGCCGCCAGAGAGGAAGTCTTGGGTTTTCAGAGACGAAGTCGTGGTTAGGGCTTACCTTTTCTTTTCATTGCGAAGTCGGGTCGGGTCGGGTTTCACATCTCAAACTCAAAAACCCAGTGCTGCTCTTAGCCGATAAACCCGATAAAAATCACAGAGTTATCGGGCGATAATCTCCTTTATCGGCGGTTTATCGCCGATAATGTGCCAAAAACGATAACCGATTACAATTTCACGTTATCCTCGCGGCCAGCCCAAAAATCCGATATATCGCCGATAATACCCGATATATCGCCGATATTTAAAACACTGGTTGCTCCTATAGACCATAAACTGAGAGAACTGTTTGAAATGGCTCTGTCATGTACAACGGAGGTCGTTAAATGCATTGATTAGGAGAAATGATAAGATTATTATAATTAATGCACGAGGAAAGACTAGACATAGGCATAAGAGAACTATGCCAGAAACTATTAAGATCGATTATGGATATGATAATGCTCAACTTAGTGGAGTAGACAGCCCTCAACATAAATGAATGCAAGAGTGGGATTCATGTAGCTGACCCACAAAACTTGGAGAAAGGCTTTGTTGTTGATATTAAGTTTCTGAATCAATATAGATTCATGTTCTAACTAGATCCAAAATTTTCATGTTGTTGGACTGACATTGGATATTCCCATATCAATATAATAAGGGGATATTGGATTATAAGATGCCATCTTATTCAGCAAAATGAGTTGCCAAGAGATAGGAGTGTCGAGGTCCAACTGCTCACACGGGACTAGCAGGGGTGTCCCATCATTTGTCTGTCTCTTGGTAGGTCCACCTTAGATGTATTTTTCCATATATGCGTTGGTATATAAGTTTTACTACTTCCCAGAGAATTTTGAATCGTTCCCTTCCCATTGAAACTCAACGGTGTGGTGTTCACTTTAATTATACATTCTATTGTTGTTATTCTATATAGTTGGAGGTCTTTAGAAGTTTTTTGTTTTCTTGTTAGTGCATTAAGTGGCCAAAACATGGATGGCCTGAGCACCAACTTGCTTTCTGGATGGATAAGCATATATATGCACACATAGGGTTGTAGTCCATTGTTCTTTTTAGACAGGACATGCCAATACACATACCATGATACACATAAGTGCCGTATATTCTCTAAACCAATTTTCTTTTTCCTATATCATTCTTTGCATAATGTTTGCTCATTTTATATATTCTTTCCTAACATACAGAATCTTACTATTCTTTATAAATATCATTTTTAAATTTCATAGAATGTCCATCATTCAGGCTTATTAACTTTTCATCCTGCAGCTCCACCTGATGCCAATTCTTGATGGTCAAGCAATACTGTATTCATTTGAATCTACCCCTGAGGTTCGACTAGGTGTGGCCTTTGGAAGCGGTGCAAGCCAAACACTTCCAGCTACTGAACTTCCTGGTGTTTCAACTTGGCTTGTATGTTTCCATTCACCATTGTTTTATTTTGGACTTTTTTCTTGAGTGACATCGTGTAGACTATTTCTGTACTAGTTTTAAGGTTTTTCTTCTTACTTCCCTTTCAATCAGGTAAAGCTTTTCACTGAAACTCTAGTAAAGACAATGGTTGAGCCTCGTCGGGCATGTTACTCTTTACCATCAGTAGATCTAAGGAAGACAGCTGTTGGTGGTGTACTTTCAGTTACTGTAATTTCAGCTGGTAAATTTGGTAACAATAGCTTAACAGGAAGCAATCAATTATCAGGAAGTTTTGGGAATCAAGTTTTACAGACATTTATTGAAGTAGAAGTTGGTGATTTGACCCGAAGGACAAATTTCGGTCAGGGACTTAGTCCTAGATGGGATTCGACATTTAATATGGTGCTCCATGGAAATACGGGAATTGTCAGATTTCATCTTTATGAACAGGATCCGGGCAATGTGAAATTAAACTACCTGACTAGTTGTGAGATAAAGGTACATATTGAGTGAACCCCCAAGTTTATTGAAATCCTTTGTTTTGGTGCACCGTGCATCTTATTTGAGATTAAATCCTAATTAAAGGTAGCTTATGAGGTTGACAGCTTATTATTGTTTTCGACAGATGAAGTACGTTGCAGATGACTCTACAATGTTTTGGGCAATAGGTCGTAAATCTGGAGTGCTGGCAAAACAAGCTGAATTTTGTGGGAAACCAGTTGAAATGGTTGTTCCATTCGAAGAAACTAATTATGGAGAGGTATTGTCTTAATTTACATAGCTCATTTTTGTATAAAGTCGTCATCTTTTCTTTTTCCTTTTCTCTAGTTATATAGGTCAGAACCGAGCAGTATGAACAGCATAGACATTTCAGTTATCACATTTTGAATATAACTTTTATTCATTTATTAGGAGACATGAGAAATTGTTGAGATATATGATGTATCATGCCTAAATGTGATCTTAATTATAATAATGATATTTTTTAGCATCATAAGGTTTCTATTGTATAGCTGAAGAGTCATGATAAATTTCATCTATTTTCCAGCTGGCAGTTCGGCTTGTGTTAAAAGAATGGCAATTTTCTGATGGTTCTATCAGCTTGCGTAACTCGGTTTACAGTCAATCTCAGCCTTCTATAAATGGCTCATCAAATCTCCTATCAAGAACAGGGAGGAAACTCATGGTGACTGTAGTAGAAGGAAGAAATCTAACTACAAGAGATAAATCTGGAAAATGTGATCCTTACGTGAAACTACAATACGGAAAGGTTGATTGTATCTTCATATCTTCTGAATTATTTAGTTACCTTGTTATTATTTTCTTTTCCTTCTATTTTAGTGACTTCAGAGAAAA
>NC_033794.1:116427623-116438175 GCF_001876935.1 Asparagus officinalis | reverse complement strand
TCCTCCATAGAAAATCATAAATGGAGGTATCAGATCTGCATAGGATTTTTTCCTGTATGTTTATTATTATTGCTGATGAAGTGTATCTTTTTCTTCAGGCTGTTCATAGAACAAAGACAATCTCTCACGCTTCAAATCCTGTGTGGAACCAAATGTTTGACTTAGATGAAATAGGAGGAGGTGAGTATCTCAAGATCAAGTGCTACAGTGCGGATAAATTCGGTGATGAGAACATTGGTAATGCACAAGTAAATATGGAAGGAATTGAAGAAGGAACCTGTAGGGATGTGTGGGTTCCCCTTGAAAAGGTGAGTTCAGGAGAGTTGAGGCTCCAGATAGAAGCTGTAAAGAGTGATGACTATGAAGGATACAAGGTATAATTCATAACTTCGTAGCAACTAGTATGTAACATGATTAATGAAATATAAGATGGCTCTGGTAGGAACAAAACCAAAAGAGGGGCAAATGTATCAAAGACTCATTTTCTTTCACTAATAAAGTGTAGCTTTTAGTATTCCAAGGTTATAGACAACATCACTACCGTCAGTCATGAGCGATCTTGGTGTACCATCACAATGGATAGGATAATCCAATCTTTGACTGTTTGTTTTAATCTTCGAGTTATTATCTTTCTTGTTGAGTGCCTTTGCCTATATCTTTGTGCTTCTTCTAAATTTTTTGTTGGTCTAGGAGAATTCTAGAGGTCTCTTCTTTTGTGGATGAGCTTACATGGACATTAGTATAGGTTTTCCCATTAGGTAATTGGTCTCTGAGGACTTATCATAACCTGTGTTCTTGTTTTTCTATAATTTCGTTTTGCAGGATTTTATAAAAAGATATGATGGTTTTGATAGGTGGATGACCATTATGCTAAATTGTTCACTGAACCTTCACTCCGTAGACAAGTTCATTTTGATGGAAATGACTCGGAACAAGAAGAATATGATACATAGACAGATTTATATGAAAAATCATGTATTTCAACTTGTTATGTTTGCATCAAGTGGTTGAGAATTGAATGCTTTGCTAGTTGAGTATGTAGATTCTTTAAGGTATGCACATTCTAGTGTGCATTTATAAATGTTGGCATAACTAATTGGTTACTGTTGAGATTTGGAGAGAAAAGAGTTTCTTGGAGAGTCCTCCCCTCACTTTATACTTTATTATTTATAGAGATGGATTAGTTACAAGTTAGTCTCATAGTCAATGTGAGACTAAACCAATGCTAAACTAATACTCTTTTCTAACACCCCCCTCCAGCTAGATCATATATATCATGCATGCCTAGCTTGTTACAAATAAAGTCAACCCGTGTTTGACCAAGTGGTTTTGTAAGAATGTCTGCAACTGATGTACTGTCGATACATGTTTTACCGTGATGATTTTATCCTCGAGCTTCTTGCAGACTACTTGACAATCGACTTCAATGTGCTTGGTTCTCTCATGAAATACGAGATTCTCATCAATGTGAATTGCTGCTTTATTGTTGCCATATAGACTCATGAGACATTCTGGAGGAAGACCAATCTCTTTTAATAGGTTTCTGATCCAAACTATCTCAAGTGTCATATTTGTCATAGCTTTGTATTCTGATTCTGCACCGGATTGATACACAACACTTTGTTTCTTACTTTTTCATTACACCAGATTTTCTTCGAGAAAGACACAATTTCGAGTAGTCGATCTCCTATCAAAAGGACATCCAGTCCAATTTGCATCAGAGAAGCTTGTAACTCTGGTGTGTCCTTGATTTGAGTAGATGATTGCTCGTCTTGGAGCCTTCTTTAAGTACCTCAAAATTCTCATTACTGTACCTAAGTGAATAGTTGGTGCGGACAAGAACTGACTCACAACACTGATTGTGAATGTGATATCAGGTCTGGTCACCGTCAGATAATTTAATTTCCCCACCAATCTCCTATACTGCCTAACGTCCTCAAAAAGCTCCCCTTAGTCCGGTAGTAGTTTTGAGTTCACATTCATTGGAGAATCACTGCTTCTGCATCCTAACATCCCGGCTTCTGAGAGCATATCTAGGATATACTTCCTTTGTGATAGAAGAATACCATTCGTTGACTTTGTAATTTTAATGCTTAGGAAGTATTTTAAGGAATCAAGATCTTTGGTTTGAAAATGTGTCTGTAAATGCTTCTTCAGGCTGTCAATACCAGAAGCATCATCCCCTGTAATTACAATGTCATCCACATAGACACCTAGCAAAATTCGTTTCCCATTCTGAAATCGTCAGAAGACAGAGTGATCTTTCTGTGCACGACAAAGCTCAAATTCCTGAATAACCGATGTAAAACGTTCAAATCAGACTCTTGGAGACTGCTTCAGACCATAGAGTGATTTCTTTAGCTTACACACATTCGCATTCTCCCACTGAGCAACAAAATATAGTGGTTGGTCCATGTAAACCTCCTCATCTAGAATACCATTAAGGAATACATTCTTGATGTCCAACTGATAAAGTGACCAGTGATTTGTCGCTACTAACGAAACAAAAATCCGAACAGATGTTATTTTTACCACCGGAGAGAAGATATCTATGTAATCCAAGCCATACACCTGTGAATAACTTTTAGCAACCGGTCGGGCTTTCAGACATGTCAAAGTTCCATCAGGATTCAACTTGATAGTGTACACCTACTTACAGCTGACAGGCCGCTTTCCTGGTTGAAGCGGGACCAAATCCTAAGTCTTATTTTGTTGCAAGGCCCACATTTTATCCTGCATTGCTTAGTTCCAACCTAGAATAGCTAGGGCTTCTGACACATTCTTGGGAACCAAATATGAGTTGAGGGAAGTAACAAAAGATCAAAAGGTAGAGGGGAGGTGATCATATGAGACAAAGTTAGAAATAAGATATTGAGTACAAGTTCGTGTCCCTTTCCGAAGTGCAATAGGAAGGCCTTTCGCAGAAAGGGGTAAATTTGCATTTACTGATTCAGGTTCTTCGGACGGAGGACGTGGTGTTAAGACTAACGTTGGCACAGGAACTTGAATTAGGTCGTTAAACCGAACTGAGTCTTTGCCAGTAGCGTAAATAGTATTGTCAGCGGATGGACCAC
Source organism: Asparagus officinalis (assembly GCF_001876935.1). NCBI lineage: Eukaryota > Viridiplantae > Streptophyta > Magnoliopsida > Asparagales > Asparagaceae > Asparagus > Asparagus officinalis. The sequence continues at coordinate 116,435,101 of NC_033794.1, read as the reverse complement.
CACTGTTAAGCAATGACTCTTGCAGGATTAAATAGTCATACTCATCCGGTGATAATGGAGATGGAGAACTAGAATGGCCGGGTTTATCTTCGAAGCATGTTACATCAGCAGATAACACAAGACGATTGAGGGATAGACAGAAGCACTTGTAATATTTATGCTTTCGAGAGTAGCCAAGAAAAATGCCTTTAATAGATCGAGAGTCAAATTTTTGTTTATTTGGACTGTGATTATGAACAAAACACAGAGAGCCAAAAATCTTTAGAGGAAACAGAAAGAGATCATCGTTGGGGTATGGAACTTTGAAAGGAATTTTATCTTGCAGAACTGAAGATGGCATTCGATTAATCAAGTAACATGCTGTTAAGATAGCTTCTCCCTAAATTTTTTTGGGAACGTGGCGATGGAATAGCAAGGTCCGATTAATAACAAGAAGATGTCTATTCTTTCGTTCAGTAACTTCATTTTGCTAAGTGTAAACATAAGAAGATTGATGGAGGATTCCATGTTGTTTAAGGAAACTAGTGAAGTTGTCATAGAAATATTTCTTTGCATTATCAGATCAAATTTTTTTATCGAAGTCTTGAAATGATTGACTATTTCAGAATCAAAGAGTTTAAATGTAGAAAAGACTTCAGATCTATATTTGAGAAGATAAATCTAAGTAACACGAGAGTGATTATCCACAAAACTGACAAAGTATCAGAATCCCAATTTAGAAGTTATTGGACATGACCTCCAGACATCAGAATGAACAAAATCAAATGGCTTAACAGCCCTCTTATTGACGCGATTAGGATAAGACACATGATGGTGTTTGTCAAGTTAACACAACTCACATTCTAAAGAGGAAAGAGATTTGAACTGTGGTTTAAGAAGCTTGAGAACAGAGAGAGATGTTCTAGTTGACAGTGGTATTGTAGGGCTGATAAGTTTTCGATACAAGCCAAATGTTTGACGTCGAATTCCTGTTTGTAAAGGCCGTTCTGCTCATGTATTGTCCATATCGTTTTTCGCGTGACCAGGTCTTGAAAGACATGATGTGTGGGGAAGAATGTCACTGTATAGTTTAGAGATTTAGTAATCTTACTAACAGATAAAATATTATAGGAAAAATTAGGAAGATAGAATACGGAGGAAAAAGGAAGACTAGGAGTAGGATTGGTATTGTCGACACCCTGAACAGGTGTACGTGAACCATCAGCTAATATAACTAAATTAGATGTAAGGGAGAAAGATGACAAGATACATTGATTTCCAGTCATATGATCAGTGACAATTGTATCTATAATTCAAGTATTAGACGAAGATGATGTAAGTAAAGATAAAGGGGTATCTGCACTTTTGAGATTAGCGGATAAGGAGGAAAACGATGTTTGTGAACTCTGGTACTGTTGGAATAATTGAAATTTCTGAAATTAACGCTACAGCTTCGCATCATGGAAGAGTGACTCTGGTTGACTTTCACTATCAGATGATGTGAAGTTATCTTGAGTAATCATGTAAGCACCATTAGCTTTATTTTTTTCTAATTCAGGACAATTATATTTGAGATGTCCTAGCTGGTGGCAGTAGTTACAAGTCTTCACTGAGTCATCGCTATGAGCGTGTCCGCCTTGAGATGGACCTCCACGGCCACCTCGTTGATCACCTAGGCCCCCAGAACGATCAGTGTGATAGTCTCCCCTCCCTTCAAAGTTTCCTCTACATCTTCCAGGACCACTAGTATGACCTCCTCGTCCATAAGACTGTCAACTCTGAGTGGCAAGCGCAGAGCGATCCGCAGTGGATGTAAGTGACTGTGCTGGGATAACATTCTTCAGAAAGTGATAAGTCTCAGCCATAGAACTAATGGCGGAGCTCCCCATGATTTGTGATCGAGCAGATGAGTAAATAAAATCGAGGGTACCCAAGTAGGTGAGTACCATAAGTTTGTTTCATTGGTTCTGCATTTATTTTACATCCTCCGTAATAAGAAAAATCTGACGAAGTTCCTCAGTCAGACAATTGAACTCACCATAATAATCATCCATGAGTTTACCATCTTGTTTCTTACGAAACAGCTCTTGAATTACTTTATATGCCCGATTAATATTGCCGCTACCCCCATAGAGATCTTGCAAAAAGCACCAAAGTTTCTTCATTGTCATACAATGAAGAACTAAACCCTGAATTTTAGGCTCCATAGTATTAAGAATTTGATGCAAAAGGACACTATCATCCAATGTCCTAGATTCTGGTGTCGGAGTAGGAGGGTCTGTCGACAAATGACCAGTTTTGCCTCGACCTGTCACGTAGATTTTAATAACATGTTTCCACTGGAGATAGTTAATTCCATCAAGCTTCCGGTCAGTGATTCTACCAGAAAGTATCTCCGAAACTTTCGTCTTGACCGTTAACTCAGAATTCTTGAGTTTCTCAGATCCGACCATCATGAAACAGACGAGTAGAGTTCAAGACAATACCCTCCACAAGTTGTACTCCAAAATGGATACAATCAAAGTATGTCTGTCTAAGTTCAAGAAAATAATTCTTGAATTAGCCAGTGAGCCGAATAAGTCAAAGAACCCGAATGTTAAAGTGCAAGAATACGAAGGTTAACATGGAACTCAAAGGTTAAGATGGAATCTGAAGGTTTTTTTATAGGGCAACTCGCAGATCTGATTCAGGTCCAAAATCAAAAAGAGAGCGGCGAGCGGCTGGCATGGCGGCAGCGAGCGAGGGCCTCATGGTGGCGACGGTCATCAACGGCAAGCGGCGTCGGGTTGCAGATCTAGATCGGATGACGAATGAGCTCGAGGGGGGGGGCATGGATGAGGTGGACGAGGACGAGGACGATGATGGCGATGATGATGACAAGGAAGATGAGGACGATGACGATGGTGAGGACGAGGACAACAGATGAGCTTGGTTGCCGGCGGGTGCTTTGGATGTGAAGATGCGATAATTAGGGTTAGGGTTTCAGAGAGGCGACTGCAGGGTTTTGGCGGCTAGGGTTTTGGAGACAGGCTACTAACCTAGGGTTAGGGCTAGGTTTAGGAATTTGGATTAGTATTAGGGTTGGAGCTACGGATATGTTCTGATACCATGTTGAGATTTGGAGAGAAAAGAGTATTTAAGAGTTCTCCCCTCACTCTATACTTTATTATTTATAGAGATGGATTAGTTACAAGTTAATCTCACAGACAATGTGGGACTAAACTAATGCTAAACTATTACTTTCTTCTAACAGTTACAACTGCTATTAGAACCATGCATGGAAAATGTTACCATGTGTATGGGGAGCAATGTAAGAGATGCATACACTTTAAGAAATCCAGACCATCCAAATTGGATGGTTCTTTAAAATGTTTTGTGAAATCCACATATTCTGGAACCTATCACGGCAAAAAACCAAACGGTTTGGATTTTTCTACTCATGTGTTTGTGTGTCTGAAACTGAGAGGTTATAGAACATAAAGTTATACACCTCAACCCTAACCATAACATCAGAGTTATACACCTCAACCCTGACCATAACATCAGAGTCTTATTGTAGACAAGGGGTTTTAAGATGGTACCGAAGCCACCCAAGTTCAAATCCTATCGGACATGCACGTATATACAAAGGCGGATCCGAAGCCTAGCTACGGGTGCAGTTGCACCCCTAAACATTTAGAAAATTACATGCAAAGTCATGTAAATTTTATATATGCGCCCATAAATTTTAAAAATAGCACCATTGGCCCTAAATTATCTATAAACACAAAAAAAAAAAAAAATTTGAAGTAGCTAGTTGGAAAGTAAAAGCCTTTTTATAATTTCAACAATAGTATATTAAGTACATGCACATAAGATAGTAGAGTTTTATAATATTTTATTTTTTATTTTTTGGTAAATAGACACCCCCCTCTCCGCGACAAAAAGAAAAAAGAAAAAGAAAAAGAAAAAAGGCAAGAAAAATGCTACTTGATTCGGCCGTTGCGTATAGTAGATGTACATAGAGCCTCATGGTTACATAGTACATGATAACTAGCAGGTTGTGTTACAAGTTCAGGTCCGCAATTCGCCACTTGGAAAATTTGGATTCGAAATGGGTTGGTTTACTTTCGTATGGAAGTTTGGTTAGTGGTACGTCGTAAGTTTTTTGGGCGTGCTTATCATTTTCCAAAGTGTATAGTACAAAACTAGGAAGTTGAAAGCTTATTATGTATTCTAATATTTTTTCATACAACATACTTAAATATTTCTTTTTTTATAGAGTTTGTTCTTTTTGTTCTATTTTCCTTTTCACATAGTTCGTGTTGGGATCATGGTTTCGTTTCACGTTTTATTAATATAGGTACATGGTTATAGTAAAGTCGCTGGCTCATATATTCTATTATGCTCCTTGCTTCACTCGATTGCACATGTGCACCTAAAGGCAGTGTCTGCCTTGCACATTTGTAAGCGGTACGTCAATTTTGGGGAATCAATTTGTGTATCGGAGGGAATCAATTCGTAAGTGTATCTTGAATTGGTTTTATTTTGTGGTGGTTTTTTTTGGGTGGGGGGTCTCTAGGGAATCACGCAACTATGCATAGAACATACACTTATACATCTCAACCTTGACCAAAACTTTAGAGACTCGTTAGAGTATAAAGTTATAAACCTCAGCCCACAACTTCAGAGTCTTAAAATAGTCACCGTAGTGGAAAGGACTTTAAAAAGAGTTTCAAAATGTTTTTATTTTAATTTGCTTGATAGTAGATACTAGAGAAGAAGCTTTCAGATCACATGATCTTGCACATACACACACAAAGAAAAAAGTATATTCATGTGTGCATACAGATATACATGTATACTTGGCTACTTGCTGAAAGGAAATTCAATGTGTGTGTGTGTGTGTTTGCACGCAGGATGTATATAGGTAGATGTATATAGGTAGATATATGGACTTGGATTTTCCTACTTTGGAAGGAAAATTCAATTTTAGAGTGTAAGCAAATGGAAATCCACTGTTTGGTTACATCACTAGAAGCGCATAAAATACAAGAATCAAGTGTTTTTGAGTTCAGCCTGGTACAAAATAGTGGTAGACAGTGATCTTTTTATGTTCAATGTAATAAGTTTGAAATTTTATTATTTTACTTTCAGTTGGGAATTTGATGGCTTTTCATCTGGATTTCAGCAGAATTCTCCACCGAGATCTGGAACCATCGAACTAGTCCTAATCGAAGCTAGGGACCTTATTGCTGCTGATCTAAGAGGAACAAGTGATCCTTATGTAAGGGTGCAGTATGGTAACATGAAAAAACGAACAAAGGTTTGCCATCTTTTCTTCAGCTTTTTAGCACATTTATATGAATGTTTAATGTGTATTTTACATGAACTTTTCCAAGATTTATTATAGTCTAGTTCTTAATAATTAGGGAAAGTTCAAAATAAAAAACTTATTTAATGGGGATCTTTTGAGAATTCATGATAATGGCCATAACCATCAATTCCTTTGCTCGATATGTTGAATAGATCTGTGACTACTCCATCAATGATTCCTATACAGTGTGATACCATATAAGGATTTGCTTAAATATTTATAACTTCAATCCATGACAATAGTTCTTTCCCTCTCCACCTTTTGTAGGTGTAATCTCAGTTTATTAGGCCATTTTAGCTCTTCGCTGTCCGTACTTTTGTCTGTTATACAGGGTGATGCCAAATGAATATCTTCTTCAATTTCTATTACTGCCAAGTGCCATCCATTAATATTAGTTCTTTCCGTCTTCTTGTTACCTATAACATCCTACATTATTAGGCCATTTTCAGCTCGTTGCTGTTTCTATCTTTGTCGGTTCTCCTCCGTCTTTTATTCTGCAATCTTTATTTGCTTAATAGAACCTCGTCTATAAAGAGTTTTTTGGTCCTTCAGGAAACTTCTTATGCATTAATTGACTTATTCATTATTTTATAATGTATCATTTGTTAGAAACACAAACTCAATCATTACATTTAATGCAGGTGGTTCATAAGACACTAAATCCTCAATGGAACCAGACCCTAGAGTTCCCTGAAACAGGCGATCGTCTTGTTTTGCATGTGAAGGATCACAATGCTTTACTTCCCACTTATAACATAGGTGACTGTGTTGTGGAGTATGAAAGATTACCTCCAAATCAAACAGTAGAAAAGTGGATACCTCTCCAAGGAGTGAAGAGCGGAGAGATCCATGTACAGGTCACAAGAAGAGTTCCAGAATTACAGAAAAAATCAGAATTACATAAAAAATCCAGCACGGCTTCTAACATCTCTTCAAGTAAAGCGCGTAAAATATCTGGGCAGGTAAGATTTTACACTTGAAGCTTACATTTCTAGATTCACTGTTCAAGCCCAGCTTAATGACCCATGCCACACAACCAGTTCTCTGGCTGCAATATTCTATGATTCTCGTTACATGATATTGTTTAATACGGATTATATTGCTTGGTGCTTACTAAATAATATAGCAAACATTGTATCGGGAGTGGAGCCATGGAAGATCTCTTTGCCTATCCTCCCATACATGATTCAAAGAAATTAAATTTTCTCTAACATGTGTATAGTTTTATACTTTTAACTTACATATAAACTAATGGTGCAAATACACGGTGATGATCTGTCTCAAGCATTCCCCTTAGCCTGTTGTATGTATGTGTACTAAATAATGTACCAAATAAACTGTTCAAGTGTGGAGTTCCCAAAAGCTCAAGTAGTAGTCTTTCTTAGCCTCCCATGTTTGTCGTATTGAAGTGAATAGCATCTTGTTGAAACTCTGTTCCACTAAAAGTCCAAAGCGGTAAGGATTTAGGGTTATAAACTTCTAATTTTGTCATCTAAAATGCATCTGCAGTTTTAGCATCCTTGTTATGTGCCGAAACCTGGATTAACTGCGATATTTTATTTAATCCCCTTTTTGATGCATGACCTATGGGATTAGAACCTGAGTTGCTTTGATACTATTTAACCTCTTCAACTAAACCAAAACTTGGGAAGTTGTGGTAAGGATTGAGGGTTATAATTTCTACTCTTATCATATTTCTCATATACGAGAGCAAGCAGCTGTCAATTTGTGGTTCCATTTAGTTCTTTCGCTTCCTGTTGCTTTAAAAGTCTTTTTTATAGGAATAGCGAAACCTCATATCCTCTGTTAAAAAGAGGGTGGGTTAGAGTAGTGCAAGGAGGAGCTGTCCACATGATGAGAAATTGAAGAAAGGAGTGTTGGTAAAACAGAGGCCAAGACTGATGCTGTTGGAGGCGAGTGGACGGATATTTTATTTGTTTATATTTCTTGTACGTGAAGGTGAAGCAATGATCCATGATCAAGTTGTAGTGGGCTGTTAATTTTGAAGTGTGTGCCAACGAAACATGGAAAATGCAAAAACTTGACAGAATGGACATTAATATGAAACCTTGATTCTAAGTGGTCCTAGCTGTCTTGGCATCTAGCTAGAGACAAAGCCATTTAAGCAGTAAAGCAAGGAAAA
>NC_033794.1:116421775-116427608 GCF_001876935.1 Asparagus officinalis | reverse complement strand
TATAATGTGAAAGGAAAAAGTAAATATTGAAAATTGAAGCTATTATTTATTCATATCTCTTGTTTTCCTGTCTACTATTTTCGCTTTTAATCAAGCTTTATGAAACCAAATATTTTCTCATCTGATATTGTATTCAATATGGTCTTGAAGATAACAGCAACTACAAACAATGTCCATGGCCCCTTAGATTTAGTTTGCAAAATGTTATCCTAACAAATTTCAGTTTCTTCTTAAATTAATTACTCTGGTAATTGCATCTTGACAAGTAACCTGAAAATTAACACATCATCCAATTGGAAGAATCTTAGACGTAAAGATTCTTAATGTTATTTATGAGTTATGAGTGCTAACTGGCTGCATATATATTGTAACTAGTGCTGCAAATTTAAATTATTACATAATCTAACTCTCATCTTTTGTCAGTTAAAGAAATCATGCATAAGTAATGTCTGTTGATCCTATCATTTATGATCTGTGTTAACAAATCAAGCATCCAGTGTGGTAAATTTGAAGGGGCAAAATAAAAAAATAAAATAAAATAAAATAAAAATAAAAATGATAAAATAAAAAAATTCTTTTCATAATATTCGAAATATTATTATGAACATTATTTTGTTGCATACAGAAGTAAATAATAGAATTTGTCAGTGGATGTGTAAATTTAGGATATCTGTTTAGCAGATAAATCATGGATTTAGAAATTGGACGTCCAACCAAATATCACGGTATCTAATTTACATACTTGGCAAGACTTTTATCCTACATTTCTGACATCAGAAATTTCCCAAATAACATCATTTTTTCGATTTGGATAACATGGTTTCCTATGAAATTTGCGTCATGCCAGATATGCGTATAATCTGTAGTTTTTAGTTTTTATTCAATCCATGTATTGATGAATTGTATTCATTTAAGCACGTCTATTTCTTTGCAATATACATGCATCCAAGTGGATCCTAAATCTGTTTTATTTTCTGCTGGGAGTTATATTTTCTCTGAACTATAAATGATGCAGATGCGAGGAATATTCAGTAAATTTCAAGGCTTAGTGGAGGATGGGGATTTAGAAGGATTGTCATTGGCCCTCAGTGAAGTTGAAAGTGTAGAGGATGCTCAAGAGGAATACATGCTTCAGCTAGAGAAGGAAAAGACATTGCTCATCAATAAAATAAATGAACTTGGTCATGAAATAAGTAGAACATCATCAACTCCAGGCAAAATACCTTACTAAAATTTAATATTAGTAGTAATAATAATAATAATAATAATAATAATCCCCTTAAATGATTGTTAAATATATATACATCATTATGTATACGTGTGTCCTCAGGAAGAAAAAAAATGTTATAATTTCTTTAGTTCTTAATTAAAAATTAGAAAAATCGAACAGATGTTAAGTTTTTGTTTGTAATTAAACATGTGTAGTTACATAGAGAAAAAAAAAGAATAGCAATAAAATCCTTCCACTTGAAATGGCTTTTATATTTGTTATTTATTCTTAATTTGTGTTTGTACTTTATATGGAATAAGAGTTTATGGTATTTGATTTCATTTTGTGTGTGCTTTCTATCTACTTTGCTGTGTTCAAAAACCTTGATATTATCTATTGTTACTATGGAGCTACATTTGTCATAGGCATTTATGTAAACATGCACTAAAATGCATGAGAATATATCTAGTCTTGTTATTTGGATCACTTGTGTTGCCATTCTTGAGAACGCCAAGCTCCTCGCCATGTTCTGGAAAGCTCATCTTGGGAGGTAGATCTGTTCAATGTTCGATAATATCTTGAAAGTCCCCTCCTTCATGTAGTTGGGAGGGGAGGAATTTTCTACAGTGGGTTGTGAGTTTGGAACCATTGAAGCAATTCTTCTGTCTTCTCCTTCATGTAGATTCTGGAATTTCATGATTTATTGAAACTTTTAAGAGGTCTTGCATGGTGTCGCTCTTCTTGTTTCTACGCAGGAAAGGTTTATCTTGCTCGTGGATGTAGGCGTGGGTTGTGGTTGAACCACGTTAGTTTTAGCGTCCTATTTTGGTTGGTTGGTGGTGTTCTATTCCGTACTTTATTTCAGCCTCTACTCGCAGTGTAGATATTTGGCTTGGGTTTTATCTTTTTGTTCCTACATAAAAATCTTGAGCAGGTAGGCCTTGATTCATACCGCATGAGAGATGTTTTGTTATACATAAATAATTTTATGTGTAAGAACATTGCGTAATTCTTGTCAGCGGTATCCCTTTGATGATTGTGCTAGTCCAAAGTTCTTTGAGCTGGGATTTGTATCCGCACCTTGATGACGCTCAAATATGTTATTGAAAATTGGTATCATTACGACTTACAAAGTCCCTTTCACTCCCGTCATAGCTCTGAGGTCAGAGTCTTGGGTTAATATTTTACAGCTTTAACATGCTTTTGTTGTCGGTTGAGCGAACTTTTCATGGATCAAAACTTGGACTATTTTCATGCAACAATATGTTTTATTAATTCATTTTAATTGTCGGCCTGGTCGATCTGAAGGGAAGATCTGATGCCACCCTAAGGATCCTCATAGCGCGTTAAAACCTCAAAATTGTCGTAAAAATTATTCTCAAACAATATCCGGCCAGGGGATTCAAGTGCATAACCTTCTACGACATTGACGTTCATGGAAAGACAAAATAACCAGAAAATCTAACTTGTGCCTTCATTAATGTGTCATGTAAGTTTGAATTCTATTAGAACCTGCACCGCAGGGAAAAGCTTACCCATCCAGGGGACGGTGAAATGCCCAAACTACGCCCCCTGCTTGATGCCTCCTTGGCTTGAGAATGTTATGCGTTGTGCGGGACGTTCAAATATGATTCATACTGCTTGTTAAGCGGCAATAGTAATATGACAGGTTCTTTTATTTAATGAGTGAAGAGGTACACACACACGTATATGTACACACACACACACACACACACACACACACACACACACACACACACACACACACACACACACACACACACACACACACACACACACACACACACACACACACACACACACACACACACACACACACACACATATATATCTATATATATATATATATATAGGGAGAGGTTCTAATAAAAACCTAGAGAACTAAAAACCAATCCTAACCCTCCAATCTATCTAATCCAATGGCCTACATTTCGATGGCAGAATTGTAAATATAGACAAATTTAATACACATCATTAATGTGAAAAGGGTAAAATTGGAACAATTAATTACATAGTTCTCCATTTCCCCATGCAACTCTCTCTCTCTCTCCAAAATCACAGCAGCTCTTTCCTCTCACGTTCTCCTCTCTCTCTCTCTCCTCCATTTCCCAAAAGCTTGAACCAGCCCCCTCTCTCTTCCTCTCTCTCACCACCACAAACACCACTAACTCCTCACCGAGCTCCTCCAACTCCACTGCCCCTGAGCTCCCTCCGACGAACCGAAGCCGCTCTGACGAACCGAAGACGCTCCCTCAGACCCGACGCCGTCAACCTCCTCTCCATCTCCTTCGCCACCTTCAAACAACCCAGATCCGAGCTCCTCCCATCCAAGCTTTCGCTGGAGTGAATCTGGATTCACTCCAGTGAATCTGGATTCACTCCATTGAATCTGGATTCACTCCATTGAATCTGGATTCACTCCATTGAATCTGGATTATATTGAAGCTCGATTCATTGGAGTGAATCCAGATTCACTGAATTGAATCCAGATTCACTGGACTGAAACTCGTTATCAAACAATAGCAAATCTGCAAAAATAAAAAACAAAAAGAATAAGAAACTTATGGTAAAAAACAAGCTATAAAATTTTAAACCATGATAAGATTTCACATTTTACAGCAAAAAGTTACGATTTTTATGGTAAAAAACAAACACCTCACATAACTGAATCTGGATTCACTGCAGTGAATCTAGATTCACTCATGCGTTTATTTCTTCAAAATTACAGCACATGCATTTATTTCTTCAACAATTCATTAAAAACCATCCTAACCATCCAAGCTTTCGCTGGAGTGAATCCGGATTCGCTGGAGTGACTCCGGATTCGCTGGAGTGACTCCGGATTCGCTCCAGTGACTCCGGATTCGCTCCAGTGAATCCGGATTCGCTCCAGTGAATCCGGATTCGCTCCAGTGAATCCGGATTCGCTCCAGTGAATCCGGATTCGCTCCAGTGAATCCGGATTCGCTCCAGTGAATCCGGATTCGCTCCAGTGAATCCGGATTCGCTCCAGTGAATCCGGATTCGCTCCAGTGAATCCGGATTCGCTCCAGTGAATCCGGATTCGCTCCAGTGAATCCGGATTCGCTCCAGTGAATCCGGATTCGCTCCAGTGAATCCGGATTCGCTCCAGTGAATCCGGATTCGCTCCAGTGAATCCGGATTCGCTCCAGTGAATCCGGATTCGCTCCAGTGAATCCGGATTCGCTCCAGTGAATCCGGATTCGCTCCAGTGAATCCGGATTCGCTCCAGTGAATCCGGATTCGCTCCAGTGAATCCGGATTCGCTCCAGTGAATCCGGATTCGCTCCAGTGAATCCGGATTCGCTCCAGTGAATCCGGATTCGCTCCAGTGAATCCGGATTCGCTCCAGTGAATCCGGATTCGCTCCAGTGAATCCGGATTCGCTCCAGTGAATCCGGATTCGCTCCAGTGAATCCGGATTCGCTCCAGTGAATCCGGATTCGCTCCAGTGAATCCGGATTCGCTCCAGTGAATCCGGATTCGCTCCAGTGAATCCGGATTCGCTCCAGTGAATCCGGATTCGCTCCAGTGAATCCGGATTCGCTCCAGTGAATCCGGATTCGCTCCAGTGAATCCGGATTCGCTCCAGTGAATCCGGATATATATATATATATGATTTTTTTTTACTCCCTTAAATATTCAGCATATTGAAACTAATCTTGCAAATTAAGAAATTGCTAGCCCCTTAAATCCTGTTAGTTAATTCAGATTAGCCCTAGTTACTCATGTTTTACTTTTGGAGGAATATTCCATTTAGCTTGACTTTTTGTCATGGATTTCCAACTATACCCCCTTGTTTAAGGTAATCCCAACGCATCTAATAATTCGTTTAAAAACCAAAATTATTAACTCCTGTTTTTGGCCCTGACCCATTTCCGAACTCCAAGTAAGGAAGGGACTTGGGGAACGGCTAACTAGGTGCGCAAGTGTAATTCAGATGTGAATTTGACGACTAACCCGACCAGAGTTAGCAATTTCGACAACGTAGCAAATAAAGTGACCAAGGGGAAATAACTAATAGGATTTGAGGGACTAAATAATAATTTCTAGAGTTCGTGGGACTAATTTCAAAATATAAGAAACTGAATAAGAATTCGTGAGACCGGCTTCAAAATATAAAAGAGTCAAGGGACCCAGCCGAAAAATCCTTGTTTTAGGGTGTGATAAATTAAGATAAATGCCTTATCACCCGTCTTCTTCTCGAAGCGATCGATGTCAAATGTCACCATATATAGTTTTTTTATTTATATAAAGTAAAAGCAGTCTTCTTTATCAAGTAATTGTCGATCGTAAAATGCCACCTTAGCATTTATAAACTTTTAAAAATAAATAAATAAAAGTCTTACTAAAATTCTCAAATTCATCGCACCGGTCGGTGGTCCTTTAGGGCGGGCCCACAAAAAGTATGCGAAGGGTAGAGGAAATTGATGTTATCCACTGTTTCTTTACTTGGCACACCATTCTAGGCTCTCTGTCCAGACGAATATCTTATAGCTCGTAGGATAGCATCACATAGCTCTTGACTCAGTGCTTTTATTATTGTGGCCTCTGCAGTGCAGTCTCATCGTCTCATGAGCA
>NC_033794.1:116420538-116421765 GCF_001876935.1 Asparagus officinalis | reverse complement strand
GCTGTTGGGCTAGAGAGAGAGAGAGAGAGTAGGAATGAGAAGGGTAAAAAGCTAGAGAAATCTAGAGAGAGAGAGAGAGAGTAAAAATAAAAACGCGAAGGGTAAAAAGCTAGGGAGTGGAAGAGGGATGAATAGGGCACGTTCACTTTCTCATGCAAGCCTGGACATTCCACTGTTCCCATGCAAAAGCGTGTAATGCGCTGTTCTTCCTCCTCCTCCTCCTCCTCCTCCTCCTCCTCTTCCCTTTTGGAGTTATTGGGACAACAACTAGACACTTGTACTAGAACTTTTCATGCGTAGGTTCACATGTGAGCTCTTACTTTAGGAACTTTTTACGAGAATAACAAATGCTTATCGATCTGTCCTTAAAAGTCTTATGATTTTGGTTAATATATACCAAGTGTATGCATGTTAATATTAGGCTCATTTTCACCTTGGTACCCCCGAAGTTGACCTGCTTTTACTTTCACTCTGATATCCCTAGGTTTTTTTTTGCAACGCATTGATATATATCTCAAAGCTTCAACTTCCTTTCACTTTGACGTCTCCATCCGTGTTTAGTTAGATACTTTGAGAACGTTTGACGACTTTTTTCTTATAATCCACTAGCTTATAATCCACAAATAATGGCTAAGTTAAGTGATTATTATCCAAAGTGGTTGGTAACTTTATGGGATTATAATTCATTTCCAATGGTAGAGTGTTTGGCAAATGAGTTGGCTTTTGATCCACCATTGTTCTCAAAATGACTAAAAAGGAGTTGGCGACGGAGAAAGAAGGCTTTGAAATTTTCTTAAATGCAAAGGGGTAAAAAAAGATCTTTTACTTGGTCAAACTATGCGGCTTCTAAGCCACTAAAAAATAAGATGGGTTACCAATCTTATTTTTTCTGACAATAAACCAAAATAAGCTATTTACCAAACATGCACCAGTGACTTATAAGCCAAAAAAGTGGTTTATAAGCTACTTTTACCGGTTGCCAGACTTGTGCGCTCTTTGTTAAATTTATGTTGTATTTGTATTCATTTTACCCTGTTGTTACTGAGGATCCAAACACCCAAATTTTCCTGTAGTAATTGGTAGGTGTTTCATTTTGTAAGCACATGATTAAAAAAAAAATTCTAACGAAACAGTTGGAGGAGGTGATCCAACATTTAATTTAATTTTTTTTTTCAAATTAATGACTCGTCAAGGAGATTCCACACTTCTTTTTCTTACAGAGTGGCA
>NC_033794.1:116398329-116420528 GCF_001876935.1 Asparagus officinalis | reverse complement strand
CATCATTCTAGCTAATGTAACAGGGTTAGGCTCAGACAGGGGTAGTATGAGGGAGGAGACAACTTGTCTATGATAAATTATAGATTGTTAGTCTCATCCGAATTTAGACATGAACGGAAAACACTAACAAGCATCTATTTATCTATATTCAACAAATTGAGATAGAGCTACGGCTAAAACATGGCCCTTTTGTGCTTTTCTAATCAAGGTTTTCCCTTCTAGCTAATGTGACAAAACAAATTGATCAGAGAGTTATTGCAAACGTCAATTCTTGGATACCTATTTAAGAGTATTGATAATTTGTGGGGAATGAATTTAAAATAACTACGGTATAATTTCAAATTTTAATATAGTGACAAAAATTTTTAAGATAAGATTGAGGCAAGAACTTATGCAACTAAAAGCATGTGTATTAAGTATCGGTGAGAAAGGGACGATGTATAGCGGAAATGCAATCTCTCCTCATCTTACATAGTTGAGAAGAAATTGAAGAAACAAATAAATCAATCAACTTAGGAAATCAAGAAGCAAAACGATCATATAAAACATGGGACTTTTAACGAGAAAAATCCTTGCAGGTGAAAATCCTGAAGACATACATGTCCACCATAAAAGATCCATTATGTTGAATTCCACTTCTATTTTTGTTGGGGGCCGATACGCCCACCTCGCTGTGAAAGCGAATCACCTCGAGATAAAGTCCTGGCTTTTGTTTTCACAAAACACAAGCCAAACTCAATGTTCCAGTTTCAATATGAAACAAGAACAAAAGTGAATATCTCAGCGATGTGAGATATACACTCTTCCCAATATCAGATCTAAGTCAGAATATTGAGGGAACCAACCAACACAAGCAATAACCAATACAATAAACGAGACACGAGATTTACGAGATTCAGAAAACTTGTCTACGTCCATGGGGAGGGGTAAAGAGAGATTTCACTATGATGGAGAACACCAACGACTTGTACAACCCACAAGCTTGCCCAAAGTTGAAGCTTTGATTCTTACCCAAGAGAAGATGACCTCTTTCTTGTAAAATTCCTCCAAGCACTCAATCTTTTCTCTCCTCAAGATCTCACCTTTTAAATTTGAAAAACTCTCTGCTTTTTCTTCTCTAAGCAGCCGACAAAACCCTCTACATAAACCCTAAAATGAGGTTCCTATTTATATCAAGAAAACAGACCTAAGACAAGCCCAAAACAGATCTGGAAACCCGCTATCACTGTTCACCCGAGACACCATTTGGTGTCTCGGGTGAATAGCGCCGAGACACAAAATAGTGTCTCGCACTGTTCATGCACTGTTCACAATTGTCCACATCGTACATCATTTGATAAACCTCAAATGTTGGACGAACACCAGAAGAAACACCACAAACATTACCGGAGAGATCTGAAGCGCCAAACCAGGCCAAAACCAGCTGCATCATAATACCATGGCTGCCCAGCTGCATCATAATACCATGGCTGCCCAGCTGCACCATTATATCATGGCTGCATACGTACCCTCTGACCGGGATCAAGCTAATCGTAGTTCTGCATATTGTTCTCCATATAATTCTAATACCAGTCTCCACCTCACCCCATCACCGTCCCGAAGGGCTATATCCTCTTGGGCAGATCAACATGGGCTGATATGAAGCAAGTCTAAGCAATACTGAAACTTACTACCTATTACCATCTTGGTCAACATGTCTGCGGGATTCTCATTTGTGTGCACCTTCATGAGAGAATTATCACCTTCATCTATGACATCCCGCACAAAATGATACCTGACGTCGATATGCTTAGTACGAGCATGATGAACTTGATTCTTAGCCAAATGAATTACATTCTGGCTATTGCACCACAAGTTCACGTAATCCTGCTCAATCCCCAAATTATCTAAAAGATCCCACAACCATAATGTTTCCTTTACTCCCTCTGTCATGACTATATACTCAGCCTCTGTAGTAGAAAGTGTCACTGTAGCCTGTAACATCGATCGCCAACTAACTAGAGCATAATGTATTCTGAACACATAACCGGTAGTAGATCGTCGTTTATCTAGATTGTCCGCATAACCTGAATTTACAAACCCATTAATCTGACACGTATCTCCACCAAAACACAAACCCGTATCAACGGTATCCTTTAAGTACCCCAAGACCCATTTTACTGCTTCCCAATGTGTCTTTCCCAGATTCTTCATGAACCTACTGACAACACTGACCGTCTATAGAATATCTAGACGTGTACACACCATTGCGTACATCAAACTGCCAACTACACTAGCATAAGATACACGCTTCATGTGTGCCTTCTCTTCTGCTGTAGTGGGAGAATATTGACCTGAGAGTCTGAAATGTGGAGCCAATGGAGTCATCACTAACTTAGCACATTGCATCACAAACCTTGCGATAACCCGCTCAATATAGCCCTTTTGACTTAAGAACAATCGCTGATTTGTCCGCTCTCTTCTAATCTCCATACCCAGTATTTTCTTAACAGCACCCATGTTCTTCATCTCGAACTCTTTACCAAGTTGAGATTTTAGTCTATCTATCTCCACCTTGCTTCTCGAAGCAATAAGTATGTCACCCACATACAAAAAAAGATAGATATAATCACCTCCATGAAGCTTCTGAATATAGACATAATAGTCATAATCGCTTCTGAAAAACCCATGCTTTAGCATGAAGGAGTCAAATTGCTTGTACCACTGCCGAGGATATTGTTTCAATTTATAAAGTGATTTCCTCAAGCGACATATCTGATGCTCCTTATCCTTAACCTTGTAACCCTTAGGCTGATGCATATAGATTTTTTCCTCTAAGTATCCGTGCAAGAAGGCCGTTTTAACATTGAGTTGTTCCAGTTCAAGATCACTATGAGAAACAATACTCAGTAGTGCACGAATAGAAGTGTGTTCCATCACCGGAGAAAAAAATCTCATTATAATCTACACCCTCTCTTTGTGCAAACCTCTTAGCCACTAGCCTAGCTTTGTATCTTGTACCTTGTATCGCCGAGCTCGGAAGGATTCTCCTTTCTCTTGTACACCCATTTACAACCAATAGCTTTCCTCCCTACGGGCAATGGGACTACCTCCCACGTTTGGTTCTTCCGAAGAGATTCTATCACTAGTAGAAAATTACACATCCTAGACGGAAAATTCCGTCTAGAAAAATCAAAAATCCGTCTAGAATGCTACTGGGTTTTGCTTGGTTCTTCCTCATGTCCTATAGGAGAGCCCTAGATGCAATGAATAGTTAAACACAATTTGGAGTGTTTGCACTTAAATTCCCCAAAGTTTATTATGCTTTTATTTTTGATATTCTAAAAAAAATTGAAAAAAAAAACTCTAAACACTAGTAGAAAATTACACATCCTAGACGGAAAATTCCGTCTAGAAAAATCAAAAATCCGTCTAGAATGAGTATTCTAGACGGAATTCCGTCTAGAATACCCGTCTAGGAAGTTTCCGTCTAGGATACTGTATTCTAGACGGAAATTCCGTCTAGAATACATCCTAGACGGATTATTCTAGACGGAAAAAATTTCCGTCTAGAATAGGTATCCTAGACGGAAATTTCCGTCTAGGATACCCATACTAGACGGAATTTCCGTTTTTTATTTTTTTTTAAATTTTTTTTATTAGAAAAAACATTCTAGACGGAATTTGAGCATCCTAGACGGAATTTCCGTCTAGGATACTATGCTACAGTGTTTTTTTTTTTTTTTTTTTTTGCTTTCTTGGTATCCAGGCTAATCCTTCATCCATTTTAAGAAACATGTACAATACACCAAGATCATCTTTGTAAGGTGAACAATGTGCCCAAAATCCATAAACAAATTACCTGACGTCAACATGAATAACAAAGCAATTTATGCAACCAAATACATGGTAGAATTGAATATATGTAAGTGATCATATAATTCATATAATTAACTACAAGAATGGAATCTTTGCATGAGTACAAATTACTACAAAAACCTCAATAAAAATAAAAAAAACACAAAAAACAACATGGTAGAATTGAATATATGTAAGTGATCATATAATTCATATAATTAACTACAAGAATGGAATCTTTGCATGAGTACAAATTACTACAAAAACCTCAATAAAAATAAAAAAAACACAAAAAACAACAAAAATTTAAGAACTAAACTGCAACTGAGTTGCTAATCAAGTTGCATCCTCGCTGCCTAGCATCAGATCTGACGACCAGAACACTACTCCATCCTACACCCAAAAAACAAAACATCACAATTTCAACTCTTCAAATATTTAGCATAGAACTTAAGTTCTGGTATATGCTAAAATTAAATATTTATAAGTTATAACTTCTATTTCATGCAACTCAGGCATATAACTTATAAATATTTATAAATTATAACTCCACTTAATTTTAGCATAGAACTTATAAAAGATTAATCTTTTATAAGTTATAACTTCTATTTCATGTAACTCAGGCATTTTAATAGATGTATCTAGCATGTAATATAAAATAAGTAAATTTTGTCCCATGGATGAATCTTTTAACATTTTCTACATTTTGTATCCCATTATCACTTAAAAATTGCAACAATAGACAATGTTAACTGGTTGCCAACTATTGAGGAAAACAGATATATCAGTCTAAATGATGTACCTGAGCTATGTAATCCTTCAACTTAATGCTGATGGACTCATGTAATGCTCGTTCAGCAAGCTCATACATCACACTATTGCCATCTGGGCCACTAGTTTTTTCCTTCTGTAAATATCTGAAAGAAAAACTAATTTAAAGAACAGAATGAACTACAAGATGCAGTAAGAGACATCCTTACCTTTGCTGCACAAGTACCTCCAGTGTTTGCTTAGTGCTTCCAAAGAACACATGGTCTTCATCACTGTCATTTTACTAAGAACACATGGTCTTCATCACTGTCATTTTACTCCCATTCTGTCCACCAGTCGATTTCTCAATAAAGCCACTGAGTACACGAGATGTGAGAATAACCGGTATCAAGTTAGAATTTACTTGTGAAACAAGAAAGTTAGTGTAATACCCCAACCCTTGAGAGGGTGATGTGATTAGTATTGATAGATTTGATTGGAATACTCATACCACCAAGATGCATCTTCTTTTCAGGAACCCAACTCCTAGAAACTCCAAAGTTAAGCGTGCTTGGCTTGGAGAAATTCTAGGACGGGTGACCCCCTGGGATGTTTTCCAGGGAGCACGTGAGTGAGGACAAAATGTGCTGAAAAGACACGTGGTGGTTTGTGAGGCCAGTCCATCAGATCTAATAGCGTACCAACTCCGGGATTCCGGGGCAGGGCGTTACAAATGGTATCAGAGCCAAGCCAACCGGAATTGTGAGAGCTAAGTGCTATGCGGCGCAAAGTGCTACGTCGAGAGGGCGGGAGCCACCTCTTGAGGCCATAGGAGCCACCTCTAGAATCTCACACGGATGGTACGGTCTTGGATGATATGATTTGGCACAACGAGGACGTTGTGAATTTAAGTGGGGGAGTATGTAATACCCCAACCCTTGAGAGGGTGATGTGATTAGTATTGATAGATTTGATTGGAACCTCTCGGATTGGAGCCACTCGCCGCACTTGTAACTCGCCGCACTTGTGGGTTCGGGGATTCAAACCCTAGAGAGATGAGACCGAAGGAGCTCCATTTATGAGAGAGAGAGAGAGAACGGAGGAGTTAGAATTACGGGGGAGGGCTTCTTATTTCGATTTTGGGCGAAAATTTGGGGCGGGGGAATTTCGATTTTGGGGGGAAAATTGATGTTTTTATTTTTTTTATATGGGCCCTAATATCCTAGACGGAAATTTCCGTCTAGGATGTATCCTAGACGGAAATTTCCGTCTAGGATACCTGGCTATTTAAAAAAAAATTTAAAAAAAGAAAAACCGTCTAGGATAAACATCCTAGACGGAAATTTCCGTCTAGGATGTTTATCCTAGACGGAATATTCTAGACGGAAAATTTTCGTCTAGTTTAATAACAAACTAGACGAAAAATTTTCCGTCTAGCATATTCCGTCTAGGATACTCGATTTTCTACTAGTGTATCTCTTCCTCCATCACAGTCAACCAACTCTCACTATCACTGTCCTGAATAGCTTCTTTGAATGTGACCAGTTCATCCTCCTCCACCGAGAGTGCGTACTCCACCAAATTTACCTGCCCATAGTACTTCAGAGGCTGATCTGACTTCTGAACTGGCTTGTATGCTCGCCTTGGCCTAGTGGAAGCCAAACTGTTACCGAGCTGCGATTGTTGTAATACCTATATATTTTTTTGTTGAACCTCCTCCCGTTCAAGCTCATCATCACTTTTTTCCTGAGTGTCTCCATGATCCACCTCTTGAACAGGACTAGAACCTGGTTAGTCTTTAGGTTTTATCTCAATCACCTAGAATTTTTGAGGTCCCAACAGTCTCAACACCATCATCCTCGGGCTCCCTAGCTTTTGATAAAGCTATCATGGATTTCTCATCAAAGGCAACATCTCTGCTAATCATAAACTTGGAATCTTCTGTACACCAAAGGCGATAGCCTTTTACGCTCTTTGCATACCCTAAGAATATTACCTTCTTAGCCCTCGTGTTAAGCTTTCCCTTATTGACGTGATAATAGGCTGTACATCTGAAAATCCTGAGCCTATCGTAATATGCATGCTCCCTGACCATACTGATAGGGTACATCACAATCAAATGTCAAATGTGGAGAACGATTCACTATGTAACAAGCTGTAGCAACTGCTTTTTCCCCCTATTCTTTGCCCAAACCGGCATATGATCGCATACTCATTGTTTTCTCCGGCAATGTATAGTTTAGTCTCTCTGCGACTCCATTCTACTATGATATAGACCTGACTATCCAGTGTTGAGTAATACCTTCCTGATCACAGAACTTCTTGAAAGCACCATTCGTATACTCTGTACCGTTATCAGATCTCAGTATCTTCAATTTCCTGCATGTACTGTTCTCAACCATTACTTTTCACTTCTTGAATGTCTCGAATACCTCATTCTTATGCTTAAAATATAAATCCAAGTATACCTGGAATGATCATCTATAAACGAGACAAAATACCTGGAATTGCTCTTGAAAGTTGTCGGAGACGTACTCCAAACATCTCTCTTA
The DNA here is from genome assembly GCF_001876935.1 of Asparagus officinalis. NCBI lineage: Eukaryota > Viridiplantae > Streptophyta > Magnoliopsida > Asparagales > Asparagaceae > Asparagus > Asparagus officinalis. Next base: position 116,413,389 of record NC_033794.1, on the reverse strand, counting down.
AGGCATAGGATAATCGACGCTTGTGATTCGAGATCTAACTCTTCCTAATCCTTATCTGACATATATTCATCTTTCTTTTCTTTTCCTACTAAAGTCATGTGTAATTTTTGCGAAATCAACGAGTTTTTTCATTTGCATCATCAATAGGAAAAACCATTCTTCCCATTGAACTTTTCAATCTCATACTTTCCCACTTTGACTGTTTTACTGGTAGACACCATTCTCCGCTTGTTTTAGTAAATCCGCTTCTCTTAGAAATTTTAACAAATACCATGTGTGCACCACACAATAACCAAGCACCACCTCAAATTGGAAGTTCTACCACCACAAATCTGTTAGCCTTTATGTTTTGATGATGATTTCCAACCATCATTATTGGTACTAATTGCTTATTAAGTGGCATTATAGATTACAATAATTTTAAGCATGTTAGACCTTTATTGGAGGATTGGATGAAACAACAAGCTACAACGATGATATCCAAGGAGGTGGAGGCAAAGTGATGAAGCAAAGCTTTCAAAGAGCCAAGCTACAACGATGATATCCAAGGAGGTGGAGGCAAAGTGATGAAGCAAAGCTTTCAAAGAGCACAACATACAAGAGAAGAAAGTGATGAAGCAAAGCTTTCAAAGAGCACAACATACAAGAGAAGCTTCATCAATATAGAAGCAAATATTAAGACTCAAGCTATGTACTTATATGTGAGAGATATTTGCATTTTTATTTCTCTTTAGTGTTTAATGTAGGCAAGTAATATGATAGATTACATTTGAAGTTCTTGGGATCACACACACAATATTTCAAATCTCGTATTTCTAACAATTTCACTAAACATGACATTTCACAAATACGAGGATCTTTTTGGAAAATTGTTTATCAAATAAGTTTATTTTTATGTTTAAAAACTTTTCCTAAAGTTTTATATTTTTTTGGAATTTATTTACTATTTTTTAAATGCCCTTGAAATGCATTTATCACTATTCAAAACAGGCTGATTATATGTTATCAGTCGACTGATGCAATGTATCAGTCGACTGAAGAAACTAGCCAGAATCATTATAAGTTTCTGCTTTTGTGACAGACGATCTATCAGTCGACTGATGAATCCTTCAGTCGACTGATGAGCTCTTCAGTCGACCGACAAGCTGCAAACCGCTTACAACGGTCAGCTCATCAGTCGATTGACGAACCCCGTCAGTTGACTGATAAGCTTCCAATGGCTAGTTTTGTCCTGTTTCCAAATTTTTTGGGTTTTGAATGTTTTTGTCTTTTTTGTTTTGGGGTTAGGGCTGATCTCTTGAATGCTTATAAATACCCAGCTACCCCATTCATTTTAGAATCTAAGAAATCCTTGAGAATTTATTGAGTTTGTGTTTTGGTGTTTAAAAGAGCTTCAACTTTCAAGAGAATTTATTGAGTTTGTGTTTTGGTGTTTAAAAGAGCTTCAACTTTCAATTCTCTCAATTTGTTTTCACACTTGCAAATCCGTTTGTGTTTTGGTGTTTAAAAGAGCTTCAACTTTCAATTCTCTCAATTTGTTTTCACACTTGCAAATCCTAAGCTTCAATTGCAATCTCTTCATCTTGTCGTATAACTGTTGTAAGAGAGCTTCTTTTCTTTCATTTGTAACGTGTGGAGAGTTTGATCTCGTGGAGATCTACTGTGTGGTTGTGAGATCTCAAGAGAAGATTGTTGTGTAGAAGTTTCAGCTTCCAAATCGGGTTGTGATAGTAAAATTCTCCTCGAGAGTGGGGAACGAGGATGTAGGTTGGAGGACCGAACCTCGTGAACATATCACATGTCACAATTGACTAACTATTCCCTAACTCATCTCCTTTATATTACCTCTGTGTTTGAATGTTTCAACGCAGGGCTTGGACTCTGCATTTAAATGTTATAACACATGGCTTGGACTCTGTGTTTGAATGTTTAACACATGGTCTAACCTCTGTGTTTGAATGTTTAACACAAAGTCTGACCTCTACATTTGAATATTTAACGCATGGTCTAACCTCAGTGTTTGAATGTTTTAACACAGGGTTTGAACTCTGTGTTTGCATGTTGTAACGCAGGGTCCAACCTCTGCGTTTGAATGTTTTAACGCAAGACTTGGACTCTGTATTTGAATGTTTAACGTAGAGTTCGACCTCTGCGTTTGAATGTTTAATGCAGGGTCTAACCTTTGCGTTTGAATGTTTTAACGCAGGGCTTGGACTCTGCATTTGCATGTTGTAATGCATGGTCTAGCCTTTGCGTTTGAATATTTTAGCACAGTACTTGGACTCTGCGTTTGAATATTGTAACGCAGGGCTTGGACTCTGCATTTGAATTTTGTAATGTAGGGCTTGGACTCTGCGTTTGAATTTTCAACGTAGGGTCTGACCTCTGCGTTTGAATGTTTTAATGCAGGGTCTATCCTCTGTGTTTGAAGGGGTTCGACCTCTGCAGTTGAGTTTTGTCTTTTATGCTTCATCTTTGCACTAACTGATTGCTCTCTTTCTTGGCAGTGCCTTATGCCAATGAACCCCTCATGTTTCGCCATCACTTTAGTCATGAAGGTGGTGTAGACTTAAATATGCAATTTAATCTGTGTCAGGAACTCCTAATTTTTCAAGATGCCGACAAGGAACGTGCCACTTTGATCACCCGAGCTAGCCCGACCGTACTTAGGACTTTAGTCACAGATGCCCAGTTTGAAACTGAGTCTCGTACGAAATTCACCAAGCTAACATTTCTGTTTGGGGATAACATTGTCATTCAGAAAGACATCACATATGGTGGAAATTACAAGTGGTTAAGACAAATAGGAGATCGCCATTTCTTCCTTCCTAACATACAGAGGATGTTTCCTATCTCATATTATCAATATGCTTTCGTCTTCAGACATATGAATTGGGATCTTGTGAGAGAATAGGATAGAGTAGCAATTAGGACTCTGACTTTTATTGGTGTGCATATCGTAGGCTACAACCGATATGTGTCAGTTTTAGAGCCATGCTTATTCTCAAGAGCGTACCCTATGGGGGAAACAGCTAGTCCAGCTAACACCTTCATGCGAAGATTTTTGGCTGTGAAAGGAGATTTCCCTTCTTTAGTGTTTAGAACTCCCGGATGGGTACATTCCACCAGAGCAGGGTGGTGTACAAGAATAAAAAAATTGTATTGAAAGAGTTTGAGGGGCCGTTAGCTCAATCTGGGCTCGACTGCCCTATAATGGCTACCAGATATGATGGAGAGGTACAATCCGAAAGCGTGTACATTCTTCACTCCAGTTGGGGAATTAGGATTTGCTATCCATGAAATGTATGATGTTTTCAGCCTTCCCTTTGGAGATTTACCCTATGAAGAGTTTATCCTAGGGTCGAGTGAGCTTAAGATTTTGAAGAAGACCAGCCCTGAGATCTATGACACTCTATTGGAGGTGATGTGTCATTTTAAAATTTGTACCTAACTAACGGGGACACGAGGAGGTGGCGTAAAGCAACTGTCCTAGGCCGAATATCTCTTCTAGAATTTATCTCACAAAGTTGCTACTGTGTCTCGTCGAGATGTGAGCACCCCTGAGACAATTTAAGCTTTGATCAATGACGCTACAGCTCATTATGTCAATAAGGGAAGAGAAGACGGCTTCCCTGCTCAGACTAAGTTCGAAAGCTTCCTCCACCAAGCTGCCACTCCCATTTTTGACATGGCTTTGCCGGTGGGGTTTCTCATGTTATGGCTAAAATGATGTGTCGTTCCCACTAGACTGATAGATGTCGTGATAGCAGAAGTAGTCTATCCGGCTGTTCTCTTAGCTCATGGGAGACCTGTGAATTTACTTTCACTTATGGTATGATGTTTGTAGTATGGTCTGAGGGAGTTGTGCCTCGAATTCATTCATGTGAAAGAGATAGGCTCCGAAGGGAAGAAAATTTTGGTAACTCCTAATCCTCGAGTACCATTTCCATACCTATTTGTGTAGGCATTCAAAAATGTCAAAACTCAAAATGTGAAAAAGAGGGTAGAGAGAACGAACCCCTCCCCAATCGAAGACGAGGTTCGTTGATTAGTGAAGATAAACCTTGAGAATGAGAGTCGCCATGTAGCAAATCTCAACATCAAAAGACAAAGTTCATGAAACTGATCCACGGGATTCAGAGACCGTCATTGGATACGAGGTTCGAGGTTCACCAGTGGATATGAGCCTTAGAGCTCGTCATTGGATACGAGGTTCGAGGTTCATTGGTGAATACGGGGTTCGAAGCTCGTCATTGGACACGAGGTTCAAAACTCATTACTAGTCATTCGTGAAGATGAGGTTCGTTAAAAGGGTACTCACAAGACTTACTACGTAGTTGGACTCAGCTATCGAAGATAAAGTTCATTAGTGAAAGCGAGGTTCGTCAGATGAAGTCAGTGAAGACAAAATTCGTCACGAGAAACTGGTATACTGCAAGGTTTGCTTGGTAAGACGAACCTCGAGGTTCGTCTTACTTGACGAACTCTGTTTCAATTGAGTTCGAGATTTGTCATCCACGTGGGATTTACCTATAACGGCTCCGAAGACTTAGTCAGCCACATGGGCTAATCTTCAGGAGCACATTACGACGTGCACTGATTTGGGGGAGACAGTTATGCCCCTCTACCCGTGATTGTAGCACGTCAGTTACGTGCTTAAACCCTATAAATAGCCATGGATGGCTACAGAGAAAAGGGTTGGTTAATTGAGACTTTTAATTATTAAAAATCAGAGCTTTTGCGTGTAAATCTGGAGTTTGAATTTTGATTCCAACCGGCTAACGAAGGTCAGAAGCTCTTGTGATCTTGGTCTGATCGTCAACGGGAGGCAAGCTCGACTCAAGCATCGGGGGAAGCATCCTTTCACCACCTAGAACCCACCTTAAACAAAAGAAAAGCTGAATTAATCTTCTCTTCCTCTGTAATTGAGAGAGAGTGTAAGTGATTGTAAGGGTTTCGTACTAAGTGATCGAACCCATTTCTTAAAACAAGAGAATCAATCAATCCTTAAAATTTTCAACCCTACAATTTGATGGCATGGTACGTATCTCATTGTCCTCACCTAATGAGTGCACCATCTTCCTCCGACAATGTATTCATCCCCCTTCGTACAAAGGTTAGAAAAAGCCACTTGGGAAGGAACGTACGTAGTAAGGGTTCGTCAAATCTTATCGAGAGATCTCAACTATCATATATTCCGTTGCTTCCTGAACTTTGAAGGTGGGGGATATAGACATGTATTTCAAGACACAGCTGGCCCGAATGATTTTACTCGATTAGATAGAGGAGTCTTTCATTGGTTACTCAACATTAAACCAGGTTATTTCTTTTTCTGACAGAGTGAGAAGTGTATAATTGAGATGTACCAACCGTACAGGTTTGCCCGATAGTTTAGATACGATCAATTATACATTGGGAATCCATGGGCTTAGCTTGCAGCCATTGGTAATCTATACGAAGGAGCTCGGGCCTGGTACTATTCTATAGCAGGCTACACTAGAGCTACATTCAGATTACCTCACAAGACACCCAACTCTTTTACCTCTATGGCTTTATGCAACTGCTATCACACAGATTCTAAGATGCCTGATTACAACCTGAATTTGTCTGACTTACAGGAAATTAGAAAAATATATTCATCAGGAAAAGGATCTCGAGTATCTCGTCTGAAAGGCATCAGCGAGTTCTTATCCTATGAGGATGAAGCTAAAGAAAAAGAGGGCGACCAGGGACCAGAGAGTGCTCAAGAGGGAAGTCTTAGGGCTGCCAAAACTCTAAGAATAATGGCAGCTAGAAAAAGAGCTCTTACCGAGGAGGAAGTGGGTCAGTACGAGAAACGTACTCGTAGAAAATTGTTAGCAGATTCTCCTTCGCATAAATTAATGGCAGATGATTTCAAGTTCGCTGAGAGAGAGGAAAAACAAGAATCTGCCACGGTAAGTCTTCCCCCTCGCACTGGACTTTGTTCCATGGGTCCTGCTTTATCAAGTAGATTTTCATCCTATCACCGCTTGGGTGAGGAAGAGGGTGAGGGTGAGACATTTGCTGGGGATGCAGAGTCTTTCCCCATAATGGACCATGTTGCTTCAACATCTCTGGGTCAAGCTTCGGATGTCGCTCCTCCAACCATAGAGGTGATGCCTACAACATCTCAATCTAAAGTAGATAGGACTCCCGCAGATGAACCTGTAGTGGTCGAACTTTAAAACTTAACAAAAATCAATCTCCTGTCACTTTAGTATTATTACCACCTATAGGGGATATAATCCCCAGCCTAACAACAGGAATCATGACTAAGACATCTGCAGTCATGAGTTATCCTGGACCTTCAGCTGCAGATGATGAGGAGGAAGTGGATTATGATACTTCTTCCTACGGTGACGGTGCTGATGAGAAGGAAGATGATAGTGATGATAATCTTGGTGATTGGGATGTTCCACCATCGCTCTCTTCTGATAAGGCGTTGGCCTACATCCCTCCTTCTCCCATCGGTAAGTGTTGTCCACTCTGAACTTTTTGGTATTTTCCTTTTTGTATACTAACTACTTTCTTGTGTAGGATCTCCAACTCACGAGGTCGCTGACTCAACATTGCCTCCCGATAAACAGGCAATAACTACTTCTCTCCCGGAGAAAGCACCGATATTGGCAACTTTTTCATCAAAGCAGCAGGTGATGACAACTCCTCCATCAGAGCAAATACAGCTAGTGACAACTCCTCCACCAGAGCAAGCACAGATGGTGACAGCTCCTCTACAAGAGAAATTACCTCCGTTCACAATTTCTCTCAAACCTGCGGAGGCTGAGAGTACGATAAGCTCAGCCCAAGCGGGGGTGCTCATGGCTCTTCCTTCAAGTCCTTCATAATTAAATATTGTAATGGCTTCTCCGGCTTCTTCACCATCATCACAAACCGTTCTCATACAGAGATCTACAACTTCGGGAGCTCGGGCGACATCCTCTGTCACTTCTCTAAGTTCGGTGGTCATTCCCTCCAAGCGTAAAATTCTTATGAGGCAGTTGGAGGATATGATAAAGATGACGATCGAAGAAGTCAGTGCTGGACGAGCTTCATTTGATTCTTTCAGGCTAATATTTTTGAACTGTTTCAGCAATATCAAATATGTGGACAACGCTCAATGGTTTCGTCACTGCTCAGATAATGTATCTCAATTGGAAGAGGACTTGAAATCTTTAGAGGAACTGCGCTGTGCTGATCTTGCTACTCGGATTACATCAACTTTTGCTGATTTCCAGGCCAAAGCAGCACATAAGTATAAAGTTCTACAAAAGAGCATGGCTGAAAGAGAGCTTGAGACTGCATTCTTGCAGGGTTAATGTGTTCAGAAGCAAGAAGCCGTGATTGCTTCTAGTACTGCTGTACAGACGTCTTGAGCAGAGATTGATTAATTAGAGGTGGAGTTGGCCTGACATAAGGATGAGCTTGATCGAGAAGAAGAAATCCTGAACAAGCTCACAATTGAAAGTGTAAAGACTTACGCCACTTTTTGTTCGTCGGTCCAGGCTCTTGAGCTTGCTCAAAAGAAAGCTACCATGGCAATGCCGGACAAAAATGAACTTAGGAAGAAAGCTAAAATAATGGTACAAGCTGCTCATGAGGAAAATGTTTCTGCTATTAAGTTCTGGCTTGCATCTCTCAACTTTATGAGCCCAGAGGCTTAATTATGTATTGCTATTTTTGGTTGATAAGAACAAAATTTTGTATCACTTCTTAATGTTTTGAATAAAAAGTAATATCATTCTAGTTTTTCACTGTTTCTTATGTGTCACCTTCTGACTTAAAACAATGAAAAATCCATTCACGAAGCAAGATTTAATACTTATCTTTATTATCACTTATGATAATTTTAGAAAGCTTCAATATGCTAGGGATTATTGTTACCTTCTGGACTTAATATTCTGTTTAAGAATCATCAAACCCTTGGAGTTGATTGTCATTCTTCTGAAAAGAGTTGACAAACTTGTTCCCTCATGTGTTGCGTTTTTACTTGAAACACCAAAGGAAACTTATATGTGTTAGAGGTGTAATATTAACGTGGCAAAAAAAAAAATTATGATCAGGGTAACTTTGAGGACCTATCGCTCTAATGGTGAGAGTCGATAAGTTGATTTTGTCAGAGGTGTAAGGTTAACGTGACGAAAAAAAATATTACGATCAGGGTAACTTTGAGGACCTATCGCTCTATTGGTGAGAGTCGCTAAGTTGATTTTATCAGAGGTGTAAGGTTAACGCGATGAAAAAATATTACGATCAGGGCAACTTTGAAGACCTATCGCTCTAAAGGTGAGAGGACCTATCGCTCTAAAGGTGAGAGTCGATAAGTTGATTTTGTCAGAGGTGTAAGGTTAATGTAACGGGAAAAATGTTTGTGTCACTTGAATACAATTTTGGGGGACTTAGCGTCTTGCTGGGGAGAATTGCTAAGTGATTTTATTATTCAGGGTGATAAATTTGATACTTTTGTGATTTGAACAAGATTTGAAAACTTATCACTCTGCTGAAGAGAGTTGATAAGTTGGTCATTTATTACTTTGCTAAGGAGAGTTAATAAATTGATCATGAATTGAGTGACTTTGGGGACTTATCGTTTTATTGATGTGAATCAATAAATTGATTTTGACATAAGAATTGTTGCTGCATTGAAAGTTATGCAAGCTAAATCAGGCTCTGCGGGGATAACGGTCGCCACAGGTGTGATGTTACCTCAGCGATAATAGAGAATTATGTTAACTGAACCATCTTAGACCCTGCTGAGGAGATACAGATATTTTAACATTACTCTATTAAAAGAGTTCTTGAACGCAAGAGTGGACCTTTTGTTTAGAACAATCGGAACGCAGTGGTGAGCTCTACGTTTGGGATTTGAACGCATGGGTTAGCCCTGTGTTTGGGATTTGAATGCATGGGTTAAGTCTAACTGACTTCTATCCATTAATGCTGAGTTTGTGTTTAAAAAAATGGTTAGGATTCTTTCCTAGAATCTCGAACCGCCTTAACAGCTTGATGGCTGTTATAAATAGACCTGAGCGATTAAATCAAGAGTCATTCGACTCTTTTTTCGTCTTGATTCTGTGAACGAGAGCTCTCATTAATTTCGACAAGATCTTCGATGATCTCCGTCTTCTCCGATCAGTAGCATCCATGGCGCCACAGAGAATGAGCTCCGGCTTTAAGAAAGTCGTGGGAATGACTTCAGAAATACCGCTGGTTGAAGACGCTGGCGGTGTTCTTACTTCCACGACGATGCCACCGCTGCTGCCGCCACCAGGTGGGCTCTTCTACTCTAGTAATGCTGACCAGGGTAACTTGTTTCGACAAGTTTTTTTCAAAATCCTAAATGGGTTCTTGACAACGAGGAAGATGACTCATTTCCTTTTAACTGAAACGCAGAGTTGGGACTCTGTGTTAGTTATGAAACGCAGAGTTGAGACTCTGTGCTAATTATTAAACGCAGTTTTGGACTCTGTGTTAATTATAAACCGCACTTTTGCATTCTGCGTTTGAGATTGAAAATGTGGGTCTTGACCTCTGCGTTTGAGATTGAAAATGCGGGTATTGACCTCTGCGTTTGAGATTAAGAACGCGGGTGTTGACCTCTGCGTTTGAATCTAAGAATGCGGGTGTTGACCTCTGCGTTTAAGATTAGGAACGCGGGTGTTGACCTCTGCGTTTGAATCTAATCCTTTGGACTTATATTAGCAACTTGTTTCAGTTACTAATCTTTGCTTTTGGTTTTGCAGTACTTTTTCCTAATGTGTCGCTTTCCTATGACCATCATTTTGGATACAGGGGTGGTTTAGATGACAACGAGTTTTTTGGTCTTCATGAGAGAATTCCTCTATGCACTGTCCCTGATTTAGAGCAGACAAATTTGATCATGGAAGCCAGATGTTCCACCTTGAGGACTTTGATCACAAACCCGGATCTGGAGACACTAGCAGGCCATGACTAGTTCACAAAGCCAACATTCTTGTTTGGAGATCGTATAGCGGCAAATGACAAACTTATACATGTGGAAGATTTCAGCCTACTACACAGAATCAATAACTGTTTCTTCTTTCTCCCGTGCATAAAGAGAATGTATCCACTCTCCTATTTTCTAAGTGTCAGCTGCCGTAGGAGTTTAGCTTTTGAGCTTGTCAAGGAGAGGGAAAACTATAAAACTTTGAAAATTTTGAAAATATTATTATAAATGATAATAAATAAGTTTTATTATAATTGATAATTATTTTAGGATGAATGGATCAGATTGAAATCGATTTGAGACCGATTCGCAGTTTCAGTCTCGGTATCGCAAGTCTACTGAAAACTGATACTATTTTACTTTCAGTAATTTTTTTATTGATCACATGGGCACGAGATTTACACCATTAATCTTAGAATATCGAGAACATGCTGTGGGTAAAGTTTCATTGAGTTTTGATGATAGAGACTGAAACCCAATTTTTAAATAACAAAATAATATTCATATATTACTATTTTATTTTTAGTAATTTTTCTATTGATCAGATGGATGTAAGGTTTGTACCATTGGTCGTAGAATTTTAATACGGTGTTGTGATTAAAGTTTTGTTGTGTTCTGACAACAGAGATCGAAACACTATTTTGAGATGGTATTACGTCTACTGATATATGTCGTATTTGTATTTTTAATAATTTTTCTATTGATTATATGAACAAGATGTTTACACCATTGATCTTAGAATGACGAGATGGTTCTATAGGTAAATTTTCGTTACTTTCTGAGAACGAAGTCTGAAATCCTATTTTTAAAATAATATAAAATATTATATATTATTTTTTCTCTCTTTTTCCTATGCCACCAACCCCGCTGCTCTCACCCTCTATAAAAGGGTCCCTCCCCCTCACTCTCTTCTCACAAAGCAGCGGGAGAATGGAGAGAGAGAAGGAGAGAGAGAGAGAGAGAGAGAGAGAGAGAGAGAGAGAGAGAGAGAGAGAGAGAGAGAGGAGAGAGAGAGAGAGAGAGAGAGGAAGAGAAGGAGAGAAAGAGAGAAAGAGAGAGAGAAGGGGGGAGAGAGAGAGAGAGAGGGGAACAAAGAGGAAAAAAAAGAGGAAAGAGGAAAGAGGAAAGAGGATTCTTGCAATTATGAGAGCAGGAACATATAATGATCCCAATTTCAGAGATCAATAAATGCAAGTTCATCTCTTTCCAAACTCATCCCCATTTAGTTTTGATATTGATAAAAATTGATGAATTTTAGATCAAATCCCAAAAATAAAGAAAAACATGCTATTGATGAAAATTGATGAATTTTATATCAAATCCAAAAAATAAAGAAAAGACATGATATTGATGAAAATTAGTAAATAGAATATAAGACCAAATTTCTAAAGACATGATATTGCTAGCTAGAACTATACGTATTTGACCAGCATCGGATTACTGTTACTATTCATACATACGTGTACTATTCATAAACATGATTACTATTTGTTTTCAGCGAAAGTTGTTTCCATTACAGATTCCATTAAAACTTCGATCATTTACAAAGAATTACAATGAAAATAAAAGAAAATACAACTCTCGAGAAAATAACACAGAAATTATTTATCAACTCCTGCTTTTGTGGGACTTTGCCTGTACCGGGAACGCTTTAGTTCGTGGACCACCAATTCGTAGATCGAGAGGTTGTTTAGGGATCTCTCCTTCGTTTATCGAAGTAAAGATTTGAAAACGAATATCTTATCGATGTAAGATGTTCGTTCTTCCAAAGATCAAGTCTGAGCTTAGATCTCTAGGATTCACCAAATGATGCTTGTCAAAGGGTGAAAATTCTCTCTTTCTTTCTCAAAATCACCAAAGACTCAAGTCTCTTCTGCTCCAAAAATGCTCTCTGTCCTTTGCTTCGTGTTTAGGGAGGTATTTATAGGGGTCTCAGTGCACCACAGTTGAAACGGGGGCAAAATAACTGCCCGAATGATTTCTCTTTGGCCGCTGCAGTCTATACTGCCGCGGCTATTGGCGCGGCAGTATAGGCTATGTTAACTTTCACTGTTATATGTTAACTTTCATAATAATATGTAAACTTTCATCACAACATGTTAACTGTCGGCTGAATATGTTAACTTTCATCATAATATGTTAACCTTCACTACTACATGTTAACTTTCACCATAATATGTTAACTTTCTTCATAACATGTTAATTTTCAACTGAACATGTTAACGTTCACCATAATAAAATTCTTACATTCTTACAACTGATATTGCTTGAATACACAAATGAAGATGTTAACTTTCAGCTGGATAAAATGCCTTGGTGCTAAAACTACTTTCAGCTGGATAATTTTAAGCTAAACATGTTAACTTTAATTTGATAACATGCAACTTTGAGATGAACATGTTGGCTTTCAACTATACACGTTGACTTTCAAATTCTTCTCCAAAGTATCTCAGACTCATCATTTTTTGAGAGGAGTCTGGGACACTTTGGATATGATAAGCTTTTCTCGCAATTTCTCCAGTGCTTTGTTGGGAAAGTTGCGTAGAATGGTCCGCGAATGGCTTTAATTCTTGACTTCTTCATCTTTTAGCTTATTCAGTGCTTCAGCTGAATAAATTAAATTTAAGCTGAAAATGTTGGCTTTAACCTGAACAAGTTAACTTTCACGTGAGCATGTTAACTCTCATATGTATATGTTAACTTTCAAGTGTATATATTAACGTTTAGATTTATATGCTAACGTTCACGTGAACATGTTAACTATTAGCTGTATATATTAACTTTCATCTGCATATGTTAACTTTCTTATGAACATGTTATATTTCATCTCTGCACGCTAACTATCAGCTGAATATGTTAACTTTCTTATGAACATGTTATATTTCATCTCTGCACGCTAACTATCAGCTGAATATGTTAACTTTCAGCATAATATATTAATTTTCACTGTTACATATGTTAACTTTCAGCATAATATATTAATTTTCACTGTTACATGTCAGCTTCCTTATAACATAATAACATACAACTGAATATGTTAACTTGTCAAATGTACATGTTAAGTATTAGCTTTTCCTACTGACATTCAAGCAAACATGTAACTTTTCATTCGAGCCTGTTAAATATATGTTGTATCAAAACAAAACATAAATATATGGTAGCAAAAATACCATAAATACAATAAGAACAATAAAAGTCAAGCTTGTTGTAATGTTTATCATCCACATCAACTATTTACACAACTAAATTAATATACACAATAATCTTAGTATCCAGAGTTGGCTTGACACCCGACCTCTCCATCCGGCTAAAAACTTCCATAGCCATTTCGAGCCTTTTGACATGAGCAGCCCCATCAATAAAGTAATTGTAAAAGGTCCTCATATCTGATTCATTGATACCTGATTTCTTGTTCAGCAGTTCTAACTGCTTGTTCAGAAGAACTAGAACCTCCTCAAACTTTCCCATCTCACATTAGCTACCAACAACAGCTAGATACAAATTCCTAGTTGGGATATGCCCAGACTCTTGCATCTAAATTATTAGCTCAAGAACCACATCTACCTTCCCTAATGAAATGAATGCTCGAATCGAACTAGTGTATACAAAAGTATACGTAGACAATTCAACATCTCCGCCACCGAAGATATGCCGAATGGACCAAACCTTCTCCAACTCTCCTTGCTTGCAAATGCTCCAGTTACCGCGGCAACTCGTGCCGTCGCGCCTGAACGCGACAGTGTATGCTGCCGCGGTAACGCGCGACGGCCACGTCTGTCGCGGCTGCTTAGTGCGGGTTTTCTCGTCTGTTAGCCTTTTTGTTCAAATGTTTTCCAACTTTTCTTTTTAGTCCCCTTTCCTTCTGTGGCCTTCTCTGATAGAGAAGACCCAGGTCAAAGCGGTACTCTTCATGCTTCCTTCAACGGCGACTTCCTGGTTAGAGAAGCCCGCCAATTTAGTGAAACCCGTGATAATAGTATTCCAGAGTTGGTTCGTGAGGGAGGTCGTCGTACCCTGCGCGCTCTATTGACTGATTCACCCCTAACTCCAACTCGAGATTCTACTGAACCGTTGAAGAAGACTGATTATCTGTTCGGAGATTCGGTAGAAGATCCAGACAATCTTTGCCGTGGCCCTGAAATTTGGTTGAATGAACATGAAGGTTCTTTTATATTCCTTCCTCCATTCTCTCGACAGTACTCCCTTCTGCAATTGAGGAATTTGGCTGTTTCGAGGGAAATGACGTGGCACTTGACAGAAGACCACGAGCGTGTTCATTGCGGCTACATTGGTAAAGATATTAGCGCTCCTGGCTCCGTTGGTAGGCTTGATGTTCGTGGTCTTCACCCGGGTATATTTGGACCAGATGGTGGGCCCCAAAACGAACTGATGATAAGGGCTAACACCGTAAAGAATAAGCTCGCTCGGGTTGGTCGCGAACTTCCCATTCCAAAATTCAGGTGTTATGGACTGTGTTGTCTTGAAAAAGAAAATAGGGGCTGAAACATAACAACTTCATCTATTTGGGGCTTTATCACACGAAAAATAATAGGGGGCTTAGTCACAATCACTTTATTTTTTTGGGGCCTAAATACATTTTCCCCTTGAATTTATTACTCATGTACTTTGATTTCGACTTCCAAATACTATCTCATGTACTTAGTGGGCCACAAAACAGAAAGGAGAAAAAGGAAATAAAAATAAAAATAAAAATGAAATAAAGATTATATTAGAATTGCACATATAATGAGAGAATCTATACTATTCATGAATGATTAAACGGTTAGTTTAGAAATAGTATCTAATCTATCTATCATGGAAACCATCTCTTATTACTATAGGGATGTTTCTCATAGTATTCGTACCAGAAAAAAAAATTCCACCTTTCGGGTCAATTTCGAGTTGCGTGTCCAATTAACCCTTGCCTTCAAAGAAGAAGAAGAAGAAGAAAAAGGGCATCCAAAAATGTGTTTTTCTTAGGGATAATAACAATAAATGGCACCTATCTACTGAAAAACTATAAATTGAAACCTACAATCTCCTTGTCAAACACTTGTCACTTATTTTATCAAATG
>NC_033794.1:116320380-116397329 GCF_001876935.1 Asparagus officinalis | reverse complement strand
TCCCCGTCACAGGCTAAAGACTCACGCAAGCAAGAGACGACGAACGGATCTTGCGTTTATTTTCGAAAAGTTGTAATTTTTATTTTCGTTATTTGAATTCATTTGTAACGTTTGAAGTTTTAATGAAATCAATGATGAAGGCAACTTTCCTCGAAAACAAGCTGGCGACCACAGTGGGAGCCAACGGCCTCGCTGTCGAGGCCGTCGTGATACAACCGGCATTCAAGATCCGGGTGAACGAAGAGATCGAATACGAGTTCGATCAACAGAAGTTTGAAGAGTACCTCTCTTCCTCCTCCTCCAGATCCGCCTCTCCGAACAGGCGCAGGAAGGCATCCTCTTCCAGAAATGTTCGCGGGACCTTCGGCCCGAAGATCCAAGATCCCATTGCCGCCGCTGCGCCTGCACCACGCGACGTCCCCGCGTCGTCCAACGTGGTCGAGACCGCAGATCCGGACTTATCCTCCTCTGAGAAGATGGCTACCGAAGACGCTCCAGCATTGTCAAAGAGAGCACGCCAAAGACGGCGCCAACGCCTTACGCGATAACTGGCCAAGGCCGCAGAATCGATGGACGGGATCCGCTACAATGAAGATCTAAAGTCCAAACAGCGCCAAGAGCAACAACGGCGCACAACCAACTCCTCCTCCAAGGCAGAAACGAACGAATGGGTTCGTGTCACGAGGACTCGCTCAACCCTTGAAGAGCGAATCAAGAAACGCCGCGCATTGCTTGCGCATGCCCGAGTCCTTCTGCAGAAAGCGGAAGAGATGCAGAAAGAAGAGACGGTCAAGAATCCGTCAAAACACAAGCAGGTGTGGATGCCAAAGGCAAAGCCGGCGCCTAAGACAAGAGTGGACGGAAATACCGTCCAACCTTCATCAAATCCAGATAAAATTTACCTTGCCCCCGCACCTCCGGCGGAGTCAGGTAAGAACGTGGGTCCTTCTACATCCAGGGTTCCGTTGAAAGGTCGTCTCGGTCCCTTAACGGAGAACCGAGGTAAAGTACCTGTCAAGGAACGATTGGGACCGTTGAAAAGTCCCCAAATGACGAACCAGACTGGGGGTCGTGTTAATCCCTCCAAGAAAGATAACAAAGGGAAAGCCCCTGTTACCGACCGCATTGGGTTGCGTGTCGAAGTTCAAGAGCCCGTTAAGTTTTTACGCTCGCAAAAGCGTAGACTTGAACGAGCGACTTTTGAAAACGCTAACAAAGCGTCATATCCTCAAGGAAACATATTGTTCTGATAACGATGTTACACCTGGGAAAGCATGCCAACACCTTATGGGTTGCTCCAGTTATCAAACTGATGAGTTGTACTATAGAGCTGGGGGTGCGAGTAAGTCTCGAAAGAGAGATGCTCGAGACACGGAACCTCACTGTCCGTGTGCCAACATCATCAAGGCGGTGTTGTCAGAATGCTGCTGTTCTAAAACCCCAAAGAGAGTCTCGGTGTTCGAGAGGATTTCAAAGCCAAGGCGTTTTCGTAGGAAGAAGTTCGTTCGACAAGAGGACGAATTCCTAGAAGTGTCTGTTAATATGACTGGCAGAGGCAAATCGACACGACCCTCTAGCTCAGATCAACTTGCCGAAGCGTCCCAGCGCATGACTCGATTGCGGTCAGGGATCAATAGGCGAAAGAATTACCAAAGAATGCAAAAGGGACTTCCTTTGGAAGAGGAGGCGTCAGATGCTGATTCAGACTCCTACTCGGCTATAGCATCCGATGACACGGCGTCTAGTGCGGGACAGCCTTACGAATCATTTATGATCAGCGCCGAACAAGTAAGCAAGATGCTTGAAGATGCCTTGACTAAGCAGAAGGAAGCTTTCAAATTCGAGATGGAGATGGCCATGCAGCAGATGAGAGAGATGCATGACCAGCAAATCGCGGCTCTGACAACTCACCAAGGAGAACCCAGTCGTCGCAATAATCCGAATCAAGAGGAGAATGAACGGGAAGAGGATAATGTCAACATAACTATCCCTCCTGTCAACAACAATAACGGAGGCGGTCCCTCGGATGATAATGCGAAGGAGGATCACGTTACTTCTCCTCGAAACCACTCGAAGACAGATACGAGTGAAGACAAGAAAATAAAGGACTTGGAGAGCAAAATCAACGCGTTGATGAATGCTCAAGAAGTGAAGAGGTCCGGCATACCATGCCCATATCCAAGGGAGTGGGAATCAATTCCGTATCCGGCAAAATTTAACTTAATCAACTTTACGCCGTTTGATGGAAAGGGTTCCCCTACCCAACACTTAATATATTTTAAGTCTCATTTAGGAATCATTTCTGGGAATGAGCCTCTTATGGTGCGGTCATTTGTCGGCACTCTTCGCGGAACAGCCTTCGACTGGTATCGCCGTCTCAAGCCCGGGAGTATCAGCAGTTGGGACGACATGGAAGATATGTTTCTGACAAACTTCTTCGATGACGACACCGAAATCTCAATCGGTACACTATTCGCGAAAACCTCGTGAAGAGATTCCGAAACAAAGCAATGAACTGCAGGGATCCGGTCAGCGAAGATTTTATCCTCGAGACTTGTCACAATAATCTTTCATTGGACATCCTCGAAGCTATGGGAATGGCACCGCCAAAGACCTGGAAGGACTTAAAGGTGCGAGGAGAACGAGCCGAACGATTCCTTAAAAGGAAGAAGGCGGAAAGGGGCCAAATAGCAAATAACGCTCCGCCAACCAAATTTTGTCCCTAGGGGTAAAGGAAAAGCACATGCAAATGCCGTGGACGCAAATCAAACGTTCGAGGTGCAAGCGCAACCGCAACAGCAGCAGCAAAAGGCGCCTCAACAATCAAGGTGGCAACAGCAGACCCAGAAGCCAAAAGCCTCGGAGCCGAAATTCCCAAAAGTCTATTCGTTCAAAGAGGATGAAGTTCCCGGTATCTTCAAGTACCTCATTGAGAATAACAAGATCAAATTGCCTCCAATCCAGGATCAGGAAGATGCCAAGAGAATCAATGATCCAAAATACTGCGCATTTCATAGAGCGGTGCACCATCCTACCAAGGCGTGCTATGCCCTTAAGGACAAGATCCAAGCTCTAATCGATGTCGGGGTCATCACAATGAAGCAGCCGAAGGAGAAGAGAGTGGGAGCAAATGCGGTATCAATTAGTTTCGGTTCTTTTCCCTTATACCGATTCCAGCATGAGCCAGTAATGAATGCAGTAGTGAAGACGGTGAACGATGATCCTCACAAGCAGCGCCAGAAAGGACTTGTGCCGCACACAGCCCCGAATGGTGAGATTCTTTGGGTTCATCCAGACTTGATCGGAGACGAACAATGGACTGGAGCCTCCTCCAAGAGGAGGTCAAAAGGAAAAGGTAAATCTTGTTATGGAGCTTCTGCTATTCCAGGAGAAGACGACGAGGAAATTCCAGCCTTCCCGCTTTCTGGAGACGAACAGGAGGCCTTTGTAACCCGGAGCGGGAATGAATATCACTACAAATATCCGGATGCTTCTGAGCAACTGGGAGTAAACAAAACCGTTCCCTCAAAGACGCTGGCAGAACTGGGAATTGTCGCCCCAGCAGAAGAAAAAAGGGAAAGAGCCTTTATGTCAAGAAGCCCAAAACCCGAGGCAGTCTTGATTCAATCGTCCGATTGGGAGAGACAAACCGGGAAATGCAAGCTCTCCACCCCATTTTGACATCATGGCGTAGTTGGCCAATATCCCGGCTAGGATAACCCTATACGAGCTGTTGCGTCTTTCCAAGGATACAAGGAAAGCATTACAAGAGGCCTTAAGCGACTCTGAAGCTTTCTTAACTCGAATCAAGCCATCTCCTGAAGGACCAGAGCCGTCAGCTCAACACTGCAATCTCGCGGCGCATCATTTTCCATGCATCTCTTTCACCAAAGAAGACATGCAGACGAAGAACTCAAAGCATGATCGGCCTTTGTATTTCACAGGGCACATTGGCTCCAGCATGGTCAACCGGATCCAAGTTGATCCGGGTTCTGCTGTTAGCATCATGCCATTCCGACTGATACATCATCTCGGAATCCCGACTAGTAAACTAGCCTCCACCGGCACTACGATTTACGGATTCAACACTAGCGGGTCCAGACCCTTGGGGAAGATTCGAATCAAATGCCAGATCGGGGATTTGAAGTCAGAAGTTACTTGCTATGTGACGCAGAAACGTCCTATAACTTACTATTGGGTCGACCTTGTATCCACGGTAACCTTATAGCCTCGTCAACTCTGCATCAATGCCTCAAGTACGTGGACTCAAATAATGAACTCAAGACGGTGGTCGCGGATAAGCAACCGTTTAAGGGATTAGAGAACTATTTCACTGATTCCCTTCTATACGGCGACGAATCCGATACTGAACCATCGGCCCAAGGAACGGACAGCGGGGATGAAGCTGACACCGAAGCTGGGTTTGATTATGATGGTGGTTTTGTACTTAATGACATTGTACCCATTGTAATCAATCTTGACGATGATAAATCATCGGAAAGTAGTTGTAATTGGCAACTTGCCGAAGAACTATCAATAAACGATGATTTAGAGTACTCGATGTGTCTTGATAATGTCACTAAAAAGCTTTATGATAACCCTGATTTGTATATGCCTCTTCAATCATTTTGCATGACGAAAAAACAGGTACAAGATCCATACGGAGCAACGCTTGTCATCCCCGCGGGAATAGGGGGTGGAAAAGAAGTCGTCTACGGCAAAGAAAAAGAAGCTCCAATACCCGATCACTTCTTAGAAGAGGAAGATGATGATGATAAACCTGCTCCTCACTTATTCAGGTATGACGCAAAAGCGCGCGATCTAATGGAGAAGTATGGATATGACTTCACACTCGGAGAGGGTCTTTGCTTTGGTCGAGGTCCGCGAGTTCCACCTCGGATGGCCTATGTACCAAAGGGAAAACCCGATGATTATTATCGCTACAAAAGAGGTTTGGGTTACGTCTCCTCATCCGACGATGAGTGCTGCTGGAAAATCATCGATCGAATTGCTAACAAAGCTAGAAACGGATACTCATCTGATTCTTCAGCTTGGGATTCCGATACTAGTATCGGTGAGATGTTCAAAAAGTTGATGTCGAACATGGTTACGGTCGATCCTACCACAATAGAGGAAGACGACCAGATGTCATCACCTAAGCATGCAGTATGGTGATAGGTTTGAGCAAAGAGAACCTCCTACCGAAGATCAAGTAGTCCAAGTGAATATGGGAAGTGAGGAAAATCCAAAGCCGATATTCATTAGCGACAGCCTCCCGCCTGAAGAGAAAGAGGAGTTAATCTCTCTTATTAGGGAATACATCGATGTGTTTGCCTGGAATTATGATGACATGCCAGGGCTCGATCCAAATGTAGCAGTGCATCGTCTCAATATCAAGACGGATGTCAAACTTGTCAAACAACAACAAAGACGGTTTCGTCCGCAAATGATGGAAGCAATCGAGACCGAAGTTAAAAAGCTTATTGACTCGGGCTTCGTTAGGGAAGAGAAACATCCAGAGTGGCTTGCCAATATTGTCCCAGTTCTTAAGAAGAACGGGAAGGTCAGGATTTGCATCGACTTTCGAGACCTCAACGCTGCATGCCCAAAAGACGATTTTCCCCTTCCTATCACGGATGTCATCATCGACAATACGTGCGGGTTCGAAAGGATATCTTTCATGGATGGTTTCTCTGGTTATAATCAGATAAAGATGCATCCAGATGATGAAAAGCATACCGCGTTTAGAACACCCCTCGGCGTCTTCTGCTACACGGTTATGCCCTTCGGCTTGAAGAATGCAGGTGCTACATATCAGCGAGCCATGTCAAGGATCTTTCAGGAGCATCTCCGAAAGACTGTCGAATGCTACGTAGATGATTTGGTCGTGAAAAGTCGTGATAAAAAAGATCACATTAAGGACTTGAAGACCATGTTTGACTTGATGCGAGCCCATCAATTGAAGATGAATCCTACCAAGTCTTTCCTCGGAATGTCCAGTGGTAAGTTCCTGGGATTTGTCGTCACCACCAAGGGCATTCACATCGACCCTGATAAGGTAAAGGCAATTAATGAATTGCAGCCTCCGAGAAACCTCAAGGAGCTCAGAGGATTGCAAGGGCGGTTGGCTTATATCCATCGGTTCATCTCGAACCTTTCAGGAAAATGCCAACCGTTCTCTAAGCTCACAAGGAAGGGCGTGTCATTCGCATGGGATGATGTTTGTCAGAAAGCATTCGAGGGTATTAAAGAATATCTCTCAAAACCTCCCGTGCTCGTCGCACCGAAATCAGGTAAACCGTTCTTGATTTATGTCAAGGCGACAAGCCACTCATTAAGTGCATTACTCGCACAAGATGACGATAACGGTCACGAGCAGGCAGTGTATTATTTAAGCCGAACCATGGTGGGCGCTGGCCTTGCCTTGGTGTTCGCTATTCAGAAGATGCGGCATTATCTGGTTGGGCAGACCATTTATGTTATCTCTAAAGTTATTCCGGTTCGAGTATTCATGACTCAACCAGCTTCCATGAGCTGGCGATTAGCAAAATGGGCCTTACTCTTGTCCCAATACGACTTGCATTTTAAACAACAGAAGTCAGTAAAAGGGCAGGCCATCTGTGATCTCCTGGCAGCTAATCCAACTACGGACATCGCTGAGATATATGACGATCTACCCGATGAAACCCACGAAGTAAACTCAACTTCACACCAGCAAGTATGGCGTTTGTACTTCGACGGCGCTTCACGAGCAACTAATGTAGCAAGTGCTCCTGGAAGTTCTAAGATTTCTTCCGGAGTTGGAGTTGTCTTAGTTTCCCCAGGAAAGCACGTGATGCCTCGAGCTTACTCGTTGATGGAACCGTGCTCAAATAATGTAGCCGAATATAACGCATTACTCATAGGACTCAGTTTCGCCAAAGAACTGGGGGTTGAGTACCTCGAAGCCTTCGGCGATTCTCAACTGATAGTTAAACAAGTTCAGGGAGAGTACGAAGTCCGAAGTCAGGATTTAATACCATACCATAAGATGGCAGTGGAGATGGCAGAATCATTCGAAGGATTCTTTATCGAACATATTCCACGGCTACAGAATACCTACGCAGACGCGTTAGCAGCATTGGCCGTATCTCTGGCACAACCTCCTGAAACGGAACAGTTTGTTACGGTAAGAACTCCGCTTTACAATGAAGAGGCCAAGGAAGAAGAGGTTCAAGAGGCGCACGCTACTCAAGTCGAGTTCGAACCACGAGATTGGCGTTTCCCCATCATCGACTACGTCTTGCATGGGATCTTGCCAGAAGATGTGAAGGAAAGAGAGTCGATCAGACGAAGAGCACCAAGATTCTACTATAATACGGAGAATCGAACGCTATACCGCAGGGGGTACGATAGGTTGCTAGCACGTTGCTTATCAACCAAAGAAGCTGAAGAGGTCCTTTGGGAGGCGCATGAAGGAGAGTGTGGCGCACACCAGCCTGGTCCCAAGCTTTATGACCGCATCAGAAGAATGAGATATTTTTGGCCTTTCATGATGAGTGATGCAATCGCATATGCCCGAAAGTGTAATGCATGTCAAATACATGGGAATTATATGCACCAACCTCCGGAGCATCTGCATCCTTCAGTTACGTCATGGCCGTTCGAGACTTGGGGAATGGACATTGTTGGCCCTATAAATCCCCCATCAGTCAAAGGTGACCGGTTCATCTTGGCAATTACCGATTACTTCTCCAAATGGGCTGAAGCAGTTCCACTCAGAGAAGTTAAAACGAGTAACGTCATTGCATTCATCAAGCACCATATCATCTATAGGTATGGTGTTCCAAGACGAATCATACATGACAACGGTCCTCAGTTTGTCAGCAACGCCTTCATAAGGTTCTGCGAAAAGTTTAAAATTCAGGATATCTCGTCAACGGCTTATAATCCCACAGCAAATGGATTAGCTGAAGCCTTCAACAAGACTATCATAAAACTCTTGTCAAAAATCGTGAAAACTAATAAACGAGACTGGGATGACAAGCTTGGCGCGGCTCTATGGGCCTATCGGACCACGGTGCGCACACCGACGGGAGCAACCCCGTATTCACTGGTATACGGATGTGAAGCTGTTCTTCCATTGGAGATTCAAATCCCGTCTCTTCGGATCGCTCTTGCAACCCAGATGACGACCGAAGAACAACATCAGAAACGCCTCGAAGAACTCGAGAGGCTTGATGAAGAGCGCCTGGAAGCTCAACAACACATTGAATTTTACCAAGCTAGAATCTCTCGAGCCTTCGACAAAAAGGTTCGACAAAGGAGTTTCAAAGAAGGAGATTTGGTTCTAGCTGTGAAACGGCCTATGATCCTTAACTCCAAGAAGAAGGGTAAATTCGAACCCAAATGGGAAGGACCATTCGTAGTAGAGACAGTCTACTCGAGTGGCGCATATCGCCTTGTCACCAAAGACGGCGACCGGCTCATGATGCCGATAAACGGCAAATTCCTGAAAAGATACTATCCTTAGTATCTTCAGGAATAACCAATGCATCGGGAAGTTCCCGGAAGAATACCACATGGGTATTCTTAGGGATAACCCAGTCATTGTAGAATTGATGAATAAGAAAACTACGTTCGAACTCTGAATGTCAGAATGTTTCTTCTTATTTTTATCAAAATTCTCTAACTCTCATGAGTTATTTTTGTGAGATGAGATCTAATCCTCTGATAGGTTAATCTTTCCTCACCAAACCATCCGCTGATCAAATCAAACGACAGTGGATCCACCAACATTTCCATCTGCCCGTCGTTGGCATTTCTCAGACTCAACATGTTAGGTCATAATCACCTAGCATTAAAGTCTCACTTTGAGTGATAATACGAGTTGGCACTTTCTTTGCTACCTGTATTCCACTTTCTTTGCTTTCAGGTCAAACCTATAAAAGTTAGGACCAAAGCCAAAATCTCCTTTCGATTCCTTCAATGAACGAGAGGTCCACTTTCAAATCAAGTGATCAAACCTTCCGACAGTTAGGGTCATCTCAAACTCCAGTTTGGTCAAACCTTCCTACGGGTAGGACCAAAGCCAAAATCCCCTCTCGATTCCTTCCATGAACGAGAGGTCCACTTGGAACAGTCAAACCTATAAAAGTTAGGATTGTTTCCGATCTCGCTTAGTCAAGACTACACATAGTCAAGACTAAAGTCGAGTCACTCCTTTTCGATAAACGAAAATCCACCTTTGTCCCCTTTTTCCACCAAACCTATAAAAGTTAGGGTTGAAATTGGGTCTTCTCCTCAATGAATGAGGGGTTCTTTGGGTTCAAATGACCAATCCTATAAAAGGTAGTGTCGTTCGAACTTTTCCGATTCTCGGAGTGGAGATCCCACTCTTAGTTTCATCCTGCAGGATTCTGGGGGTGGAGATCCCACCTCGAGTTTCCTTTCCGCCTGAAGATAGAATATAAAATTCTTCCTCTTCGGCAACGGGAGATAGAATATAAAATTCTTCCTCTCTCGTTTCTTTTCCACCGGGAGATAGAATATAAAATTCTTCCTCTCCTCGGACCTTTCCGATGCTCGGAGTGGAGATCCCACTCCCAGTTCATCCTTCCAGATACTGGGGGTGGGGAATCCCACCTCAAGTTTCTTTTCCAGCTGAAGATAGAATATAAAATTCTTCCTCTTTAGCACCGGGAGATAGAATATAAAATTCTTCCTCTCCTCGGACCTTTCCGATGCTCGGAGTGGAGATCCCACTCCCAGTTCATCCTTCCAGATACTGGGGGTGGAGAATCCCACCTCGAGTTTCTTTTCCAGCTGAAGATAGAATATAAAATTCTTCCTCTTTAGCACCGGGAGATAGAATATAAAATTCTTCCTCTCCTCGGACCTTTCCGATGCTCGGAGTGGCGACCCCACTCCCAGTTCATCATTCCGGGTGCTCGGAGTGGAGATCCCATTCCCAGTCGGCGGGGGTCGGAGCCTGGAGCGGCGGTGGTCGGAGGCTGGGGTGGCGACTGAGAAGGCGGCGTTTGGGAGAGAGGCGGAAATATTAGGGTTTGTGTGGTCTGGGGTCGGGTCACGCGCTTAAATAGGGTCACCAAACTCCACGGGATTTCAAGTCCCGTGGAGTTGCAGTGGGGGGGGGGGGGGGGTCACGCGCGCTTAAATAGGTGGCAGCAAACTCCACGGGAGTTCAACTCCCGTGGAGTTGCAGTGCCAATTTTCCAGAGATCGATTCTCTGGAAAACTGGCACTGCAACTTCACGGGAGTTGAACTCCCGTGAAGTTGCAGTCACAATTTGCCAGAGACTCGATTCTCTGGAATTGCTGACTGTAACTCCACGGGAGTTCAACTCCCGTGGAGTTTTAAGCAGAAATTAAGCTTCACGGGAGTTGAACTCCCGTGAAGTTTAATTTCTCCATAAACTTCACGGGAGTTGAACTCCCGTGATGTTTCGGAGATTTTTTTACAAAAACCGACCTGTTTTCAGCGCTGGGCTGAAAACAGGTCGGTTTTTGCAATTATTTTGAAAAGGGGTCGGTTTTTGCAATTAAATGTGTAAAAGGGTTGTTTTTGAAAATTTGTCCAAAAAAAGAAAGAATTTTTTTTTCCATAATATCAGAGGTTTGAACTTCCTTACCCATTTGGTTTTATCATTTTGTAGATAGGCCCTGTTGTGGGTCCAGCCCAAGATAAGTCCCACATGAGGTTTATATGAATTAAAATTCTATCTAGATAAAAATTTGGTTGATGTAGTTGTAATAGGAATATGTTTTGAGAATTCTATTTATGAGAACTCTGTAAAAAAATTTCGTGAATAGTAACCGCTACAGTAACTGATGAACATTAACCGAGAGAGAGAGAGAGAGAGAGAGAGAGAGAGAGAGAGAGAGAGATTCCGGATAGCTCGGTTGTACGATTATAATGATTCAAAAGCCGTTGTCTTCAGAACGACGTCGTCGTTAAGGGTACGGTGCCGGTTTCTCCGCGGGTGTTAGAGTTTTTTGGTGAGATGGGTTTTAGGGTTTTGATGCCCTAGAGGTAACACTGTATCTTTCTATTGTGATTTAGCCCTCAAGTTCAGCTGTAACTTAGAGGGATTGTACTCTTGATTCATAGTAAAATATTTTTCTTTGGATTGTCCCGTGGACGTAGGCACGATTTTCTGAACCACGTTAAATCTTGGTGTTTGTTTGCTTGTGGTATTTTCATTGGTGTCGTTATTCGTTTAGTGCTTAATTCCACAAGTTAATCTCCATAAAATCCCTAACAAATGCTATCAAAGCCTTAGTTCGAGGCGTGCTTTGGGATGGAAAAGATGGAGAGTTTTAGCACAATGATGAAATTAGATGGTTCTAATTGGCAAGTATGGAAGTCCAAAATAAAAGATATTCTGTATTGTAAAGATTTACATGACCCTATTGACGGAGATGAAGTCAAGCCAGAAAGATGACTGATAAAAAATAGGAGAAACAACACAGAAAGACGATCGATTATATTCGGATGTGGATCGACATCAGTGTGTTTCATCATGTATCGGGTGAGACTAATGCGAAGTCTCTTTGGAAAAAGCTTGAGGATCTCTACGAGCAGAAGACTGCGAAAAACAAGGCGTTTATTATGAAGCGGTTGGTAAACTTAAAATTTAAAGAAAGAAGCAATATAGCAGGGTACTTGAATGAGTTCACGAGCTTGATTAATCAGTTAGCTACCATGAAGATGACTATCGATGATGAGCTATATGCTTTATTGCTATTGGTTCTTTACCAAACAGTTGGGAGACACTGGTTGTGACAATCAGCAATACAACTCCAGATGATATGTTATCGATGAGTATGGTTACTAGTAGTTTATTCAATGAGGAGACTCGAAGAAAGCCTACCAGCACAGATAACTCACAGGCACTTGTCATGGAGAATAGGGGCAGGAGTAGGTACATGGACCAGTCCAAAAGTCGTGGCGCATCCAAGAGAAGATCAAAGTCTAAAAAGAGAGATTGCTTTTATTGTGGGAAGCTATGTTATATCAAGAGGAATTGTTGGGCATTAAAGATAGAGCAAGGTAGGAACAAATATGAAGAGAAAGATGAGAAGAAGAAAGCTGATAGTGACACTACAACTACTTTGTTTGAGACCAGTGTTATTCTCATTTGTAGGGAAGAAGACTGTATGCATGTTACAAGTTAAAATTATGAGTGGATAGTGGATACATGAGCTACATGTCATGCTACCTCCAATTGAGATCTTTTCACGTCGTGTAAACATGTGACTATGGCAATGTGAAGATGGGCAATACCAGCTACTCGAAGACTGTGGGACTTAATGATATACACTTGCAGACAGATACCGGATACACATTGATCTTAAAGAATGTGTGGCATGTTCTCAATTTGCGGCTCAACTTGATTTCGGGTCTTACTGTGGACCGAATGGGATATAAAATTTAATTTGTAGAAAAATATAAAATCACCAAAGGCTCTCTTGTGATGGCTAGAGGAAGTATATGTTATAATTTATATAAGACTCAAGCAAAGGCTTCATATGATTCTGTAACGCCCCGCCTCGAAATCTCGGAGTCGGTACGCTATTAGATCTGATGGACTGGCTTCACAAACCACCACATGTCTTTTCAACACGTTTTGTCCTCACTCACGCACTCCCTGGAAAACTTCCCAGGGGGTCACTCATCCTAGAATTTCTCCAAGCCAAGCACGCTTAACTTTGGAGTTTCTAAGAGTTGGGTTCCCGAAAAAAAGATGCATCTTGGTGGTATGAGTATTCCAATCAAATCTATCAATACTAATCACATCACCCTCTCAAGGGTTGGGGTATTACAGATTCTTTGAGCGTGGCTCAAGATGGTGACACTCTCAGTATGTGGCATATGAGGCTCTGGCACATGAGCGAGAAGGGGTTACAGATATTGACAAAGAAGTCTCTCATTTTCTTTGTCAAATGTTCGTCACTCACCCATTGTGATTATTGTTTTTTTGGCAAATAACATAGAGTTTTTTTAGTAAGCATTCTAAAAGAAAAGATAATATCCTAGATTTGATTTATTCTGATATTTATGGTCCTATTGAGATGGAGTCCTTGGGTGGAAATAAGTATTTTGTTACATTTATTGATGATGCATCATGGAGGATGTGGGTCTTCTTATTGAGGACAAAGGACCAAGTGTTTTTAGTCTTCCAGTAGTTTCATGTCATGGTGGAGATACAGACAGGAAAGAAATTAAAGTGTTTGCGCGCCGATAATGGAGGAGAGTACACTTCCATTGAGTTTAGAGATTATTGCTCCAAACACGGTATTCGACATTAGAGGACAGAGCTCGACACACCGCAGCATAGTGGAGTTGCAGAGAGGTACAATAGGACCATTGTGGAGAAAGTCAGATATATGTTGAATATGACGAAGTTACCTAAGAGCTTCTAGGCTGAAGATGTTCGCACTGCATACTATCTAATCAACAGGTCTCCTTCAATTCCTTTGGATTTTGATATTCCAGATAGAGTTTAGTCTGAAAAAATATTTCTTATTCTTATCTGAAGGTGTTTGGTTACAAGGCGTTTGCACACATTCCGAAAGAGAAGAGATACGGTTCCTTACATCTTCATTGATTATGGAGAAGATGAGTTCGGCTACAAACTATAGGATCTAGAAAAGAAACGAATTATCAGACGAGCAGATGAGATTTTTTAGGAGAATCAGACTATTCCAGATCTCGGGAGAGTAGAGCAGTCAGAGAGTGTTGTTAGTGATATTTCAGATATGACATCTGTTTCGTCTCCAGTATAGTTGCATCCTACAGATATAGAGTATGTACATGATGATGATGTTGATGATGACCGTTAGATACCAGAGCAGGGAGACATTGATCAGGATCACGAGCAGGAGGCTCCTTAGTAGGGGGAACATCACCAGTAGCAGGAGTTTGCAGAGTCACAACTTAGGAGATCAGCTAGAGAGCATCGACCATCCACGAGATATCCTCTTTTAGAGTATTCTTTGCTTACAGAAAAGGGAGAGCCAGAAATCTTTCAGGAGGCACATACTCATAAAGACAAGGACAAATGGTTCCAGGCTATGAAGGAAGAGATGAAGTCTCTTGAGAAGAATGATACTTATGAGTTGGTGGATTTACCAAAGGACAGAAAAACTTTAAAGAACAAGTTGGTGTTTAAGTTAAAGAAGGATGGCCACAAAGAGATTTAGAAATACAAAGTCAATTTAGTGGTGAAAGGTTTTGGTCAGAAAAATGACATTGATTTTGATGAGATTTTTTTACCGATTGTGAAGATGACGCCCATTAGAGTTATCTTGTGGTTAGCAGCTAGTTTAGACCTCAAGATTGAGTAGCTTGATGTGAAGACTACATTTCTTCATGATGATTTGGAGGAGGAGATCTACATGGAGCAGCCGGAGGGTTTTGAAGTAAAGGGAAAAGAACAAATGGTTTGCAGGTTGAAGAAGACCCTCTATGGTTTGAAACAAACACCCGGATAGTGGTACAAAAAATTTGATTCTTTTATGTTGAGTCATAGCTACCAAAGGATAGTTACAGATTCGTGTGTATATTTTAGGAGATTTTTAGATTCTAGCTTCATTATACTTTTGTTTTATATGAACGACATGTTGATTGTTGATCATGATAGTCAGATAATCGGTGGGCTGAAGAAGGAGTTATTTAAATATTTTGACATGAAGTATTTGAGATCGACACAGAGGATTCTTGGTATGGATATTGCTTGTGACAGAAAGCCCAGGAAGCTGTGATTATCACAAGAGAAATATGTTGAATGGCTACTTGATAGATTCAACATAAAAGATGTCAAGTCAGTCGGTACTCCTCTTGTAGGTCATTTGACGCTTAGCAAAAAGTTTTGCTCGACTATAGATGAGGAAAGCATGAGATGGAGAATATTCATTACTCTTCAGCTGTAGGGAGTTTGATGTATGTCATGGTTTGCACTCGGCCAGATATGGCTCATGCAGTTGGTGTTGTGAGCAGGTTTCTTTCTAATCTAGAAAAAGTTCATTGGGAAGGTGTAAAGTGGATCTTAAAATATTTAAAAGGCAGTTCCAGATTGTGTTTGAGTTTTGGAGGTTCGAATGCAGTATTATATGGCTTTTTAGATACGGATATGGCAGGTGATCTCGATCACAGGAAGTCTACCTCTGGTTGGTTGTTCACTTTTGCAGGGGGAGCAATATCTTGACAATTCATGTTACAGAAATGTGTTGCTTTATCTACAACAGAGGCGTAATATATTGTAGCTGCAGAAGTCGGTAATGAAATGATTTGGTTGAGAAGATTTTTGCAGAAGTTAGACTTGCAGCAGAACAATTAACAAATCTTCATTGATAGTCAAAGTGCTCTTGATTTGAGCAAGAATTTCACATTTCACTCTAGGATGAAACATATCAATGTGAGATATCATTAGCATAGAGAAGCCATTGAGAAAGAGGACCTAAAGCTATAGAAGATTCACAAAGATAAAAATCCAACAGATTTTTTAACGAAGATCGTTTCCAGATAAAAGACAGAGTTGTGTCGGTGATTGGCCGGCATAAACTCCCGTTGAGGAGTTACAGATTGGCATACCCCCTCGTTGGGTTGGAGATGGAGATTGTTGTGGATCAAGCCGAAGATAAGGCCCACATGAGATCTACATGAGTTAAAATTCTATCTAGATGAGGATTTTGATGATCTAATTGTAATAGGAATAAGTTTGGAGAATTCTATTTATGAGAACCCTGTAATCAATTTTTTGTGAATAGTAACCGCTACAGCAACCCGTGAACAATAACCAAAAAGAAAAAGGGAGGGGGGAGAGAGAAAAGGTAAGATTCCGGATAGCTCGGTTGTTCGATTGTAGTGATTCAAAAGCCGTTGTCTTCAGAACGACGACGCCGTCAAGGGTACGATGCTGGTTTCTCCGCGGGTGTTGGAGATTTTTAATAAGATGGGTTTTAGTGTGTTGGTGCCCTAGAGGTAACACTGTATCTTTCTCTTGTGATTTAGCCCTCAAGTTCAGGTGTAACTTGGAGGAATTGTACTCTTGATTCATAGTGAAATATTTTTCCGGATTGTCCCGTGGACATAGGCACGATTTGTCGAAGCACATTAAATCTTGGTGTTTGCTTACTTGTGGTATTTTTATTGGTGTCGTTATTTGTTTAGCATTTAATTCCGCGGATTAATCTCCATAAAATCCCTAGCAGACCCCTGAGTGAAATTTGTTGACTCTTTTATCTTAGGAGGTCTATTAGTTAGAAAATAATTTCCTCTTTTTCCGATGGTAAAAAAAGTCGAGAGATTCATTCAAAGGGTCTATCTCTAAGATACGGTAACTACAAAACAAACACATAGAGGAGGCCTATCCATGATTAACTCAAAACAGAAACATATGGCCCTTCCATGTGAAATGCTATGAACATTAAGAACTCATCATTAATTCCAAACTTTAGTTTCTCTTAGGGAGAATTTGGTAACTTGCAACTATAGTTGCAATGAAAAGATTACTTACATGTAACTGAGATACCGCAACTCTTCTTGCACGCGATTACAGTTGCAGTTGTTTGATTTATCTATCTATAATCGTATTCTTAAAAGTAAATAGAAATATTTTTTTTCCCCTTGTTATTTTTCTCCTCGTGAATTCGAACAGCAGTTGCGGTGACTATAAAAGAGCGCGTCTCAATATAGATGGTTTCCCCAAAAAACACATCAATGATTGTGAATCTGCTAATTTCTTAAAATTGAGTTTGGTGTCCGTAAGTAGCCATACGCATAAGGCTATTGAGAGAGCTCTAGAAAACAAAGGAATGTTTAAGACTGTAAAACTCATAAAACATCGTCCAGATTGGAAACAATGTACATGTTTCGATCAATGCGTACATTTAAGATTAAGAAAGATACCTGAGAGACATGTTACATTAAATTTTACAGAAAACTTTTCCCACAAAATATCAACATATACTGTACAGATATAAGCTTATTAAAAGACTATACTAGCTTATTTTGACTATGTCAAACTGTAAGCATACGCTAAAGTAAGGAAGTGCTCAAGGGATTAGCAAAGTAATGTTTCCGAAACTCTCGTCTTTGTTTGGTAAGATCAGACTGGAAAAGAGAATGGAGTATTGATGGAGATGAAATTGAAGCAGTTTGATGCACCACCATCCTCGTAATCAAGTGGTTATCGAGAACCATTCTCTCAAGCAGCCGCCGGCAGCTCTGCACAGGAACAAATCATACAAGAAGAAATTATGAGAACAGCATAAACACAAGAAACACACTTCATTATTTATTTATTTTGCTATTGAAAAACACACCTGAGGATTTAAAACGTCCATTTGATGAATGATATCTTCCTGCAATCATGAAAAAGTTGATAATTGTAGTAAGAACCTACTCTGATCACATATGGACTCAAGTAGAAATTTACAAACTCGAAGAATTTAGAGAATCAACCACATATCTGGTCAGTCAAACTTGTGGGCAATATCAAGGATAAAATGGACATCCTTGTCATATCAAGGCCATATGATGTGCCTCATTCTCAACCAAATGAATTTATTAAAAGGGGAGAGACCTCCACACAAACTCACTCGCTCACTCAAGCAGAATCATGCATAAAAAAGATATGCATGAGCGCATGCGTGTGTGGAGGCGTGTGCATAAAGATACATGCAAAATACCATGCATAATCTCACTGCAAATCAAATGTCGGGTCGGTCATTCTACAACATTGTACATCCTCAATCAACCCATTGCCTAGACCCTATGTTACCCCGACACGGCCAAATTGGCCCCGTACCCGTGTCGGGTACGTTTTGGGTGCGGATCCGCACCCAAACGGCAGGGACACGGCGCGGGGGGGGGGGGGGGGAGGGGGGTAAAGGTTACGAACCTGAAGAGGGAAGGCAGTCGAGGGAGGAAACGACGATCTTTGAAGGACAACGAGCTTCAAGGGATGACGAGCTTCGAGGGAGGAGTCGACAACGAGCTTCGAGGGAAGAGTCGACGACGAGATTCGAGGGTGAAGTCTTTTTGGGCATGCTTATTGAAATTGCTTCTACTTTTAAGATGGTGCTTTAGAAGCAATCTGATGATGCTTTTAAAAGCAGCTTCTATCTTTTTAGTTTATATACCATATATATTTTTCATCTTTTAGTAATGATCATTAAGCTCAGTTCTACCAAACATCTTAACTATTTTTTTTAATCAGTTTTGATATTTGATTCCAAACTGCTATTTTCAGTAGTTTATATAAGTTGCTTCTACGAGCTGCTTTATAAGTAAATAAGTTTCAGCAATACGCCCTTAGTCCTACATGGCTCGAAATTTGCGAGGGATACAAACTAAACTTAGCCAAATAGAAGTTCCCATATCAATTATGTTACATGGGTACTTCTATTTAGAAGCCGTACCCGTAGCCGACACATAGCCGAACCCGTACCCAAACTTCTTGGACACTTGGTGAATATAAGCATACATTTGTTCAAGCATATATTCAACTATATACTACATTTTTCTAATTTAAAACACTCCTCATACACTTCTTGGATGTGTATTCTACTCTTGACATCCATCTCTAATATATTGACCTCATGTTAATGAAAACACAACATTGATCTTATGTAAATTATTAGTTTGAATACATATAAGTATACATAGAAAACATATTTATAGTTGTGTCTCATACCCTACCTTTTACAAATTTGCCGTGTTGCGTACCCGTGGCGTACCCATACCTGTACCCATGCAACTTAGTGTATCATGCTCTAAATCGGTTCTCACTGGAAGTTTACATTTATGAGTATATTGTTCCTTGATATAAGTTCGATTAGGGTATTTATAGTAGATTCTATTACCCAAAAATAGGATTTAAAACTTTAACCGCAGCTTGCGGTATTTTCAAATTCTCTAATTTGAGTTGAGTGTTTGAAAATCAAACATTTGTGGGATGCACTTTCTCGAGAGAAATTAGTGGTAGAAAGGTTTTAAAAGTTATGCAGTTGTGCACTTGCATTCAAGTCTATCTATCAAAGATATTTTCACCATGCACATGAATTGCATATGTAATATATGCACATACTCAAGGGTGACTATGCATTATGTCATCTTATAGCATGATATATAATAGAAAGCTTGATCATCTTATTCCAAGATGGTATATGACGTACAAACATTTGATATTTCTAAAACCTATTTAGTTTACTTAATTAGTGAGGTTAAATTAGACAGTAAATGATGTAACACATAGGTCTAATTTACCAGAACTATACATGACAGTCCTCATACAATGCAAGGCAGTGATGGTTGTTCATGATGTCTGGTCCAAAAATATTTTAAATAATTCTACAACTAAGCAGTCGATTCATTCCTTAAGTTCACATTTGAATACAAACAAGGAAACCCATACCTCCAATATACCAGGGTTCTGCATGACTGTCCCCAGAGCTCGACGGGTAAGACCTTTGTATACAATGCTGTTGGTGCTTCCATCACCATTAATCCATGGCAATAAAGACTGGTGGCCATTTGAGACACCTGCAACAGAGGACAATCTGTTTTCAGACTCATTCCTCAATGCATGGGTCTGATTGCATTCATCAGATGTGAGACTTTGTCTACTCAGTTGGGTTTCGCCTTGAGGTACGCCAGGCTTCGGCGGCTTATCAAGGCGAGTCAGTTTATGCCCATCAGAGAGCCTCATGCCTTTATCATTCTCACAACTAGCCAGATCAGCATGAAGGCCAATGAAGTATTTTGATCTGTGCGAAGAAGCAACTACTCGGACACAATCGTATGCATTAACCTGAAATGGAATATAGTCATCAGTTACAAAAAATATTAACCCAAGATGTGTATTGGTAACTGCAGTTCAATTTTCTGGAAGAAACATAGGAAAAGAAACAAAAATAATCTGTGTCATCCACAGCATTGATCCCCTGAGAAACTCGGTCCTAGGGCTGCATAGGAATGAACTATAAACCATTCAAAATTTTTAACTTTCTATCGGTTAAGGCAGTAAGAGTGCTAGGGATTAGTTCGTGATGTCTAATTCAGAGTACATCATTACAAATTAAGGTAATGAAATCAGTCATGCGAAACGTGAATACTACTGGCAAGCACCATGAAGAATTTTCACAAAGATATCCCATGTCCCTAGCCTCAAACTAGCAAAACACAACGCATCCATTGTCCTCTACTAAAAAATGGAATTGAATTTGTAAGTTCGATATAGATGTAGCAAAAATACCAATGGCACAAGATTAATAATAGTAATCATGGATAAAACTAGGGATGGAAACAAACCAAATAATTAACAAATAATTCATTAATTGTTCAAGTTACTGTATGGTTACATTCAATTCAGTAGTTCACTTAACAGTAACAAAATAGCTTTTAATATTCAGATTCATAAAAGATTAGAATTTAAAGAAATGTATATTCGATTCATTTTCTTATCAAATATTCATTTAAGTTCTTCGCTTATAATTCATACCATTACACAAATAATTTTATGTTTGTAACCCACTTACATTCTGAGAGACATAAAGAGTCTTAAATCAGTTTTTAACCAAATATTCACATTAAGGTTCTTACATCATAATTACAAAGGAACAGTTTTTATTATAAATTTAAATACTATTTAAAATCGAATTCTTTCAGGAAAAAATATTTCTTTAACCAAACAAAAGTATGTTTTTAGTTGAAGGTTCAACCATAAAAAAGTAATAACTAGTAGTGAAAAAATTATACTTTAATATTCGATAAAATATTCGTGAATATTTGACAAAGGACGAACAGGTTTTCTTTAATGACTCGTGAGAACAGATCAACATGCTTGTAGCGTCAGTTACTAATACCTTGAAAGCTAGTTGGAAAATTTCAAGCGTCTCGACCACTACTTCTGTCAATCGCACTTCTGTGTAAACAATGAAGTGAACATTATTAGAAGTCATTCTTGATCCACAATAATATTTTAGGAAGCTTGCTGGATGAAAGAGAAAATTGTACCTTGCACACTTGTCAATCTAGAAATTTCTTCAACACTCAACCCTTGTTCACCAGCCTTATCAATGACAGAACAAACAGATCTAAATAGTTCTGGACAAAAATTAAAAACTCCACAACTGCCGACCATTACTGCTGCTAGATTCTCAGCATATCTGCTCATCTCATAGCATGGCGATCTATCAGGGTCCCCTTCCAACTGAATTTTGCAGCCAGAGTTATCTGGCAAACTCGACCTGCTTAATAAAGATTCAAAAGTCACGCTCTTTATATCTGAATAACTGGGCCTCTTCATCTCATTATAAATCGAGGAGCACATCCTATCCTCATTAGCTTCTGCGCATTGGAGAGCATCAACTCTTGGAATTGTAGCACGATTTATGAATACCTTGATACCGGGAAACCCTTTTTCTCGGCGGGAGCAAAAATCACTATCCACCTTCCATAGAGATTTTTGTTTTTTATCCTTCTCCCCATCGCATGGTATTTCTGCTTCATTACTACTAGCATTTAAGTAGTTCAGATCATCATCTGCCGTTAATAGACATTGTGAACTTTTGGATTCATCTGCCTCCCCAATTCCTTCCTCAGGTAAGGTAGGTGAAATAAGAACTTCTCCGGATGCAACAAATGCAAAAAGGTGAAAAATTTCACCACATTGTATATCTTTGCCAAGATCTATCCCATCTTTCAGATATTTGTCTTTCTCGTGGAGCCAAGATGAAAACAAAGCAGCTCTTTTGCCTGAATCAACTGGAAACGGAGACGAAGATGCATTATGCCAAAATTTCTGGGAAAGTAGTGGTTGATTTCCATTCCTAATGACCTGCCAAATAAACAACACAAGAAAACTGAGTCACTAATAACTTAATAATAAAATCATTAAGAGAACTTATCCAATAACCAAGTTAAAAAATTGGAATGAAAAGAAAATAATTTCTGACAGATGTAAAAAAAGATACTATTAGTCAATGTGTAAACTACAGATGCTAATGCATACCACAAAATCTTTCTCCCTCAGATAATTAAAGGCAGCAATAAGGTCAGACTTAGGATACAGTTGCAATGTTTCAGCTAAGGATGTCTGTCCTTCAGGAACAGCTGAGTTACTTAGAAAAACCAGCTTGAGAAGCTCCACTGCATTGGCAACCGTTGTTGATTCACATACTTTCCTTTCAACCTCAATCCTTCTGCTATTTGAAAGTTTCAGAAACTTTCTACGAGAATGGTGAGAAATTGACCTACTTTGATCACTGATTTGAAGAATGTTGCTATTCTTGGTCCCCGTTTCACAATGGCTCGCATTGCTCTCTGCATGGCTTGCTGAAATATGTTCTGTTGGGGTAACCTGAAACCAAAATAATTTTAGTTCATATAAGAAAAAATCTAGAATTTTGGCACATGCAAATACTGATATAATCAAGAAGTAAAGATAAGTAATTTAATTCTTCATTAAAACTTTGACTTTGAATATCTATGAAAATGGTCCAACCCCTCCCCAGACACCGGGAGCTTTGTGCACAGGGCTGCCCTTTTTTATATTTATATGAAAATGAGTACAACTTGAAGTCAGAAGGTTCCATGAAGAAATTTGAATATAACGAATCTCATAGTTTTATGAAATTGAAATGCCTCCATTCGGAATAAGATGGTGGCCTCATTTTTTTTTAACAGTGCTTATCATTTTCTTTTCTAATATTTACATGATGATGTGACACATACACACTTAGGGCTTTGGCATTTCTATAGTAGAGAAATTAAGAAGTTAATGGGCACTTACATGTTCCTGGAAATCCAAGTTTGTTCCGTCTGTTGGAGTATCCAGGCATCCTTGTCCATGTCGTGCCCCACTTTTTTTGGTGTGTTCAGCCTTTGTCATCTTCTTGCATCTAAGAACTTCATCAACAGCCATCTTGATGTCTGGGTGATCAAAATCATCCCATGAACTTTGCCGAAAGCTAGTTTCAGTATCCTCAGGAATAACTAGATGGCGATCAATAGTTTCATCCGCTCTAGACTGTTGGATGCTCTTTGCAGAATCACCAAGATTCAGAATATTCTTCCTCACTGTTCTCCCATTGTTAAGATAACGGCCATATCGTTCACCAAGAAGATTACACAGCCTCATCACAGCCCTCCTAGTACTCATATCACTATTTATTTTGTTCATTCTTCTACCACATGCCAATGGATCTGTCGGAAGATTAGGTACAGAGGACCATATAACACGACTAAACCTTTCCCCCATAATTACACGATACCTTGCATATTGCATAACTAATTGCCTGCAAAACATCACATATGAAAAAACAATATGAAAGGCGCATATTAAGAGGAAATTTGTGTCAGTGCTCAGGTTGATGTGTGCCTCTCTTAAGTCTGCTCTGAGAAGGGTTCTTAAGTATAATAACGTAAACTTAATAGACTAGGTCTGAATTTTGATCAAGTCCAATGACATCAGGTTTGTCATAACAATAACGTATTGCTGATGAGACGCGTGTATAATAAAGATAGAGAGAAGCACTAAATATACAGTGTATATAATTATAAGATAAAAGTTACTGAAATTAAAATTTTGCAATTCTGCGAGTAGACACAATGAGAAGGTAAGATAAAAGTTATTGAAATTAAAATTTTGCAATTCTGCGAGTAGACACAATGAGAAGGTCATATTGATGACTGAGAAAGACCGAGTAACAATTTTTGCTATTTCGGATTTATGACAAATTATTAATCATGGTGGTACAACCAAAAATGATGTTCATAGAAGAAAGCGGAGTATACATAATTGAAGAATATCCATGATATTACGGGTAAAAGATTGTACCACATTACGGTCATAATGTGAGGCAAGAAGCATGTTCAAAAGTAAGCATTGTTGAAACAGGACCATTACAATGGATGAAAAGCAGACGCTAAAAGCTAGAACAAAATGAGTACATTTGGAGGTCATGATGAGTCGCGAGACCTCTATGGGTGTCAGTTAAGAGGGGTATCCGAGATCACAGCAGATGGAGCAAGGAGAACTAAAATTATAGACCTGGAGCAACATAATAAGGAGTCAATGAAACATGGCCAAAAATGACTGTTGTTGAATGAATAGTGCAATTAAAGGTAGTTTTAAATACCATGAGAATGTACCAAGAGTCCATTATGTGTGAAGGGATAGTTTACAGAAAAAATAGACTATAGATAGACCAAGGAAAACATGGGATGCGACAGTCAAAAGGACATAACATCTTTTTAAGTAACATTGGTGACAACCCTTAACAGTGCTACAAGGAGAAAAGCGATGCATCTAGCCCGCCACAAAGTT
Organism: Asparagus officinalis; assembly: GCF_001876935.1. Taxonomy (NCBI): domain Eukaryota; kingdom Viridiplantae; phylum Streptophyta; class Magnoliopsida; order Asparagales; family Asparagaceae; genus Asparagus; species Asparagus officinalis. The sequence goes on along the minus strand of NC_033794.1, from coordinate 116,372,994 downwards.
CTGTTTAGTCCATTTTGTCATTATAGTTTTCTAAAATGAAACCTAACCCGTAGCATAAAATGAGAATACATAAATGTTGTTTCCGTTTAAATATATAAATGCTAAGAGTAGAATTTAACATTAACTTTAAAAAAGAATTATTATTTTCTGATATACCTGTCAAATTCATCTGTCCATGTGAATCTTCTCTGGCGAATGACATTACAGCTCTTGATGAAAGACAAACTTTGATCATCTTCTTCATGGGGCTCAAACTCTGTGGTAGGATTGTCATAACTCGTATTCGTGCATGTTTCCATGAGATTATCATGGACTTCGGCATCAGCTATAGAGGGATCTCTATCCATGTTATCTCCATGAACACAAGATGTTTCTCTGCTCGTAGAATCAGGAGCACGCTCAACCGACTTCTCTTCTGAAAGCCTCCTTTTCTTAAGAACAGATTCGGAATTTGTATCCGTACATCTTTCCTGTTTTCTTGAGTTTGAGATTTTATAAGTTCTCTGCGCACGCTTTTGTTGCTTATCATAAGAAACACGAAGAACCTGCAAGAAGCAGTATGTTATCAATAGGAATGCTGGAGTCAAACGTACGCTATCACAAAAAGGATTTTGGTAAATGTATCCCCGAAAAGAATATCAAGAAGTCCACAAAAATTGTAGTATGTGAACTTGATTATATCTATTTAAATGAACCAAAAATAAAGCAACAGAGATACCAAGAATATAAACCCAGAAAGGAGCCATAAACTTCAGAGAAAAGAAAGAGAGAAACTGACTTGTATAAGTCTATAGACATTTGAAGTTAAGAAAGAAAGACGATTGCAGTAACATAAAAAGAGTATAAACCTAGAAAAGAACAAACGAAATTGCAAACATCTACACTACATGTGACATGATAACAAACAAAACTGCACCAACTATATCAACTTGTTACCCCAGCCACTACTCAATTATTTTTTTACTAAATCTCCATCGTTCTTATTATTTTACTGCAGCTGATGCTTCTATGAACTTTAGTATCCTGTTAATAGACGAAAGCAAGAAGAATATCATGGTACCATTATGTACTAGTTCTACATAATGCTGCTGACAAAATAATCTGTTATAGCGTTCTTCTTTAACCTTCACCATCATAGCAGATAAATTTCTGCAAAGCTTAAATAAAAGAGAACATAATGTTATTTATGAATTATGATTTAGTTCTAAATTTACACGTCTTTGTCCTGTACCGCTTCCTACATACTAGAATTCTCATGGTGTATTAGGGTTGGCTGTCAGGAGTTAAAACTAGATCATATCAAGCGTGTTGTTGTAGCTAAATTGAACTAATCAAGAACAAAGTCTGTACTTCTTCAACAATATTCATGATTCGAATTACCTCGACTCATCATTAGACAAAAATAAACTACTTGATTCAAGGGTGATTTCATACTGAACTTCCATGTACCATACCATCGTTCACGCATGAGTAAATGGATTTAGTTTTTGAGACTCAAATTGAGTAGTGAAAGTATTTGTTTCGAGTGAGAAGTTAGTCTACAAAGCCTTAATCTACAAAGCTCTTTTTCGTGACGGAGCTGTAGTTTAGTGTTATAATCATTATTTCTTGTACCGTTTTATTTTTTATTTACAAATATTTTCATGTATATCTTTCATATTTAAATAAAATAAGGTTTTCATTTCATACCAAAATAAATATTCATATTCTTTTTACTGAACAATATTTATAGTAATTATCAAGTTTAAACTTTCAATATATACTTGGATATGATCAAGGAATTTATCTAGCTACTGAAATCATTTTCTTTAAGAACATATTTCTCCTAATTTATTTCAAAACTCTTGGTAACATATCTTTTTCTTTCTTTAACGAGTAATTTCAACTAGAAAATATTTTCAAGGTTTATTTTACAAGGAAATGTTTTGTCAAACCTGAAGTATTCTTAAATACAAAAAAACTTTTTAGAGTTAACTTTTACAACTTACAGTTTCACCATTTTTGGTTTCACAGCAAAACTAAGCTAACTTTTATAGATGGCTTTATTTATTACTATTATTTTTTCTTCGTTATGTTCATTGACTATTCATGGCAACCATGGCCAAAACTTTCATCTTACCTTCCAGTTTATGGACTTCTGATTTATTGCTCTCGGATCCAGATGAGATTATCTACTCTGATCAATCTGTGTATATACAATAGATGAGTGGATGCAAGTCTTGGCAATATCACTACAATCTATTATTTGGGCTTGCGTTGGATTTGCAGTATGATTGCGAAAGTGATTGTGAACAACGGTTCATGTTGTGTGTGATTGCAAACTTTGATTAATCCACTAGGGATATCCAACAGGACTGATTGTGCATGAAGATGTACCATCAAAAATATGATCCATAAGCGTGCTATTATAGCGTGACTATATCCTTGACATTGATATCCTGGTGTGAGGTTTTCCTTGGCAATTATTACTATAACATCGACTAGACGATGCACCTCTCTTGATTAGACATGTTCTGGACCACTGATATTTTTCATAGTTTTACAGAAGTCTTTCCTCGGTCATTTTATGGGTAGTACATAACATTTCATGCACAGTCAGTTTAACAAGTTGACAAATATGCAGTTTTAATAAGGGGGAATTAGATGGTGGATATAAAGCGGTTTAAATGCACGTACCTGTTATACTGGGTTATATACATATGATACAGGGCCAAGTGCTATTGTTGTTGCTGAAAACAGACCTCATATTACTATAGACGTTGCATTTAAACATGGTTGAGTAATTCATAGTAGGTACTAGAGGAGGCACAATGTCGAAACAATTCGTCATCATCTACAAACTGCAACTTAAGAATGCTTTAGAAATGTAACTTGAATCAGAAAGTTTGCTTCTAACCTGCTCTACAGAAAGGTCAAGTTCCCTGGCAATCTCAACACATTCTTTGAATGGTATTCTCTTTTCTAGATTATCAATTTCCATTCGTTTCAGCAGCTCCATCCGTTGTTCAGCAGTCATAACTCGAACTGAAGCCCATGAACGGCAATTAAAGACCTATTACACATCACAACTAAATAAGCTTCAAGATTTCAAAAATAAACACATATTATTATGGTACTATGCAGGCCCAAAAAATTTTAGTAGTAAAACTGCGTGTCCAAGTTACCATTCCAAGAGTAAACAATATTTTGCTAGAAAATAATATCAGAAAGAACTGTCGGACGTTTAATTGTCAGATGTTTAATTAATACTACACAGGCCCAAACAAGATACTGTCAGATGTTTAAGTGGCAACAATCTAATTATAGTTCCACGTGCATATAGCTACATGCAGAAGGGAGATTGTGAAACAAAAGGAAAAAAACCAGCCAAAGTACACTGGACCAAACTTCAACATGTAAGACATGACCAGGCTAACAAATTATACAACCAAGGCAAGGTTTACCATTTAAATATATAAAACACATGTTTGTCTTGCTCCTACCGAATGCTAACATGAGAACTTTTCTAAGCAGAGCTGCTGGTGAATCTGTTATGAAAGTTAGGGGGATTCTCATAGTTCCCCTTTCTCTATATGTATGTACGTAAGATGCACAAACACACAGTTACGGACATACACATGGCACACATACATCAGTTACGGACATACACATGGCACACATACATACGCACGAAGGCTATAAGATTTTAAACAGCATAAAGGATGACAATAGCGCCTGCGCTTTAAAAAAGAATATTAATTGCGTATGAACACTGAGGAAGTGGGAGATGATGATGCTGAAAAAGTATAGGAGTCTAGAGCCTTATTCAATAATCAGAAGGGAAAAAATCAATGTAAATATGACGGTCTTGAAATAAAATTAGACTTCAGCACAATTACTTGCAACTGTAAGAAATCACAGAACAGGTAACAAAGTATCAGATAAATGAACCTCATCCAGGCCGATCCGTATCTGCAGTCGCTCTCTTTCCTGGGTTCTGTTGGTTCATAGGTTCATTCTATCGTATCTTTGTTACGCTGTTCTGTGATTTACTGTACAGTTGCAAGTAATTGTGCTTGAAGTCTAATTTATTTCAAGACCGTCATCTATCACTCAAAACATATTAAAATTCATTACCACTCTCATTTCGCTCCTTATTCGACGATTCTCTTCTCCTTCGTCTGTTCCATATTCTAGCACCTATGTTCTACTTACCTCCATACGTCTTAATTCGTACCTTATCCCCCGTTCGCAAACTCAACCCTCATGATCAATTAAATAGTGTGTCCGACTGATTATTGATTTTCCCTTCTGATTATTGAATAAGCTCTAGACTTCCTATACTTTTTCAGCATCTATCATCTCCCATTCTCAGTGTCATACGCAATTAATATTCCTTTTTAAAGCGCAGGCCGCTATTGTCATCCTTTATGCTGTTTAAAATCTTATAGCCTTCGATCGTATGTATTGTGCCATGCTGTTATGTCCTGTAACTGATGCTTGTGTGCCATGCTGTATGTCCGTAACTGATGTGTTGTGCATCTTCGTATATACATATAAGAAAGGGAACTATAGAGAATCCCCTAACTTTCATAATCAGAATTCACAGCGCTTCTGCTTAGAAGGTTCTCAGGTGAGCATTCGTAGAGCCCAAGACATAACATGTGTTTTTATATTAAATGGTAAAACCTTCATGCCTTGGTTGATAATTGTTAGCCTGGTATGATTTACATGTTGAAGTTTGGGACCAGTTGTACTTTGTTGCACGCCTGCTGTTTTTTTATCCCGTATTGTATGATATCACAATCCCCTTCCTGCAGTGTACTATAGTGACCGGTAGTGAACTATAATTAGCATTGTTGCACAAGTACACAATCATGACATATCTTGTTTGAGCCTGTTACTGTCAGATAGTATTAGAGATTAACATCTCCTGACAAGTACACTGTCGACAGTTCTTTCGTCGACTTATTTTCTTCTCTTAGCGCACACTTGTTTAACATTTGGAAATGGTAACATTGACAACGCTGTCTTATAAACTTAATTACATTTTTGGCCTAGGCGATATACATGAATAATATGGGACCTATTGTTTATTTTTGAACTGAAGCTTATTCGTTCAGAGTTTTAATACGTCGTATAAATTTGGTCATAGAGGCCTTACAGTGATCCACCGTATAATGTACTGCTAGGCAACACGACGTGATTGAGTCTAGCTGAAACACGAATGGAAATTCGATTAATCTTAGAAAAGAGTACCGAGATTCAGAATGTGGTGAGATGCCATGGAACTTAGACCCTTACTGAATAATACGAGCGCAGTATACGAGCAAACTTTCTGATTAAAGTACATTTCTACAAAGACAGATTCATCTAAGTTGACTAGTTTATATGGATGATGATTGGACGAATCACCTGTTTTCGAGACATATGTGCCCCTCCTCTATTACTCTACTGAAGTGAAATTACTCAAACCATGTATGTAACATCCTAAACTTCGATTATATATTTACTCATTATGGACGAGTTTTTGATTTTGTAACATAGCCAACACATAGCACTCTTTGGCTGCTCGTATCCATATAGCACCTAACCAGTATAAATTAGTACGTGCAATGTAAAAACTTATATCCAGCATTTCTGAGATATCCCAATGAATTAAAATGAGCTATATTTGTCAACTTGTAAACGAAATGTGCATGAAAATTAATGTATTACCCATAAATCGAGACGGAGGAATACTTCTGTTAAAATTAGGAAAATCATCATGTCGTCCAGAAATGTCTAATCAAGAGAGTGCAGTCGATCTTAGTCGGATCAGATGTCCAAATCATAGAAGTCATATAATGTCAAGAAACTCACACCAGGATATCAATGTCCAAGATATAGATACCTATAATAGCAGTTATGGATCATTATTTTTGGATGGTACATCTTCATGCACAATCATTGTGCGCTGTTGATATCGCTAGTGGTTAATCCAAAGTTTGCAATCACAACACAACATGACCTTGCTTCACAATCATTTCGCAATCCATACTGCAAATCAACGCTAAAGCCACATAAATAGATTAGTAGTAATAGCTTGCAAGACTTGCATTTCCGATCATTTCCACTGTATCATAACAGATAGAATCTCAGAGTAGATTGTAAATCTTCATTGGATCCGCAACCGAGGACGAGCCACAAATATATCAGACCAACTTAAAAAGGAAGAAGTAAGATGAAATTTTGCCATTGGTGCCGATGAATAGTCAATGAAAATAAACGAAAGAAAAAATAATAGTAATAAGATAAAGCATCTTAAAAGTAGCCTTAGCTTTTGCTGTGAAACAAAATTGTGTGAAACTGCTAAGTGTAAAAGTTAACTCTCTACAAAGTTTTTGTATTTAAGAAATACTTTCAGGTTTGACAAACATTTTCGTTGTAAATCACACCTGAAAAATATTTTTACTGAAGTTGAACTTTACTCCGTTAAAGAAAGAAAAAATATACAAAGAGGTTTTGAGAATAAATTACGGGAGTACACTATGTTCTAAAGAAAAAGATTTCAGTAAGCTAGATAAATTCCTTGCATCCATATCAAAGATTATATATTGAAATTTAAACTGATAATTACTAAATAATGAGGAGAGGCTTACAGTAAAAAGAATATGAACAATAATTTATCCGTATGAATGAAACCTTATCCCTATTTAAATCATGAAAAACCAAGAGCATATACATGCAAAATTTATAGTATACAAAGAATAAAACCGGCTACAAGACAAAATTGATTAGTAACACTACACACAGCTATCCGTCACGAAAAAGAGCTTTGTAGCATAAGGCTTTTGTAGCTAATTCTCACGTCGAAACAAATACTTTCACTACGTCAATTTGAAGTCTCAAAAACTAATCCATTTACTCGATGCTGACGATGCGTTATGTACATGAAGTTCAGTATGAAAATCACCCTTCGAATCAAGCTAGTTTATTTGTTAATGAATTGAGTCGACGGTAATTCGAATCAGTTATTGTTGAAAGCTACAGACTTTTTGATTATGTCAATTTAGCTACAACAGACACGCTTGATATATCTAGTTTTAACTCCTGACAGCCACAACCCTAATACACATAGAGCAATTCTGTATGTTAGGAAGCGACAGGACAAGAGGTTAAATTTAAAACTAAATCACTAATTCAGAAATACATCTATGTTCTTCTTTTATTAAAGCTTGCCAGAAATTATTCTGCTATGATGTGAGTTAAAGAAACGCCTAACAGATTATTTTGTCAGCAGCATTATGTAGAACTGAGTATCATAATTGCTAAACCATCCGATATTCTTCCTGATTTCGTCTCCATATAACAGGAACTAAAGTTCATAGAAGCACAGCTGCCAGTAAAATAATAAGATACGATGGCAGATTTAGTAAAAATTAATTTGAGTATGGCATGGGCGTAACAAGCTTGATATAGTTGGTCAGTTGTGTTTTTATCATGTCACATGTATGTAGAGTTTGCCAATTTCGGTTTAGTTCTTCTTCTAGGTTTTACTCTTTTTAGTTAGCTCGCAATCGTCTTCTTTTTTTAACTTCAATGTCTATAGAAGCTATAGCAAGTCAGTTGTCCTCTTCTTTCTCTGAGTTTATGGCTCCTTATCTGGGTTTATATCTTCGTATCTCTGTGCTGTATTTTGGTTCAGTTAAATAGATATGCCACTCAATTCACATCACTTACAATTTGTGGATTCTTGAATTCTTTTCGGGGATACATTACCAAAACTCCTTTTAGTGATACGCGTACGTTTGACTCCAGCATGCCTATTGATAACATACTGCCCTTCTTGCAGGCTTCTTCGTGTTATCTTATGATAAGCAACTAATAACGTGCGCAAGACTTATTATAAATCTCAAACCCAGAAAACAGGAAAGATGGCGATAACAATTCCGAATCTGCTTTCTTAAGATGAAGAGCTTTCAGAGAACCAGTCGGGCGGTGAGCGGTCTCCTGATTCTACGCAGCAGAAAACATCTTGCTGTTCATTGAGATAACAATGGAATAGAGATCCCCTATAGTTTGCCAAGTCTATGATAATCATCAGAAAACAATGCACGAATACGAGGTTATGTACAATCCTCACAGGAGTTTGAGCCCATGAAGAAAGATCAAGTTTGCTTTCATCAGAGCCTGTCATATCATTCGCCAAGGAAGATTCACATGGCAGAGATGAAATTTGCCAGGTATATCAGAAATAAATTCTTGAAAGTTAATTGTTAATCTCTTACTTTAGCATTGTATATATTTAAACTGGAACAAATTATGTAGCTCTCATTTTATGCACGGGTTAGGTTTCATTTTAGAACAACTCATAATGACAAAATGACTAAACAGAACTTTGGGCGGGCTAGATGCATCGCTTTTCTCCTTGTAGCACATGTATAGGGTTGTCACCAATGTTACTTAAAAAATCTTAGTCCTTATTGACTGTCGCATCCATGTTTCCTTTTGGTCATCTATAGTCATTTTTTCTGATAAAAGTCCCTTCAACATAATGACTCTTTGGCTCTATTCTCATGTATTTAAAACTAAAACCTAATTGCCCACTATTCATTCAACAACAGTCATTTTGGCCATGTTTCATTGACTCCATTATTATGTTGTCCAGGTCTATATATTTTTGGTCTCTTGCTTCATCTGCGGTGCTGATCTCGATACCCCTGCTTAGACTGATCCCAACCACATAGAAGGTCTCACAAGCAGGAATGGATCATCTATGACATCCAAATGTACTCATTTTGTTCTAGCTTTTAGCGTGATCTGGGCTTTCATCATGTGTGAATGGTCCTTGCTTAACAATGTTACCTCTATTGGAATCATGAATTGCTTCCGCCTACATTAAGAACCGTAATGTGTACAATCATCTTTCCGTAATAGTCGAGATGAATAATTCTTCAATTATGTTATGACTCCGCCTTTGCTTCTTAATGACATCATTTATTGTCACCATGAAATAATTTGTCATCCAATCCGAAATAGACAAAAATTGCTTACTCGGTCTTTTTTATTACAAATATTTTCATGTATATCTTTCATATTTAAATAAAATAAGGTTTTCATTTCATACCAAAATAAATATTCATATTCTTTTACTGAACAATATTTTATAGTTAATTATCAAGTTTAAACTTTCATATATACTTGGATATGATCAAGGAATTTATCTAGCTACTGAAATCATTTTCTTTAAGAACATATTTCTCCTAATTTATTTCAAAACTCTTGGTAACATATCTTTTTCTTTCTTTACGAGTAATTTCAACTAGAGAAATATTTCAAGGTTTATTTTACAAGGAAATGTTTTGTCAACCTGAAGTATTCTTAAATACAAAAAACTTTTTAGAGTTAACTTTTACAACTTACAGTTTCACCATTTTTGGTTTCACAGCAAAACTAAGCTAACTTTTATAGATGGCTTTATTTATTACTATTATTTTTTCTTCGTTACTGTTCATTGACTATTCATGGCAACCATGGCCAAAACTTTCAATCTTACCTTCCAGTTTATGGACTTTCTGATTATTGCTCTCGATCCAGATGAGATTATCTACTCGATCAATCTGTGTATATACAATAGATGAGTGGATGCAAGTCTTGCAATATCACTACAATCTATATTTGGGCTTGCGTTGGATTTGCAGTATGATTGCGAAAGTGATTGTGAAACAACGGTTCATGTTTTGCGTGTGATTGCAAACTTTGATTAATCCACGTAGATATCCAACAGGACTGATTGTGCATAAGATGTACCATCAAAAATATGATCCATAAGCGTGCTATTATAGCGTGACTATATCCTTGACATTGATATCCTGGGTTGAGCGTTTTCCTTGGCAATTATTACTATAACATCGACTAGACGATGCCACCTCTCTTGATTAGACATGTTCTGGGACCACTGATATTTTCATAGTTTTACAGAAGTCTTTCCTCGGTCATTTTATGGTAGTACATAACATTTCATGCCACAGTCAGTTTAACAAGTTGACAAATATGCAGTTTTAATAAGGGGGAATTAGTATGGTGGATATTAAAGCGGTTTAAAACGTACCTGGTTATACTGGGTTATATACTATGATACAGGGCCAAGTGCTATTGTTGTTGCTGAAAACAGACCTCATATACTATAGACGTGTTGCATTTAACATGGTTGAGTAATTCATAGTAGGTACTAGAGGAGGCCACAATGCGAAACAATTCGTCATCATCTACAAACTGCAACTTAAGAATGGCTTTAGAAATGTAACTTGAATCAGAAATTGTTTGCTCTAACCTGCTCTACAGAAAGGTCAAGTTCGCCTGGCAATCTCAACACATTCTTTGAATGCGTATTCTCTTTTCTTAGATTATCAATTTTCCATTCGTTTCAGCAGCTCCATCCGTTGTTCAGCAGTCATAACTCGAACTGAAGCCCATTGAACGGCAATTAAAGACCTATTACACATCACAACTAAATAAGCTTCAAGATTTCAAAAATAAACACATATTATTATGGTACTATGCAGGCCCAAAAAATTTTAGTAGTAAAACTGCGTGTCCAAGTTACCATTCCAAGAGTAAACAATATTTTGCTAGAAAATAATATCAGAAAGAACTGTCGGACGTTTAATTGTTAGATGGTTAATTAATACTACACAGCGCCCCAAACAAGATACTGTCAGATGTTTAAGTGGCAACAATCTAATTAGTAGTTCCAGTGCATATAGCTACATGCAGAAGGGGAGATTGGCTGAACAAAAGGAAAAAACCAGCCCAAAGTACACCTGGAACCAAACTTCAACATGTAAACATGACCAGGCTAACAAATTATACAACCAAGGCAAGTTTACCATTTAAATATATAAAACACATGTTTGTCTTGCTCCTACCGAATGCTAACATGAAGACTTTTCTAAGCAGAGCTCGGCTGGTGAATCTGTTTATGAAGTTAGGGGGATTCTCATAGTTCCCCTTTCTCTATATGTATGTACGTAAGATGAACAAACACACAGTTACGGACATACACATGGCACACATACATCAGTTACGGACATACACATGGCACACATACATACGCACGAAGGCTATAAGATTTTAAACAGCATAAAGGATGACAATAGGCCTGCGCTTTAAAAAGAATATTAATTGCGTATGAACACTGAGGAAGTGGGAGATGATGATGCTGAAAAAGTATAGGAGTTAGCTAGACCTTATTCAATAATCAGAAGGGAAAAAATCAATGTAAATATGGACGGTCTTGAAATGAAATTAGACTTCAGCACAAAGAAATTACTTTGCAACTGTAAGAAATCACAGAACAGGTAACAAAGTAATCAGATAAATGAACCTCATGAACCACAGAACCAGGGAAGAGAGCGATGCAGATACTGGATCGGCTGTTGCATAACAGTACTCCAAGATTTCCCAATATGCATTAACGTCCTCCTGTTTCGAGAAGACAAAATCATGTCGTATCTTTGGATGAGGATCCACCGAGTTGATCTGTAGAGATGGCGGGACTCTTGGAGAAGGTTCTTCAATGTAAGTTTGAAGCTCCATAGTATGTGTAGAGATAGAATGTTGTGGCAGATCCACATCTGAAGGTCCTTGCCATGCTAGCTGAATCAACTAGAATGAGGCAAAAGACTGTAAGACCAATCATCAATGTCAAGTACATACTATTACAATTATTTTATAAGGCAAATGTCTAAATTCCTTTGACCGCATCGACAAAGAAATTAATATTTTGAGTAAATAAAGGATTTATCTCAACTTCAAATAACTGAGACTTTACAAACACTAAACATTGTGTACTAATGCAATAAGGCCCAGAATGAGCAAAAGGTACAGGAATGACAGCAACCCAGAAAACTGCCAAGTCATTGGGGTTCTCGAGAAGCACAAAAAGAAACCCAGATACTAGCAATGTATTAAATATCGAAAATACAGGAAATATCGGATGGCCAAAATCTATATCGGATTGCGGAAATTGGGAATATATCAGGGATATTTTTAAAATATCGGGGTGTCATATCGGAAGATGTTCATATGTAACATAACATTGTAATATGTAATCAGAACATATTTAACGTATTCTAAACATAAGAAATTGCATCATGAATAATGATGTACGACGTTTAGAGACATTAGAAACAGGTGGAGATCTGAGAGAGAGAGGACATGAACAAAGGAGAGAGGAAGACAGTGAGAAGGGGAGAGAAGTTGTGTGAGAGAGAGAGAGGAGAGCGGAAGAGAGACAGGGGTCTGAGGAGGAACTGAGAGAGAGCTGAGAGAGAAGTGGAGAAGAGAAAGAGAGAATTGAGAGAGAGGAGAGAGTGCCGAACGAATAGAAAGCAAAAATATGAGATTGACTAGGGATTTAGGGTATTTGAGCTTGGAAATTTATTAAGGAACCAAAACCAAATCCAAACTCAATAACCATTTTCATTTGGATATTAGCTAATATCGGCCGATATTTTCTCAATGAAATATCGGCCGATATTTCCGATGTACTGAAAAAAGTGGTAAAAATTGAAAAGTGATATTTTTTCATAAACATCGTATCGGAAGGGCATCAAAACTAATATATCGGCCGATATAACGATATATCAGCCGATATAGCGATATGTTGGCTGATATTTAATACACTGGGTATAAGGCATACCATAGGAGGCTTGACCTATAAAAAAAGAAAAGAAAAAGATATTGGTTCGGTGCGTAGGTACATAGTATGCTGAAATAATGTAGACAGAATGTACCCAACAGATGAGCAACATACACTTGGTATGGATACTCTTGCTAAGATGATACGAACTAGAGGATATTTGCATCTTGTAAAACATATTTGTCTGAACAATGGGAAGTATGTCTTTTCGGCAACCGGTTGAGAATATGTTGTTATTTTTTTTCTAAATTAAGTAATGTGAACCTGTAAGTTAATATAAATAAGAATTTGCCTAAACTTATAGCTTAAAATTCCATTTCTCATGTATGTTGCAGTTCTTAACTCCCAAAGCTATTTTCATATATAGTTAATAATGCTCAGAAGCATGAAGAGAATTAAATGTTCTTGGACACAATTGTCCTCCTAAGTTACTTCAAATCTCCTAGAATATTCACTAATCACACACACACACGTGCAGTAGCATGAAGAGAATTCAAAGTTCTTGGATACAATAGAGCTCCTAAGTTACTTCAAATCTCCTAGAATATTCACTAATCACACACACACACATACATAGCTATATGTATGTACATAGAAATATATGTGTGTGTAGAGAGGGAGAGAGAGAGAGCGTGATATGAAGGAACTTGGTAACAAGCACAATTTTTTTGTGCTTGGTACTAAGGTGGTTAATTCTCATCCATTCATTCAAATGGGAGATCACGTTCATATGGGTTGGAGAGTGGATCAGAATGAGACACCTCACTAGCAATCACAAAATTTGTGATTAGTACAAAGTTTCTCTTATATATATATATGTAAATGTATATATGTATATTATACATATATATACATATACACACACACACATACATACATATATATAGAGAGAGAAATGGGTATGCTTGGTACCAAACACAAATTTTGTGCTTGGTAGTGAGGTGTCCTATTCTCATCCACTCATTTCTCTCATGTGAGAGAAATGGGTATGCTTGATACCAAGTACAAGTTTTTGTGCTTGGTAGTGAGGTGACATATTCCCCTCCACTCATTGAAATCGGGGCCCACATTCACATGGGTTGGGGAGTGGTTGGGAATTGGAATGAGTGGATGGGAATAAGAACCTCACTACCAAGCACAAAATTTGTTCTTGGTACCAAGCATACCCATTTCTCTCTCTATACATATATGTGTGTGTGTGTGTGTGTGTGTGTGTGTGAGTTTGTGTGTTAAGTGTTATGTGTATCATTTACCCACTTATATGTACTGCATACATCAAAGTATCATGATATTTTACATATTGTAGCATGTACTTAAAATTGTCAAATTGTATTTTTTAAATTTAAAATAAATATAAAAAAATCCATAATATATTTAAAATTGTAACAAATAGGAACATGATTTTAAAATATAAACAAATTAATTTGAAATAAAAATCTAAATTTAGCACAAGTTACACTAATTCACTAACAAGTACCACAGTAGAATATTCGAACATATCGATGCAAATATACGTATCTCGTTCATACTTTCACATTCATTTCATTAAATACAAACAATAAGTTGATGATCACAAACATAATGATGTCACTATATATCAATCACATCAATGACAAGAGTGCTTAACGAACAATCCAAAAATAAATTCAACTACTTCAAGCCAGAAAATAGCAGACAAATATTTTTCAAGACTTTAATACAAGCTACACTAATTTATTAACAAGTATCACATTTAAATGTTCAATATTTCAGTACAAATTTACGTATCTCGTTCATAATTTTGCATTCACTTCATTCTACACAAATAATAAGTTCACATCAATCATGAAAAAAAGAAAAGTTTTTAACGAACAATCCAAAAGCAAATATTTGACTACTGCAAGACTTGAATAAACCAAAAAAATAAAGTACTTTGAAGTCTTTACTTTTGTTCTATTGAAACAATATATGTTATGTTGAAATAGTGTACATGTATGTTATATTGTAATAACATAAGACTTATGATGTGTCTACTTTATTTCAAAATATTACGTAATAACATAGACTTATGATGTGTCTACTTTATTTCAAAATATTACGTAATGCTTAAAGTTTGTTATGTTACATAACACGGACAAAGGCGTTATGCGACACATTTTCTTTTAGTTTATGCTTATCTCCGAGATTCTGTGTTGGACATGCTTTTATGCTGTTTACTGCCATTAGAATCTTCAAATGTTTAGTTTGCTAGATCAAAGTTACAGATGGTACAGGGTCATGCTTATGGTGTATTGAATTTCTTTTTCTTTCTTTACTCAAGAAAAAAAAAACTAATTTTTAGATCTCTTTCTATCTTGAAATATTTTGTTTGTTATGCTGTACTTTTGTATTCTATATGAAACCTCATCACATCTTTGGTTGTTTGCAGAATCTTTTGTTTCTACTGATATTTGTCCTGAGGCCAAAGATACCTGCTACAACTGGTTCTGCAAGATTGGTTCAGTTCGCGAGCTTCTTCCACGCATGTGAAACATCTATACTTTTCTTTCTCTTAATATGATTTTTCTGCATTATGCTCTTATGATTCTTGTGATTCATTCTGAAACCCATCATCAAGTGTGGTATTGAGTATACGGCAATAGAATTAGATTGGGGTTGTTAAGTGGAGAAGGGCTTCTTGATAGAACTAGTTGAGGATGCAGGAATATACTATAAGATGACCACAGTGGAAACGGAACATCTAGAAAAGATGAATATCTGAAATAGATATGTAGAGATGGATGATCGGCAATAGAAGAAAAAGAAAATAAGAGATACAAATTCCTGGAAAGTTGAAGGAACCGTGTAAAATGAGGAAGCTCATTTGAAGTGGTTTATGGGTATGCATAATGCAGATTGTTGCCTGCTAGTTAAAAGGAGTGCTGGATGGTAGTTAATGGTGCTGCTGTATAAGGACAAGAGTAAAATTGGATCAAGGTTGTAAAAGCTGTTTCAAACTTCACTAATTAAACTCAGAAGATGGTCCTGTAGAGCTGACCCTCAATAAATTGTTACTAAAAGCTTTCTGCTTTTTTTTTACAGATAGACTGCATGTAGGTTTGAGGTCAAATTTAGAGTTAATTCAGGTTAAGTAATAGATACTTATACATTGTAATAACTACCTATTGACAAAGAAAGTTGCAATATTGAAACCTGATATTTCCATACGTTTAATAACAGCCTACTGATAAGCATGCAATTATACACAAGAAAATTTCCCGGCTAAATTTCATATGGATCTTTATGTCACCGCCATGCTGGAGTATCTGTCTGATCTGTTCAACCGATACATTGTGCAAACACATCGCTGATAATCGTACTGAATTCTTCAAAGGTGGAGTTGAACATAATCAAGGGGATCAAAAGCAGCTTAGTACTCGATGATCCAAAGTCCAGACCATTATGGCCCCTTATGTTCTGTGTCTAATTTCTCTCTTGCCACAGAAATCAAAGATTTTTTGTCAGTTAGTGGTCTACTTAAGGGGCAATCACTCAGTTAAAAGAATGTGTCGTATATAACATTTGTAATAAATTTGTAAGTTTATCTTTTTCTTTGGTTTGGGTGGCGGCGTGTTCTTTTTCTTTTTCTTTTTGAGGTGTTTTTTTTTGGGGTGGGGGAGGGGGTGGGGTGTTGGAGGGGGATGGTCCTTGCTGGACCCTATATGTCTGCCTCTTTTGGTTTTAGGAGTTTGATTATCATGATATTGCACCATCAACACCATTTCAGTACTATGTCATAAGCTACAATGAGCGGCAGTCTTCAAAGTGTACGTGTCAGATCGTTACATTACATATGTGTTTCTGTACTCTGAGTGAATTAAGTTGATCATCTCTTGTGAGTCAAATCATTCAGTTCATTACTAGTTGTCTTGAAACACAATGAAACTATCAATTTACTAAATACTAATGCTAGAGCCGAAAGGTTTGGCAAAAAAACTTGGTTTTGGAGTGCACCCACACACACGCACACATAGATAGAAGGGTTTTGAATCAGAACTTTAAAAAACCTTGTTTTTTTGGTTCTAGACATTAAATTAGTTAGATCAATTTTAATAGAATGGATCTTTACAGACATATAATTTTGGAAGTATTTAGTCATGCATATTAATGCCATTTTTTAATGGCTGAAATAAGTTTATTTCGAAACAACTTGTTTGATGTGCAAAAAGTTAGATCACTTGATCTCTCATCTAGAACATTTAAGGTGATAAAAGAAAATGTAGTGGATAGTTCATGAGATGGTCTACAACAACGTGCTCATGAGCCTTAATTAGCAAATCAACTTACAGAGTCATTTCTGGAAAATATTCTCAAACTATCTTTGTGAACTTTCTTGTGGACCATCTGAT
This sequence comes from Asparagus officinalis, assembly GCF_001876935.1. NCBI lineage: Eukaryota > Viridiplantae > Streptophyta > Magnoliopsida > Asparagales > Asparagaceae > Asparagus > Asparagus officinalis. The sequence continues at coordinate 116,355,963 of NC_033794.1, read as the reverse complement.
GGATGATCGATACCATCTACATGCATTAAATAGTTTAAAGATGACACCAAATGATTAAACAAGTGTTTTCTCATGTATCAAGTGGTGTCAAGTAATGGTTGAAATAAGTTTATTTTGAAATAACTTGTTGGATGAGCAAAGGATTTTCGTATCACCTGATCTCTCATCAAAGGTTTGTAGATTAAGCTGAATGAAGCAGTCTGCCATAAGATGACCCACAACAAAATTTTCAAGTCCTTGTTTGAAATGGAGCTAAAAGGATAATTTCTCTATGCATGTTGTCCTCTTTGTCTTGTTTTCCTTACTTTTCTAGTAGTGTCCTGGGTGCCAACTGCTCTGTAAATACAGACTCATCATTAATGTAGTATAGTCCACATCCCTTCAGTAACTGGTAAGTTGAGTGGAGCATAAAAGAGTTTACTGAAGGTGTGTTTTGGGTGTCTTGCCTGTAATCTGTTTCTATGTATTGTACTGTCATTATCCTTGTGTATGTGGTAAATAGGACTGTCAGATTCTGGTACATAATCAGGGGCTCTTCCTGTGACAGTTTTTCTATCAAGCATGTTTGAAAAAGTACAGGATTAACTCTCATACTGCAGAACATATTTTGCTTACAAGTAATTCTTTTATTTCATTCAATGATGTTTATTTGGGGGAAAAATTGATATGATGCTTTTGATGTCAAGGACATATAAAGTGATGCCACATAGATCTCATCAATTTGAAAGCCACTTAGATCTTTGTCTTCATTTTTTTTTCTTGTGGATTTTCTGTTTTAGCAGTTCCATCTTCAAAAAAAATGTGTAACTTGTTTTGTTATTTACTAATTGACCTTTTAGATACATGGAACTTGCAATATTACGTTGTTGGCGTTTCCTAGAGGTCGATCATTTGCATAATCTCCACCGCTTGACTATGATGATGAGAGGCCTTGCGGATCCACTTGCATCGGCATATTGTCATCTTTATATGGCCCATTGTGCTGATTCACTAAATCCAGGAGACAAAGGTAAAATGCTCATATTTCTATTCATTTGACTGTGTCCATATTGTTGCAGATACTTATTCAACATTTCTTTCACCAGAGATACCAATCATATGCATCTCTGGTTCTAGCGCACTAAAAATGATATATTGTAGAACACATTATTCTGTTTTTTTATACATAGACAGTAATCTGCACCCTACTTGTATTTGATTTATGATCCTGCCCAAGTTGAAAATTAGATTTGAGGTTTCTAATCACAGTCTGTTTTGCTTATTTTGGATGTAGCGACAATGAGTAGACATATGCTTTCTGCTACTAGTCCATCTGGTTGGTTTGTATACTTGGAAACTCTATTGCACACACTAGCTGGAAATCTTTGGATTTTCTCTTAGTATGTAACCAGGGAGATTTCGACCTAGGCTACCACTTATTTATTCATTTTGAATAATAAACATTTTAATGTAAAAAGCCTCATGGTTATTATTCTTGTCAAGCCTTTATTATGAGCCCCACATAAAGACCTGTTTTCTATTTAATTTTTCAACTGGATTACTTGTTAATTTTCTCTCTACCTAGATTTTCTGCAATCACTTTTTAGCCGGTTTCTGTCTGAACTACTTTTTTTTAAGCAAGAGCTTCTTTGAGTATTTGGATCTGAGTATCTGCCTGTTGACTTCTAATATGGAATAATGGAAGCTGCATCTGAGATTACATCCATTTGGATCATTGGATGTGAGAAAAACATTAAGATTAAAAGAAAGCATGAAAAGTACAGTGATAGGATCATGATGAATATTGGATCCTATTTGTTGAATAACCCTGACATTAATCAAGAAAAACACAATAGAGAGTTGGTGCTTGAATAAATCTCTTATGGAACTCTAAAATCTTTTGTGTCACTGCTGAGTGCTGAGATAAGATACTATATTTGTCCAACTAACATTCATCGGGACAATATATTTGTCCAACTAACATTCATCGGGACAATCTTCCATCATATTTTCTCTTATTGCTGTAGCTATGGAGGCGCTGATGTGAGCTCTGGATCGTAACTCGATTATGTTTAAGCTTAACAATCTTATTCAGATTGTGGTCTTTCTGCTAGATGATCTTTATGTTGATCTTTCTGCTTTCATGCATTGAAGATTCATATTCTTTTTTAGACATACTGGTAATGTTGTATGCAAGGTTTTAAATGTCGGCCGACATATCGGTTTGAGGGCTTGACCGACACGACATGAACGTTTTTAACTCGTATGTCGGTTTTCAGAGCCAAATCGGAAATATCAGGGGTCATATCGGGCATATGAGTCTATTTTTTTAGCTTTGAAAAATTGGCTGATATGGTACTTTTTTTTAAGATCTGTTTTTTGTTATCGAGTTTGGGTTTAGTGATAAATACCCAAACCCGTTTGACCCGTTCTCATGTTTAAGGGTTTCTTATGAACCCGATAGAAAGAATTTATGAACTCAAATCCATATATTATTTACTTTTTTATATGTTTAGTCTATAGAATTTATAAAGTATGCTTATATTGAATTTATGAATGCGTAGATTACATTTAGGACATGATATTATACATATGCGCACTACCCGATATGGCAATCCGATATTTAGTCAATGTCCCCCGATATATCCCTGATTTCTGCTATCCGACATGGATTTCAGCCATCCGACATGAACCCGACATCCGACATTTAAAACCTTGGTTGTATGAAACTTTAGTCCTTGAAATGTTCATGAAAAGCTACAAAGTCAAGGTGATGTCAAGGCTATTATATTTATGGTCCCAATGTTTCTTCTCACGTGATTCGTGATGCTCTATGTCCGCTTAATGAATTGTGCTTAAATGAATAGTCATTAACTGCTACAAGTCTGCTACTTGATGCCTAGGTTGCAGGAATGGGTGTGGGATGAGTGGGATGTCATTTAATGAACAGTCTAGTCGGAAGAAACAAATGAGTAAGTTTTACAGTAACAATACTTAGCGACTTATAAAATATATATTAGGAATAAAAATGACCACCGATCCAATAAGTTAGGTCATGCATCGATCCAATAAGTTAGATCATGCAATGAACATGTGCCTTTATCATTCCAGCAGAGAAGGAAAAATATAATTCAACTCTTCTATTGACTAAGTTCATTGCTTGAGTAAATTCAAGCTCAAGGGTTAGATCTTGAAACTTGCAAGATGCAGATTTTAGGATCTCTTACATAAAATTGATTTATTCAAGTATCATTAGATAAGGCATTTCAAGTACTGTTAGGGTACTGTGTCAAAATGTGGAGACTCCAATACGTCCCTGTACTTTTTGAGAAATTTCATGTGAAGTCAAGTATTCTTAGGACAATACTCTCAAAATGTCATCACAAATTATATGTTTAAAATGATGAGGGTGTGCCGCTATCCTAAAATGGACTTCTTCATAATGAATTAGCAAGAATGGTGTCTTAAGTATAGTAGTTCCCATGAACCGAAAAATTACTTATAGATAGCATTTTTATAAATGAACTGTGGTAAGTGTTCACTAGTTTAGCTTGCCCAGGAAAGAGTAGTAAAAAGATGTATGATCTCCTAGAAAGTCCCTGCTTGGTGCATTATGGCTGCATTAACCCATATGCCAGCTGGAAGTGTATGCAGAAGCTAAGCTGGGGTTATCTTGGGTGCAGATACCATAGGCTAACCTCTGTAGTTTTATGTTGTCTTTTGAAATCTCGATTGCCTGGTCAAGTGTTTGTGACGAGGAGGCTGTTGAGTAAACTAAGTGGAGATGCTGGAGAGAGGATGTCATTGTATCATGTCCTCAAATTTGACAGTTCCATATCGGTGTGTGCTAGAAAGGTAGCTGGTATGTTATAGCTTATGTGAGCTCAGGAATTAATGGTGGATAGCATTTTTCAAGGAAAAGCAACGGTAATTAGCTCTGCAGTAAGGTTGCAGGGGGAAGAGTACTAGGATGTGTGACATTGTAGGACATTTCTACCTTACAACAGGACTGGTTGGTCAGCATCAGGCTGAATGTCATATGAATAAATGTAATCTCTTCTTGGAGTAAAATACGCATCAAAGGTTTTTTTTTTAAATAGAAAACCCAGTTCTGTCAAATGTGGAAGTAGTTCTTGTGCTCATCCTTATTTTTTTTGGGGGGGGGGGGGGAGTGCTGTGGGGAGGGGGGGCTGGAATAGTTATGTTTTCAACTTCTTGTCATTAGCAAACTGAAACCAAGCTGATTTAATTGTGGTTGCAAGCTTGTGGTATTGATGAAACTATCTTATTTAAGTGAAACATCTCAGAAATATGAATGTCAATTCTAGATGTATGAATTTACTGGAACTGAGTCAACTGACAATGTTAATCTTTATAACTACCACTAGTGCATAATTTGAACATTGTTACTAGATTACAAATTCTTGAATTCTCTATGGTTTAAAATCAAATCATTCTTCCAATGTTATTTTATGTTTTTAGTCTACTCGTTAGACAGCAATATTCTCAACATTATTTTGCTGTGCGGACATTCTGTAAACAGGTTATCTAATTGCATCAATAAGTAATATAGCCCGTCTATTGGAGCGCATGATTGTAAACAAAGAAACCATTACTACTCATTCTTACAAGAGTAACAAAATGGTTATGATGCTAATGGAACCTGCCATTGAGTGGATCATGAAGTGTATACACATCGATAGCTGTAATAAGGTTAGCATTTCAGTATCATTGGTATTCTTTTTCATTAGTCTAGCAGTTCTGCTCAAACATTTGATGCCAATGCTTGCAAATGTAATATTCTATACTGTGTACTAAACTAAGTAATTCAACAACTATTTTGCTTTGAATTTGTCGCTCTTCTTTTAAATTCATATCTATGTTCCTTAAAAAAGTTCTCGCTTTTTCTATAATCTAACTCTTCTATTTGTAATTGATTATTGTTAAGTCTGTCTATTTGTGATCAGAATGCATTAGGGATAAAAATAATACTATGCATAAATGTCCTTCTTGGAACACCATTAAGGTCAATGGTTCAACTCACTGGATTAAAGTATAAAGCATGGTTGTATATGTACGATTCTTCTATATAAGCTATAAATAACACCTGTTGTACTATCCTTGACATCTTCTTTTAGGCTACCGTTATAATAAGTTAATAACCATGGTTTCTATTATATTCATTGCTATTTTCTATGTAAAAAATTGCCTTTGTTGTCCATCATTTTGCTATTTGCCTTTATTGAATATTTATATCAGGCTTCAAGTCAAATATTTAATAGCTATTCTGGCAGATGTCTATTGCAGACCTCATTCCAATACTTTTTGACTTAGTATAGAAACACTATCTGTCCTTATCCTAAAGCTAGGGTTCTTTTGGGAAATGTTTATGGACCATGGCTATTCAACCTAACTTCATTGTTGATTGTTGGAATTTAAGACTTAGTGTTGTTGTCATGTAGCCATGAAACAAGCAGGAGCATGCCCAAATTTGAATTCTATGCCACTGCTTCCTATGAAGTTCTCAATTTCAGTAGAAGATTACAAAATCTTGATCTGTATCTGCAGATGACCTTAATGGGCTTTTGGGATATGGTATACCCACATGTATACACACATGTAACAAGCACAGAATATATGAAATTTGATACCAGCAGAAGTACAATAAGGAACAAAGATCTCCTTAATATAACAGGTACAAAGTAACTCATACTAGGCATTTTTATCACTTAGTATCAATTATACGTAGAACTGAAACTGGAGGTTGCTTCTGCTTTCTGGAATAGAATTCTCATGAAGTTGAAGGAAACTTACATGAAAATTTATGCTATATGATCGACCAGGCTTATAGGCCTAGAACTCTGATATTCAAATTAGAAGAGACATGTCTATAGGATAAGGAGTCTATATGTGAAAAGTGAATAACTAAAGGTTTCAACATGAGGCAAGATAAGGAGAATTTATTAGATGGTTTGGAAATGCAGAACTAAGACTAGTAGTGCAGTTCATAATAAGTTGGAGGAGAGGCAGTATTGGGTTCTATGGGACGGTTTGTTTTTTCTTCTAGAAGAGGTTCAAAACTCTAATTCCACAGCATCTCATTACTTGATCTGTAGCGTGCATTATGATCTCGATGACATAAGAGGATAAAAGAAATCATGTGTTTGGAGACTCAGCCATCTGTCAACTGGTTACATCATGAACATTTCTTTTCCAATAATAGAACATTAGCGCTAAGGTCTTTCTGGGTAAAATGTGCCCAAATCACATACATAAGTTGGACATACAACAAAACTTATCCACTGAAGAAGTTTCATGATACCAAGAACAACAATAGGTTGCTAAGAACAGCAATGAATTTTTAAAACACATTTCATTTTTGAGTTTCTTAAAGGTTTTCTTTTAATTGATGTTATTATGGTATATGGTTTAAGGTTCAGTTTATATAAACTTGATAATATTGTTATGGTTCCTTACATGCTTATATATACTGTAGATTTATAGTTTGGGTAATGATAGAAACTATTTGACATGAGTAAATTACAAAAGAGTTCGGTCATTATTCCAGCAGTCTAATCACACTTTGACGAGTATGGAGCGTGTAATGGCCAAACTGTATAGGATCAACGGCAATCTATTTCATGGTTCAACATATTGAACCGAAATTTGTTTCGTTTCTTTATAATCCACCACTCTTAACAGTCATCTATCTGACATTAAATTAGCCAGAACATATTTTTTGGGTTAACAAATCGCATTATAAGGCAAGTTTTGCAGGCTTATTTTTTTGAAAGACAGGAGCCTTTCCCTGTGATTGAATATTGGACAATTTTGCATGTTACTAACTTAATTCGATATTCAATTCTTTGAGTATAGGAGCTTGGTGGTGTACTCTCAGAGTTTGGATTTTGTACTACTCTATCTGAACCAAGCAAGAGAGTACCATGCATTTCGATAATTCTTCATTATCTTCTCAAGCAACTTCCAGCTGAATTTATCAGCATGAATGCACTAGAGGTCATTGACCTTTATGAGCAAAACAAAGATATATCCCTTGAGCAGGTATGGTTGGTTTGAATCCCTCTGTGTAAAAGATCCGATGCATCAATGCTTTTTTACTACTACTTTATTTGTACTTGACATCACCATACAGCATCTGAATTATAGGCTGCTTGGTCTCAAACTCTTTGAGAGCCCACCACCCATCAGTTCTATTGAAGCTGTACTTCGTCATGTGTCGAAGGTACTTAAATTCGATGAAAGAAGTACTTTCAACTTTTTTTAAGTGCTTGGTATATAACTACTTCATCTGTGATTCACTGAACTATATTTAAGCTTTAGCTTGTACAGCCTACTGGTTATGTGAGATTTTTGGTTACTTGAATTCAACCTGCCAATGTATCCTTTGATGCTTAATAAAATTAAGCTATTGAGTTCTTTCTGCAGTGGCATGGACAGAAAGCCTGTACCTAAATTTTGAAGCTTATCGGGGTAGATGGAGGGTATCTGAACAAAAAAAAAAAAGTAATATTTAGGTAGGCACCCAAACAATTATGAATTGAATATCCTAAACCTATCGTTTAGTGCTCTGCAAGTTGGGACGATAGGGAGGGTATCTAAAAAGCCTGAAAAAAAAACAAATATTAAATGGCCAAACAATATGATTAAATAGCCTAAATCTTTGGTTTATCATTCTAAGATTAGGAATCTAAAGCATTGGTCTTGAGACTTGTACTTTGGATATTAATTTGTTGTGAACATTCTAGATCGTAGATACAGTAAACATTCATTTGCATTGGTCTTGAGACTTGTACTTTGGATATTAGTTTGTTGTGAACATCGTAGATCGTAGATCCAGTAAACATTCATTTGAGGGCCACTTTATGTACAACTAAGAAACTTATGTATGGTGAAGTTCAGAGTTCACCAACAGTGGACGAATTACTAAAGTTTACAGTTTTTTTTTCATTTCACAATCATATATAGAAGTTCTTTTGGTTAAAGTATAATATGCAATTCTTTCAGTACCATGCTAGAGTTTGATATTGAAATCATACCAAAGTTGTTCTTAACTTGTCTTTACAGCATAGTTGTAGAACTTTGTGCTCTGAACCACCTACAGACATACTCACTCCTATAATCCACACACAAAAAGAACTCTCATGCGGGACCAGTAATGTGTGCAATACCCAATGACAAACAACTGATATCCACTGACAAACAGTATCTAGTTTTCTGATATAAGTTATAATGAAAATTCATATGTGTTTTCCTATCTTCATCATTTTCAATATTGTCATTTGTTTTTCAGGTTGTAACGGAAATGTCTCAAGCATTCATTCATCTGTACTATTTTGCTAGCTGTGTAGTATATTTATAGTTTACAACAAGCTATTATTCCTGCCTAGGCACTTTTGTTTGATAAGCTATTTTCTAAACTAAATCATAAGCCAAGCCTATAGCAGTTGTTATCTTTCAATTTCTTAGATTTAGCATAATATTTTGATTATTTAGTCAATTATTTAATTTCTCTGCGCCATAAGGGACTCATTTTCTTTTTATGCATTTTTCATTCAGGTGGCTAATCAGTACGATTGCCTTGATGAGTATTTGATAGTAGCTGATGCATACATGGACATTATCCTTCACTACTCACTGGTAAATTTTTACCCAAGCTATTGCCATTTCCTTCTTTCTTTCTTTGTTTTTCATATTTTTTGTGTTTTGCCTATATTTCTTTATTCTGATGATACTATAATTTCTTTATCATGTTGGAGAATGATTAATATCAACTGATGCTTGACCCAGTGGTAAAAGAGTAGGTGGGGGTTGTAGAAGTTCCAAGTTCAAACTCCTGTAACTAGAAAAGGAACGAGTGTTCGATATCATCTCCGTACTTACGTAAATCTGATATGTCCACTGTTGCTTTTTCTGGGCAGTGGATACAAATGCCTTCAGGAAATTAAAATCACTAGTTTATGGTTGGTGTCTTTCTGGGTAGACAATTGTTTTTCTCACTTTTAACATGTTATCCTTGAATGTTGGAGTTTTCACTTTGTTGTTTTTTTATATATAACTTGCAGCTCTATCCTATACCATTAATATCTGAACTTCTGTAAGTTCTCATGCTTGATAGTATATTCAGTGTGCCTTTTTTCAGCCATGATACATTATTTTCAGCAAGCTATAAGGAATCTTCTATTCAATGACCATTGGTTCTTTTGTTGAGGGAACTTAAGAAGTGCTATTATTTAGTAGTATTGTTAATTTTACTTCTGAAATATGTTTTCTTAAATATCAGGATGACTCTCTCTCTATTTTTTTGGATGGCATTCTACAACGAGCTGAAAATAGAAGGGCAGTTGAAAATGAAATGGACGTGTTACAGTCTATTCTGGTCAAGCTTATCAATCACTTTGATAGCATAGAAGATGTTTTCTCTCTGGTAACATACATTCTTATTGTTATCTTCTTCGATTTACATGTAGTAATTGTAACTTTAATCAGAACCTGCAACCGTCCCATCTCTGTGGAAAAGCTTTTACTGATTGATATCTAGACCAGATTCTTCTTCTATTTGATTTATCAATTTGCTTGTTCATACAGCATGTACATATCATTGCCTTTTATAAGCTATCATCAATTGATTTTACAGATTGCTAGAGCTGCAGCCAGGACTTGGCAGGAGACAAACAGCATGTTGAAATCAATGTACCATTTATGTTAAATTATGTGAAACTATATTGAATTAAATACAATACTACAATCCTAAAATATATTGATGCTATGTGGTTGGATTAAATATCCAGATCCTTTGGTTGGTCCTCGATGGTTGAAATGTAAAAGGTCATACTTCCATAAGAACCCACAAACAGGTTAGAATAATCAACTGGTGAAGCCTCATGTACTTGTGTTATCAGGATGTGTAAATTGTTTGCTAGAGTACCTGTCTACCCGATGCCATCAATGGTTAATAATAGATGAAAATCTAGTTAATAAGTCAAATCCAATCCCACCTTGGTCTGATTAGTAACCCATATATCTACTAACTGCAGTCCAGTACTGCAGCATTCTATTTATTTTATTTGTTCACTTTCATAGTGGAAGTTATTCCTTTGCAACCTTTCATTATAAATGAATAATATTATCCTCTTCGATTATGTCTTAAAAGGAGGATATATCATATAACTTTGAACGTCTAAGATGTCCAGATCCTGCTGGACTATGTTGTTGATGTTGTAGGGGAAAACTGATTGGTAAATGAGTGGTTTCCGAGATAAAAAAACAAGTCATGGTTTAGGTATAGGGCTGATAACCTTCCAGATTGAGATCATGGTCTTTATTAAATCCTTTCTTGACTAGTTCTAAATATCAGTACTTGTCCTACAGGGAAATAAATTTACCCTATGGAAGTATCCTTTAAGTTCCTGACATAGGAATCCTGACCCAGGCAGGTGTTATTTATGTTCTCTGGTTCGTTATTATAGTCGTGCCTTTTTCTTCAGGGCTTATGATCAGGAAGGAACAATGAAATGAGCAGTCCTGACCTCGGCAAATGTTGTTTATGCCTGGTCTGTATCTATCTGCTCACCAAACCTAAGGGGTTCAACTTTTGTAAGATTTGGAGATACTACAGATCAATCTAGTTTATTTGCTTTATGTGTCCAGTATGTTAGCAGTTGGAGTCAGTAAGCCAAATAACTTTACTACTGAGATTTGAAGTGGCATCCCTACAGAATTTATCCATCTTCAAGTTTTTATCTATATCTGAGTATGGTTTACCATCATTTCCTTGTGTAGAACCATTTTACGGGGATCCTTGAACTTTTACATGGAAGCTCATGGAGCATGGTCAACACGAAAATACTTCAGAAGGCTACAAGGTATTCCTTATTTGTGAACTTTTAGGTTCCCATGATCTTTATTAAATTTGGTTCTTGACAGGTTCAGTAGTTCTCAATGCCAATAGTTGTCCTACGGAGAAATAAATTTACCCTATGGAAGTATCTTTTAAGTTTCTGTGTTACTGATCTCCCAGAGATGTTCAATTATTTGAGACTTAGGAGATTAACTTCTATACATTTTGCATATTAGTGGAGATAAAGTAATCTAGAATCTGTCTATCATACATGAATTGGGGTGTTCGTTTCTCTCTTTACTATGGCAGGACAAATAATCCACAATCCACATAATTACCTGAGTACCATGCTGCAAATTAATTTCTCTTTTAGTAAAAGATTTTTCTTTTGTCATAATTTTTATTGTAAACTTCCTTTTTCCGCCCATGTTGATCCCCTTAAACCTTGCATCTTTCTTTAAGATCACTATTTGGACCGTAGCTTCACTAAATTTTTTTAATACGTGGTATATTAGCATGGATGGAGTTCTCATACTTTTAGTTTGAGATGCCTAAAATAGGTAAATTTTTGGTGCCATGCGCAGCACTGGTGTTATATCTGATCCCAGAACCGTACAGTTTCTTTTTGAAATTTGTCAAGACCTTCACAATAGCATTGATATCTCTGATCTGGATAGTGATATACAGAGGGCGCGTCTCATTTCTAGTTTTGTCCAGATGGTAAGTGAAGTTTCTTAATGAATATTTAAAATCAGAAGCTGATTACAATATACTATACTTCGTTCTTGCAACTCAGGTTATGAATTTTTTTACCTTAATTTTATATTTGGGAAACGAACAGGGCTTAAGAAGTTGAATTACATTTTAGGTGGACTTCGGTGGTGAAGGAGAGCCCCATTTAACATTTCTAATTGAATGTCGTGCAGCTTTTTGGCAAATTAACGAACTTAAAGTAAGTACATACGTGTATGGGAAGCCTGCTATTTTCCATTTCCTGTATTATTCTATTAACTAAGTCAATTGCAACTTTTGCTTTCTAATTTCCTGTTTTTTTCCAATCTTCATACTAGAAGCCCATGATGTCTTAAATGCTTATAAATATTACTGCTAAATTGCATTTATATGTCTTACTGTGCCATTAGCAGAGTTAGCATAATAAACATGAAGTAAGTTCCCCCTGCGAAGCATGCTGGAAAGAGAGAAAACTAAATGGCCCATCAAGATAACTGAATAAAATAAATAAAAATTTCCTTTTTCTAATCTAATCCTGGAAGCTCTCTTACACTCGTATTGGTAACTAGGCTCTCCCATAAGCAACTAGGCGACTATCCGGATCTCACAAAAAAAAATCACGTCTTATTTATCCTAACACCTCATATCACGAGTAATTTTAATGAGGAAGTCCAATAATCATAACAACCTTCACGCATTTCAAATAAACAACTAAGTTAATATGAAAAATTAATATAATTTTATTTCTTTCTTATCTTTAAATATTCATTGAACTTTTTGTTATCTTTTGAATATTTAGTAGTTTGTAGGCCAATAGGGTAAAGTAAAAGTAAGTTTTTTTTTCTTTTGATTAACTTTAACTAAGATTAGCTTCTTAGGCATTGAGCAATGTTTTTAGAGAAAATTGCCTCCACCTCAAGGTTTTAGAAAACATGTTTCCTCCCCGAAGAAAAATTTGTCATGCCTCCACCCCCTATTATAAAATCCCATAAGCATTTTATGAAACTTTTTAAGCTTCCCATGTTTTCTTCCTCTTTATTCTCTCTCTTTTTTTTTCATCTTTCCATGAACCCATGACACTCTTCTATCTTTAATTAATGTCTCCCATCACTTCCTCTTCGCCTCTGCCTCCTACCGCCTCCCTCAGGCCCCTCCAAAATCCAAAGTGGGGCCATGGTGGGCTCTAAAGGAGGCGAAGGAGAAGGAAGGTGGCAGGCGGCAACAGGGGTGAGATATGCAGCGAGACGAGTAAAGGTAGTGCTTCAGGAAGGAGAAGAAAGAAAAATTGAAGAAAGGTAATGAAATACAAATAAAGATATTATTAAACAATAAAAAGTAATAAGAAATGAACAAAGGCAAGGAAAAAAATAAATAAAGGTATCAAGAAACAAAGAAAGGTAACAAGCTAGGTTGCATTGGTATGGGTACTGGTATTGGTATGGGTACAAGTACGGGTACGGAACACGGTAATTTTGTAAAAGGTAGGGTATAGAGACTATGTACATATACATATATATATATGTATGTACATATACATATATATATATGTATGTACATATACATATATATATATGTATGTACATATACATATATATATATGTATGTACATATACATATATATATATGTATGTACATATACATATATATATATGTATGTACATATACATATATATATATGTATGTACATATACATATATATATATGTATGTACATATACATATATATATATGTATGTACATATACATATATATATATGTATGTACATATACATATATATATATATATATATATATACATATATATATATGTATGTACATATACATATATATATATGTATGTACATATACATATATATATATGTATGTACATATACATATATATATGTATGTATGTACATATACATATATATGTATGTACATATACATATATATGTATCTATATATATATACATATGTATATATATATACATATGTATATATGTATATATATATGTATATATATGTATATATGTATATATATGTATATATATATAAGATCGAATATTGTTTTTTCATTTACATAAGATCAATATATAAGAAATAGATGTGAAATGTAGAATACACATCCAAAAAATGTATGGGGAGTGTTTTAAAATAAAACAAGTATTATATAATTGAGTATAAGCCCGAAGAAACATATGCATATATTCAAGAGGTGTCCAAGAGGTTTGGGTACGAGTATGAGTATGGGTATGGGTACATGTCTGGTATGGGTACGACTTCCTAATAGAAGTACCTAGGTAATATAGGTAACAAGAATTGCGAAAAAATGTTGTTCAACAAAGGATAACAAAAGAAAAATAAAGGTACCACTAAACAAAGAAGTGTAACAATAATTGTACAAAAGGTAATAAGAATCACGTAAAGGTATCCTTAATCTATAGAAGATAACGAGAAATAAATAAAGGTAACAAAAAAACAAATAAAAGTATTGATAAATACAGAAAGGTAACGAAAATGAACAAAGATATCAAGCGACATTGTATAAAAGGCAAAAAATTACGAAAAATGTAAAAGATGACAATCCTCTTTCTCCTTCTTTGTCAGTCACCACATGTCCTGCCTTCTTGCTGACCTCTCCTACATTGCTGCCCGCCTCCTCATCTCTGGCCTTTTCATAGCTACTGACCTTTCCCTTGCTGTCTCACCAACAACCTCTCCGCTGCCTCCCATCGCCTCTGCGTCCTTTAGGGCCCTACCACCCCCCAACTCCGGCACGGCACGGAGAGAGGTGATGCCAAAGAGCGGGAGGTGGAGGCTATGGAGAGCCGGTGGGAGGCGGCAATTAAAGATGGAATGGGTTTGTGGCTTATCTGGGAGATGAGAGATGAAAGAAAGGGGGTGAAGCACTTTCTTTTTCCCCAAAGGGAGAGGAAGCATGATTTCTTGGATCAATAGGGGTGGATACAATTTTCGCATCATATTAAATATAAGGGGGATATTCTCTCCATAGAAAGTAATTGGAAGGTCTTGATAAACTAGGGATTTCTTGAAGAATTTTTTTATCTTCAGCAATCGTAATCATTAATTTACTTACTCTACTTGCGAAGTCTTGTCTAATGTGAAGCTGACATGAAACATGTGAATTCTTTGATCCTATCTTCATTTCTTGCTATATCTCAAGAACAGACCCTTTCCCATCGCTCCTTCCAAGCATATCTTAATTTTCAGAAGGCCTGCACGCCCCTATGAAACCCTCATAGCTATTGTCGACTTTAGGCTGCTATACCTTGATTGTCTGAGTGGAGATTTTCAAGAATTTGTTTCTTTCGCAGGACACTCTTGTTCATATATGTAACAATCTGGCAGTCAAAGCTATCAAAACCATGAAAAAGATTACAAATTTTCTTAAAGCATGCATCGCATTCAATGAAGTTACAATTCCATCTATTTCATCCAGTGTAAGGCGCATGAATCTTTATCTCGAGACAACTGAGGTAATTTCTACTGTACTTTTAAAGTTTAAAATTGCACAAAAAATATTTCTGCCAATTCTTCAATTGATTCACTTTTAATCTCATATCAGGTAGCATTGTTCGGAGGTTTAATTTCTCATACAGAGGGACTCATAAATTCTGCAATCAGTTGTTTGCAAAATTTGAACATGACAGCAGGTTAGTTTCTGAAGTTCATGTGTACTCGTAGTTGTATGTCTTTGCATAAACTTCCAATCAACATGTCTGTCTTTCCAACTAAATTTAAGCTTAAATACCATTAGCATGGCTTTATTATTGTTTTCCTGTAATTCTCAAAAACTAAGTACTATGAGTTTATCCTGGTATTAGAAAGAGTTCTATCTCAATTTCTGAGTTCAACAAGATATTTAGACTTGGAAGAATCATGAGAATAGTGAAGTTGGGGGCCTGTCAAGACTTTGTGACATAGAAGCTGTAAAATTACACCTTACCTCCACTTTTGGCTCTGTAAACCAAAAGGGTTCAGTTGATTTAGTACATAATTTGTATATCTTGTGATAGTTATTATATATTGTGATTTATTCTATTGTCTTAAATAACAATGAAATTGACATGTCTTTTTTCTGTTCATAATGTATGAAGTGCTCAACTACAGTGTACTTTACTATATACATATACCTTTCTGGACTTAAAACTATCATATGCAATTTTTATGTGCTTTTACGTGCTATACCATGTTCTGTTCTTACTTGCACACTAGGAGACCACTTATCCTTTTGAGTTTGCAGGTTTTCAGAAATCATTTGACATAGATCAAGTTGTATCATTATCATGCAAGTTGTGCAGCATATTGGTTATGGTACCAGGTAATTCTGATTTTATATTTAGTAATTTCATGATTTGGTGTCAGTAAAACTTTCTAATATTTGGTTGTTATAACAAAAGGTGGAGCATCCATTCCACTTGACATTTCTTGTCATAAAGAGCCATGTAATTCTTATGATGTATGCATTTCAGTTTTGTTCCATTCGTAAATCTTGTGTAACCATTGTGTTATCTTTCAAAACTACTGTGCAGATTACAAATTAAAGGTTTTGTTTTCATTTAATTTTATGCGTAGTTGGTGTTTCATTCCCAATCACTAGTCCTCATTCTATTTTCACCATAACAATCTATCCTTAAAAAGTAAAACACTAAGATGGTTATTTCATCTGTCTGATGTTTAAATCATTACTTGCTATTTTCAGAAATCTTTCCTATCTATTGGTCCATTGGGGGTTTCGTGCTAGTCCTATCTGTTGGCTGACCATAGTAAATATAAGAACCATTCACATTATCAATGAACCAAAAATGTCATCAGTACTGCCACTGATATATCAATTGTTAGGAGTTAAAATCAGTAACATGTATGTAGTTTCTCCATTCTTTTCCTGGCAATTTTATCTTGCAAGTTCCATTTATAAAGAGTTCATCAACAAGGTTTTAAACATCGGATATCGGGTTCATGTCGGATAGCTAAAATCGAGGATATATTGGGGGACATGGACTAAATATCGGATTGCCATATCGGGTGGTGCACATATGTATAATATCATGTTCTAAATGTAATCTAAGCATTCCTAAATTCAATATAAGCATATTTTATAAATTCTATAGACTAAACATATAAAAAATTGAATCTGCAAAGTCCTTTTACTCAACATACTTTATAAATTCTATAAAAAATAAAGACTCATCACCCCCAAACAGATAAAACTAGAATTTTCTCCCCTCTGTGATTATCCACAGAGTTGCTACCAGACTGTCACATGAAGAAGAAAAGCAGAAACTCTTTGAGTATTACATGTTTATATCATTAGATGATAAACAGGGATTATTACGAGAAACTAGGGATTATTATTAAATGATAAACAAGGATCATTACGAGAAATCAGCCAGATGTCTTGTTTTCCTAGCATGCTGCCCAAAACATGTTGCCAAACATTGAATTCTACAAATGAATAATTTATAGCAACAAAAAGCATGGAGCTATTTGAATAATAATATAATATAATGTAACAAAAAAATAGTAAAAACAAGGGAAAACAGGAAATTAAGACATTGAATAAGATAAACAAGATGAAATCAACACTAAAATCCAGACGATTTGAAAATCTTCTAAATCTAAAGGTTTTGAAGGAGAGAGAGAGAGAGAGAGAGAGAGAGAGAGTCAGACGATGAGAAAGAGACTCTCATACCTGACGGCTGAAGAAGCTGAGGAAAGCTGCAACTTCGACTTCGCGCAGGGAAGAAAGAGAGGAGAAGGCGACGCCAGAGATGATGGACTTCGATGTCGTAGGGAGAAAAGAGAGGAGAAGCTAGCGATGTGAGGAGAACGAACACAAGACGAAGAAGACGAAGGCGGCTGATGGGTTCTCAGTCGTAGCCCTAGGTTTTTTTCGTTTTTTCTTTTGAACGGGTTCATTTCTGTCTATCGGGTTCAAAAACAGACCCTTAACATCATAACAGGTCATATGGGTTTAGGTTTTCAAACCTAAACCCAAACCCAATAAGTGAAAAACGTTTTAAACCGATAATAGAGCATATCAGCCGATTTTTCGAAGCTGAAAAGTCGGCCGATATGCCCGATATATTGCCGACATATCCAATTTCCTCCTGAAAAACGACATGCGACATAAAATTGCCCGATTTGTGTCGTTCGAACCCTAATTCTGCCATGTCGGTCGACATTTAAAACATTGTTCATCAGTAATGAATTAATAGCCTATTTTCATGGTCAGTTTATTATTAGTAGGAGGTTTCACTTTCATTTCTCATCTCTGATAACAATAAGTTCAAACCTGTTCTTGGAATTAAATTCTTTAAAGTTTAATCCATAAGGGATGACTCCATTTAGAGAATATAAAGTGCCAGTGGAAGTTCGACACAGTTCAACACATGTGAAATGAAAATTTTACGGGAAGTTGATAAGGATGTATTTCTGCTCCTTATTTAGTTTATATTTAGATGCACTTTTGCTTACCCTTCTAGCTGTTACATTTTGGCAGGAAACCATGAAGAAGGGGTCACTTTGTTGCTCAGGAACTTGGTATCAGTTGTTGATTGTCAATCACTGTAAGCTTCAAATAGAAAATGCAGTTTCTTATTTTCTAAGTGAATAAATAGCTAATTAGTAATGTTGCAGGACATCACCAAGGATTAAAACAGAGATACTTTTTGCTATAGTTTCGTTGTCAGCAAGTCTTACTCAAACTAAGCTTCCTTACCGTGCAAGCAGTTCTCAGGTATGATTGGATTCTATAATTTAAATGTGACTTTGCTTTATTCATCTGTAACAATTTTATCTTCTTGACCATCTTTTCACCATAAAAAAAAGCCCGTGTAGATGCCGTAGGGAATTTTGGTTATGATAGTATCCCTCAGGGCCATTTCTTCTTATGGCGGATTTTTTTTCTGTTTATCATTTTATAATGAACAAGCTTTATGCTAAACTATTTTTTATTTTTTAAATAATTATCTCAGTCTTTAACTGGAAGTGTGTTAATAGGGCTATCTCTTCGTTCATGTGTCTTACCTTGATATTCTTTGTAGTACGCAATGTGATATCAATCCCCTCTTTAAAATTCAAGTTATAGTAGGACTTCAAAGCATATGTGCAACCATCTCTACTATTTTCAATGGTCCCTTACACTACACCAAAACTTCGAAGTTATATGACAGTTGAGATTTATAATTTTATGTCTAACATGCACTAGAGGGCCCTTTTATGGGCTGAAATCTGAACTCACTCCACGGTATCTATTATTTTTAGTTCGCTTTAAATTGCTGGTTGAACTTGAGTTGCTTTGATACAATGCGAACCCTTACAGTACACCAGAACTCCAAAGTTATGATGGGTTGAGGATTATAATTTTATACTCAAACAAATATCATCAACTTTAAAATGTAACATATGCTTATTTTTTTCTGTGTGTGGTAATTATGATATAATGGGCAGTCATAGCCTTCTTGCAGGACCATAAGCATTTGTATGCTGTCAGTGTACAATGACTTACTTGTATCTAACTTCATATAAAGGCGTGGATTTGAATTGTTAGTTAATTCATGGATGCTACTGCATTATTATAATAAAAGGTTGTAATATGCAATACAAAGGCTGCCCAAATAAAGTATTTTAGTTGAAGTATTATGGTCAAACTAGGATATGCAACACGAAGATTCAACTAATCAGGTATATTCTTGAAAATTTGCTTATCAAAATGCCTAACCTTCATTACATTCGTGTTGTTTTTTGTGTCAAGAACTTCTCAGTTAAGGCAAATATTTGCCTAGATTTATTTTTCATATGAGATTTGTGTATAAGAAGATTTTTTAATGCAGAATAGCTCTTCTCCGTAGACATTATGGACGCTTATTCAACTTAATCAGAAGAAAAAAAAGAGAAACAAGCAATTGGGTGGATTTCAATGAAGAAAAATTTAACACCAGATAATTACAACAAGAAAAGTTTCAACATGATTTTTTAATCCATCTAGTAGACACAAAAAGGGTGTTTTATTTTTCAACAGACCAACAATAAACATAATACAAACGTTTTGCCTGCATAAAAATAACTTTATATTGTCAATCATTCAGAAATATACGAGAACATTAATTGTGTAAATTTGGAAATGAAAAATATCTTACCAAGCTAGATTTGATATCGTCTCACACTAAATGCATTTATCTACTTTTGTTGGCTTTAGTATGCAGTACTTAATCCATATTTTTAGGATCTTTTTTCAATTGGGAGGCTTTTGGAGGAGTTTTTCAGTAATTTACCTTACGGATAATATCTTCTCTAGTTAGATTTGATATCTTCTCGCAATTAAACGCATTTATTTATGTTTTTGTTGGTTTTGTGCATTATTTCCTTAATCCTTATATCTATGTTGTTTTCAGTTGAAGCCCATACTTTTATATGTATATTTCACTTGTTCGCTTCGTTCTATATTTCAGTTGTTCGTTTCATTCTTTTTGTATAAATTTTTTCAATAGCAGTTCTTTTCTATATGTATTTGGTAAATCAGGTGCAATCTTGATGAAGTTTTTTTTTGGCTTCCATTTTATTCTTCACTTATTATAAGTCCAGGTTGTAAGCAATGACAAACTATTTTATGGAGATGCATCCTATCATAAAGAACTTTCGTCCCTCTCTAGTCTGGCTCTTCAGAAACTGGTTGATGTCATTGAAGAAGAGCCTAATTTGGTAAGTTAATTTTTATACCAACCGTAATACCTGTTACCAGAAATATATATTATTTCTCGATGACTAACAGTGGTTTTTGTTGTCCTGATGCTCTCTGAAGGCTACACGTGGAAGACTGGCATTGGATGCCTGCAATCACCTTATCATTTGCTTTAAGGTAATATGTCTCGTGTTTAGTTTGTATCAAATATTTAGAGAAACCTTTGACCATCAAGATCAGCTCATATGCAGGATAAATTATGAGAGTACAATGGACTTTTACTTATGCGGAAAAACTTGTTACCGTTGAAAACTAGGAACTTAAGAACTTCACCAAAATATCATAGCAAACAATCGTACGCTATCGTTGAATCTGTAAACGTGAAGTGGGAAGGGAGTTGAGTTTCTTGTTGATGCTGTAAACTCTCATAGTTCACTGTTGATACTTTGAAATTGCTCCTAACTGCTATATTTATCCAGGCAAACCCTCAACTTCATCTAAAATGCGCTCAGCTCATCGACATTGCCAAGTTATATCTTCATGTGAAAGACAAATATATGGAGTCTACAGGGAGCTTCTTCCATAAGAAATTCTCAAATTTATAAAGTTGATTCGATCTGGAGTCTTTGATTATTTGCTTCATTAGAGATCTGTGATCCCAAAATTTTGAAAGAAAGTCCAAGATCCAAATGTCCACTCATCTGCTCAATCGGTTGGAACTGATAATTCCAATGCCACATGAGAGAATTGATTGGTGATGTATATATTTGATTACTGTAATTTATAAAATGAGAAAATGTATACTTGTGGACGATCATAAGTGCGTTATGTTTCCTTGATTTGAGTGAGATTATTTGAAAACAATAAGATTCATCAGTATTAGATAGTTAAAGAAAATATTTTTTTTTGGGAAATATAAGGCACTTGTGCATCTTTATTAGATAATGACAATATTAGAAATATAATAATCAAATAATATGGTGCTTAAGGGTGTCGACTATTTTTTGAGACCTTTTAGTGAACCTTTTTCTTCTTAATTCTACCAATGGCTCTATATTAAGCTATTTGCAGCTATACCCCCTGTTGTATGTAGCTGTACATCCTGTTGCATGCACATGTATGCTTTGTTTTCTATATTTTGGATTTAAGGTAAGTAAACTTTGTATTTCGAGCGAATGAGAACACATTTTAAAAAATGTGGGTTTCAAAGTAAATGAGAGTTAATTTTTTTGTTTATAAGCAAAAACCCATAAATGTTAGGGGCTCTGTTGTAGGTCTATGAAACTATCTAACTAGGAAAAAAATATTTGAAACAACTTAAAAGGATTTGGAGATGTAAATAAAAAATATGGAGATTTTGTAGCCTAATGTGAAAGTCTGAAAGAATTTAGGGGTGCTATGATGTATACCCAGCAATTTATTAGTTCAAAGAGTAAACATGTCAAGTCAGATGATTTCATTGTTATGGGCAGTAACTTTTTTTCCTTGCATTTTTGCTTGGCATAATAATAATGTCTCATCACAGTAAACCTCTCTTCTACCGCTTCAACGACGCCGTACTTTGCATGATGATGTTGCCATTTCCCAACCCCAATTACAAAAGAATCCAGCCACCTATAAAAGCAAGTGATTATTCTTCTAATTGAAGCTTAAAAATCCCCGGCATCGAGTCTTTAAAGTGCTCAATGAAGCGAGCGTGTGAATGTAAATAACACCCACGTGAATTTAGCCAGATTTGTTGGTAACGCGCAAAAATATCACGTGAGAGAATGGAAAATTAACAAGCATTGTATGCACATGGACTCTTTCTTCTGTTAAAAACAAAGAGAAAACCATGAGCCAGCATCAAGAGAGACATTGAGTGAAAATACACCAAAACTTCACATATTATATTTATGCTGAGGCTTGGCTGTCACATGCCTTTGTTGCTTCAACTGCTGAATCAAATGGGGTCAATAGAGGTATTTTCAAGTTAGCTTTTGTTTGAATTATGCAAAAGCTCGCATGTAATTTCCATAGAGACGATACTTCACCTTTTTGTGCTCCTTGAAGAAGAGGCTCTCAATGAGAGAATATTATACAGACCCTAACATAGTCCTCAATTTATTTTCTTTCAATAAGAGCAACTCCAATGGGGACTGCATTTTGCAGTCCCCACTTTGGCATATTCTATGGAATATGCCATTTTAGAGTTTTACAACTCCAATCATACTCCTCCATTTCCAACTCTATTTTAATTTCTCTCAATTTTTTAATTCTTTTACTTATTTTTAAAATATATAATGTAATCATATATTTAAATAAAATTAGTTTTCTTTAATGAATTGATAATGTAATCATATATTTAAATAAAATGAATTTTCTTTAATGAATTGATAATAAGAAATAGAATTAATTTTCTTTAATTCTTGGAATTTTATATTTCAATTAATATTATTTAATATTACTCTCATTTTGAATATATAAAAATAAAAAAAATAAAAGTTATATAATATAAATAATATTAGTAATAATATTATTAAATGTATTAATATAAAATAGGCATTCGGATTAAATTAAACAGACATTCATATTAATATATTACTAAATCCACGACTATTAGTTCCGAAGGATCAGTAATAGTATCAAGATTAATCAACATAATCTTACTTTCCTGACGTTCCCTTTGAATATCTAATTTTTTCTTTTCGTTTTCGGCCCTTAACATCATAATTTGGTGCATTGCTATTCTATCATTTTCTCGTTCTCCATGACTTTTTTTTAAAATATCGACAATTTCTTGATTGCTTTTATTGAGAGTTTCCAAGTCGAGGTTTGATTCATTTGCCTGTCGCCTCCTCATCTTCTCTTTCTTCCTTCCTGTCGGTCGACTTGTTATCATATCTTCGTCATTATGAGTATATTCCTCATTATCGTCATTTAAGTCGACGACAGGAGAACTTGAATCTGATCCCTGAGATGAGCGGGACTTTGAAGTTTTGGAAGTTGCAGGCGATCTGACACTTATATTTGCCCATTTCTCTGCATCTTTTAAAATTGACCAAACATGATCAAATAGAAACCCCTTTCTCTCTTCTGGATCTTCTGCAAATATTATCCTAGCACGTTTAATCTACCACAAGAGAGGAAGAAACATTTATTAATAACATGATAGTAGATGATAATCAAGATTTATGTTATTCAAAATACTTACAATGTCAAGCTCAGAAGCACCGCTTGGATTTAAGCGCTCGACTTGTCGAATACATCCTCGAAATTTACTGATGGCCTTCATAATTAATTGCATTCGGCATGAAAGAGACTTCGGAGTCCTTTGAGCATTACAAATATTGGAAATCCTTTCATGAAATAAAGCAGAAATTCGTTCCCACAGCTTGTCCTTCTTTTGATTAGAACCCATGACTGGATCTTGAGAAATTTCGAGCCACGTAGCGCATAAAACTTGGTCTTCTTCTTGTAAAAAAGATTTTCCACGACTAGATGCCATAATCTAAGGAGGAATGTAAAGAGTTATGAATATAGAATAAGAAGAGTTGTGATGGAGATACGAAAATTGTGCAAGTATTATATAGGGATCAGATGTGGGAAGTCTCCAACACCAGGAGACTCCAATGTGGGGAGTCTCCAACACAAAAGGAATCCAATGTGGGGTGAGAAGCCAATGCTGAAAAGAATCCAATGTGGGGAGTCTCCAACACGAAAGGAATCTAATGTGGGTTGTCTCCAACACCAGGAATCCAATGTATGGAGTCTCCAACAAGAAAAGAATCCAATGCGGGGAGTCTCCAACACTAGGAGAATCCAATGTGGGGAGTCTCCAACACAAAAGGAATCCAGTGTGGGGGTGAGAAGCTAATGCTGAAAAGAATCCAATGTGGGGAGTCTCCAACACGAAAGGAATCCAATGTGGGGGGTGAGAAGCCAATGCTGAAAAGAATCCAATGCGGGGAGTCATATTATATAATGACATTACATCCATCTCTAAATAACTCAGAACTTATATGATTATTTCTATAAATAACTTCTTCATCAATGAACTATGGAGCCGGACCGTCACAACTACCATCTTCTTCTTCTTCTTCTTCTTCTTCTGACGACGAAATATGGTCTCAGTACATTAAAGATTGGGAGGAAGATATGACACAATGGGAGAAGGAAGATGAACTCTTAGTTCGCGTACATGCCTCTAATAGTAAAATAATGACTTATCTCTCTCAAGAGGCAGAGCGGCCAAAGCGTATTGGCTCAGTTCCTGGTCATTTGGTGATCAATCGCGGGAGGGAAGAAGGTAATTCTCGACTTTACCATGACTATTTTTCTGATAACCCTACATATGGTGCAAACCTATTCCGTAGAAGGTTCCGGATGCACAGGAGGGAAGAAGGTAATTCTCGACTTTACCATGACTATTTTTCTGATAACCCTACATATGGTGCAAACCTATTCCGTAGAAGGTTCCGGATGCACAGGAGTTTATTTCTTCGTATAGTCGAGGCGGTACGTGAGCATGACAACTTCTTCGTACAGAAGATGGATGGTGTCGGCAAACTTGGGCTATCAACTTTACAAAAAGTTACATCGGCATTTCGCATGTTGGCGTATGGAACATCAGCAGATAGTACTGACGAATATGTTAGGATCGGTGAGTCAACTGCAATTGTGTGTTTAAAGAGATTTTGCAGAGCAACTGTAGAAGTATATGGAGATGAATATCTGAGGACTCCCAATGTCGACGATGTTGCAAGGTTATTGCAAAAGGGCGAAGAAAGAGGTTTTCCAGGAATGTTAGGAAGTCTAGACTGTATGCATTGGCAATGGAAAAATTGTCCAACAGCATGGGCAGGACAATACTCAGGTCGTCATGGAGGTCCAACCATTATTCTTGAGGCAGTAGCATCATATGATCTATGGATATGGCATGCATACTTTGGCTTACCAGGATCCAATAACGATATTAATGTATTGCAGTCGTCTAATTTGTTCGACAATCTATCACAAGGTATTGCTCCTCCTGCTCATTACACAATTCAAGGAAAAAATTATGATGTCGGTTATTATTTGGCCGATGGCATATATCCGAAATGGCCAACACTTGTTCAAACCATTTCTAATTCTGATGATAAAAAGAAACAATATTTTGCAATGATGCAAGAAGCATGTCGAAAAGATGTTGAGCGGGCATTCGGTGTTCTCCAATCACGATTTGCTATCATCAAGGGGCCAGCCCGTTTTTGGGATAAACGAACTCTGCATGATATCATGACTGCTTGTATTATAATGCACAATATGATTGTCGAAGATGAACGCGACGAGCAAGAAGATGTTGTCATTTCAACTCCACAATCAATTCCGAATGCTGAAAATATGGAGATAACGGAAACTGAACGATTCCAACGGTTTCTTGCTCGACATAAGAGGTTGAAAAACAAAGAAGCTCATTTTGCACTTCGAAATGCATTGATTGAACATTTGTGGGAAAGACATGGAAATGAAGCGATGTAACTTTTTTTACTAATGAAATAATGACTTTTTCATTTTTAATTAATTGGTTCTTGAAATTTTATATTTCAATTAATATTATTCAATATTAGTCTCATTTTGAAGGTATCGACAAAACATTTCCAACTGTAAAACTTTTATTTAAAAATAATTAGTAGAAATAAACTTATGTTGATTTTAAGTTGAATATCTAAAAATAATTAGTTAGTTAGAAGGGTATTATTGTAATTAAATAGGGGGAATAGGGAAATAGAGGGGGGCTGCATATTTGGAGCAAAAGCTCCAAATATGCAGCCGACTTGGAGATTTTGCAGCCGGACTCCATTTTTTGGAGTCCGGTTGGAGCTCAACCGGGCTGCATTTTGGAGAAATGCAGCCCGGTTGGAGCTGCTCTAATGAATCAGAATCTTTAAGGTATAAGTCTACTTTTGCGTTCTTGGGTTTGCTCACAGTTTATCAACCTTTTGTGTGGTAAGTTCTTGCTTTATGATTAAAATTAAACTTGACACTTTTTATGCATCAAAATGTAGACGTCATTATGCTAAGCTTTAAGTCCTTGATTGATATAGTGAAGTTTTGTACATTTCATAGTAAAAGCTCTCTGATTAGCTTGCCCAAAAGACGTAAAGAATCATATTATTGAAATATATATGCATGCTTAATTTTGGGAAATCAAGCAAATTACAATCACAAAAATACAAGGAACCTACAATCTTTGTTCTTTCGTACATTAAGACATACTAGTAATTAACAAACAGCACCACACTCTAAAGAAAATTAGTGTGTATAACAAACATTCAACAATAACACTTATATTCCTTTAGTACGCATTTTGATAGGTAGTATAAATAACCATTACAAGTATATATGTTAACAATATTCTTGGCTCAAAAAGAAAAAGTATGTAACAATGACAAGCATAAGATGCCTTTATTTCTATACTCCAAATAAATCTTATACTCAATAGATAAATCCCACTAATATTTCTCTATGCATAGTTGCACATTCCATAGTAGCACTTGGTTCCCACCATGCAACGTTTACCGCAACTTCCACAGTTTCTAGGGTTGAACATCAAATCCAAACACTTACCCTGACAACATGAGTCGGTAAACTTGCACATATTGCCGCATCCACCACAGTTCAAGGCATCGGTGTTGATGTCGATGCACGAATCTCCACAGCACTCCATTCCTTTAGCATAGCATCTTTGACACTTCCCCTTACCGTTACCTTTTCCATTTCCGTTACCGTTTCCGTTGCCATTACCATTTCCCTTACCATTGTCATTGCCATTTCCGTTACCGTCACCTTTTCCATTTCCATGTCCGTTCCCGTTACCGTTACCGTTTCCATTTCCATGTCCATTCCCGTTACTGTTGTCCCCTCCATTTCCATTTCCGTTACCGTTGTCACCTCCATTTCCGTTACCGCTGCCTCCTCCATGACCCGCAAGGAAACGGCTCCTCCTTAGATGTTGATCTTCAATGGGAAATGAGCTTGCTATAACGGCGATAGAAGCGAAGGCGATCGCCATGAGGATGATGGTTGCTTTCCTCATGGCTAAGGGAGATAGAGTTTGTAAATATGTACGGGCGACAACTTTTCTTTTGTAGGGGTGTATTACTTTTCGGTTTGAGGGAAGTTAATTAGGGGGCTTGGTACAAGGGGTTATGAGAACTTATATGGGAGATAGAGATGAAGGAAGAGGAGTAGAGTTTGAGGAATTAAGAGTTGACTCGTAAATATAATCTTATTATTAGATTACATGCACATCAAGCAAGGAAAAGGTTGGCCCGGCCTGACTTCAAATCAAAATTTTGGCGTCGTGGCATGAAGTGATTGGTTGTCATTATGGTGATTTTTGTTTAACTTAATTGAGAGATTATGTGAAGTAAGAGGTCAATGGGAATTGCTTGCGTTGATTCCCACGAAGAGAATTAGCGCCCTCTCCTTTTCTAGGGGCTTGATATGTGCATGCCGTGGTTGTTGAAGTTTCTTTAACTTGAATGCATGCGTGGGCGCCGCGCAAGTTAGCAATTACGGAAGTATTTGTAAGTGCACGTCAACCATTTTTACATGATTCCGTTGTTAAGTTTAGCGTCTTATATTTAATTTTTTAAAGACACGTTTACCTAAACTAAATGGATGTACATTTGGGGGTATTTAAGTTACAATAAATAAAAAAAATTAATAAAGTTAAATACTTTTTTTTTTGGGCAAATAGAACCTCATATTTACCCCCATTGTCAAGTACACCTCCAAATTTTCTCTTCACCGTACCCTAACTCATAACACGTTTCTTTAGGGATTACTAATCCTCCTATTTTGTTTCCTTAATTACTATATTTGTATCCAACTGAATGACAGAATTAACATGAAGGTACTAATCCTCCTATTTTGTTTCCTTAATTACTATTTTTATATACAAGTGAATGACGGAATTAAGATGAAGGTTTTCCACTAATTTGTTTTTGTTTAGAGTTTAGATTTATAACTTACAACACTCACCGCAATTTCAAAGGCGGTCCTTTCACATGGTATGTGGGCCTGTCCATCCGGCCCGGCCCGGTCCGGTCCGGAAATCCGGGCCTGGGCCGGGCAAAACCGGAGCCCGGACCCGGACCCGGGTACCCCGGGCCGTGTTCCGGGCTGGCCCGGATTTTTTTTAAATTTTTTATCAAAATTTTTAATTTTTATTTAAATTTTAAATTATAAAAAAAGACAAGAAAAATTAATAAAAAACAATAATTTTATTAATCACTTAAAATAACATAAATTACAAATAAAAAATTATAAAAATAAATTCTTTATTAATAATTAATAAATCATTTACAAATTACAAGTACAAATTTATTTTGGAATTAATCGCATCACAATAGATAAGTAAATCCCAACTAGGTTGGCACCTATTCACCTATATCACTATCATTTGTAACTATTTTCAAAATAATTCTTTACAAATTTTAAGCTAAGATATAAAAATTACAATTTGATTAATATTATTTATTCTTTATATCTATCTGCTAGTCTCAATTCTTCAAATTTATCTTCAATTCCAGCCATCCGATCGATGCCTTGCGTTCGCTTCTCGTACCTCCACCAATCTTGTAGGCACATCACCGCTTGTACAGTATACGGATCCAAGCATGTCCTGTGATCGTCGATCAAACGACCTGCTGTGCTGAAGGCGGATTCCGAAGCTACCGTCGAAACCTGCACTGTTAGTAAGTCACGAACCATGGTGGAAAGTATAGGATATGAAACTGATTCATATACTTTCCACCATTACAAAATATCTAAAGCATTTCCTTGGCATTTAACTAAAGAAACAGATAAATATTCATCTATTTTAGAAACCTCCAATGATGACGATCCAAGTCCAGATCCACCAGTTAGCTTAGCTACCATTGCATACCTATCAAAACTTACACTTTTACCTCGGGATGAGCTCGAAAAAACCGAAGCTGTAGACTGTTGTGTAGCTACACCATGTCTAGCTGCATACTCATCATATAAGGTTTGAAAATAATTTCTAATAGCTAAATGATGAGTAGTAGCAGTAAGGGTGGTTCCATCATCTAAGTCTATAATCTGATTATCATACAAGGATTGTAACAAACTTCGAAGGCCAATATCCTTCAAGCATGGATCAATAAGAACCCTCAAACCAAAAATATGAGAAATAGGCCTAAAGTACTTATTAAATTTGCTCTCCATTTGAAAAATCATAGGTCCAAAAGTATCATCCATACGATATTTCCCCAAAAAAATTTGAATACTTAAAATTTGTAAAGCAGCTAAAGTAATGGTTGGATAATAACAGTCAGATAATAATATTGTAGCATCATAAAAAACTTGTAACATTTTATTTAAATTACATATAATTGTCCATTCATCTTCAGTTATTCCATAAGTGCTACCAGAACTAGAACTAAAAGCATAATAGTTTATAAAATCAGTTATAATGTCTTTATATTCTATTGCTACACTTAACATTGCATAGGTGGAATTCCACCTATGGTCAACATCTTTTGGAATTAGTCTGGGCTTTACATTTTTTTTTTACAAAATTATTTCCATCTTTTAAGTATTTGTTCAGAAGCATTATGCATATAAGCAACTGTTCTAACCTTTTCTATCATGGGTTTAATTTCAGTAAATACACTTTGAACAATTAAATTTAAAATATGACAGATACACCTAATATGAAAAAGATCACCATGACATGGCAATGACAAAGTTGATCTGATAAAATCAACAGCTACATTGTTATTACTTGTATTATCTAGTGAAAGAGAAAATATTCTTTCTGAAATTTCTAATTTCATAAGTTCTTCAATTATTAAATTTGCAACATTAATACCAGTATGTGACTCTTCTATTGCAATAAAAGAAACAATTCTTTTAAATATTTGCCAATTTTTATCAATCCGGTGTGCTGTGATACATAAATATCCAATTTGTGCTCTAGATGTCCAAATATCAAAAGTTAAAGAAAATTTACAGTTTTAATTTTTAAAATGAGAAATTATTTTTCCTTATTCCTCCTGATAATATTTTAAAATATCACGTTGACAGGTTTGACGAGAAATTTTTTTAAATGTAGGATAAAAACCATCTCTAAACATATCTTCAAATTCATCATCTTCTACTAATTTAAAAGGAAGGTTTTTAAGAAAGATAAACCTGATTACGCATTTCCTGGCTCTGGCAGCGTCATAGTTCCAACTACCGAGACTACCAAAAGAGGAGGATTGAGAAATCATAGATTGTCGGATATCACCTTGAGGAGTCTGGCCTTTGTTGTGTTTATCTAAATGGCGTTTGAGGTGGTTGGTGCCGCTCTTATGATGAGCTTGAAAAATCTTGCCGCACAACGCACACTTAGCCTTCTAGGTGAGGATCCTTCCGTGTTCATCCTTGGTGACTTCGATCTTCTCGTAAAAATTCCACACATCGGATCTTGACCTTTTAGAAGCTCTTGGTGCAGGTTCGTCGCCACCGGATTCGGGATTAATTTTGGTAGGAGTAGACCCAGTAGGAGGACTCATTTCAAGATCGGGAGATAGGTTTTGCTCTTCATAATCAGATCCGGAAGCCATTTGATGAAAGGATTAGAAAGTATAAGAGAGTATAAAAGTATAAGAGAGTATAAGAGTATAAGAGAGAAGTAGATGAGTTTTGGTGTGAAGAAAACAAATGAAAACCCCCCTCTATTTATAGAACCAGTCCCCTAATTAAATGACCAAAATAACCTCACAAAATAGCCATTTTTTGACCGTTTTTGGGGACAAAACGATCAAAAGACCGTTTATGGCCGTTATGGCCGGACCGGGCCAGCCCGGCCCGGCCGCAACGGTCACCAATGGTGACCGTTGGCACCGGGCCGGGCTCCGGGCCCGGGCTGTCCGGCCCGGATTTTTGCCCGGCGCTGGCCCTATTCCGGGCCGGGCCGGGCGCCGCTGAGACAGCCCGGACCCGGGCCCGAAACCCGGCCAGGCCCGGATTTTCGGGCCGGACCCGGGTCGGCGGGCTTTTTGGACAGGCCTAATGGTATGAGAGCAGTACAGATTTAATTCCCATTGAAAATTAATTTAAAGTGTACTTTTAAAAAAACTAGATATAGTTGCCGCTGCAGAGTCTAAATTTCCGCCCATATGTAAAAATGATGATTAATCTGTTAGAAATTATGCTAAAGAATAAAATAGATATCATCACTACCAAAGACAAAGTTTGGTCTTGAAGTGGCTATATCACAACCACTCATTTAAAAGTCGTAAAATAAAAAGAGAAAAAAAAATGTTACTCTTCATCCAACAAATCTTTTTAGATAAGTGGTTGAGATGTAGCATCCTCACTATCAATATACATACATACATATGTACTTCCAGACAATGTTACATTAAACGCTGGGCGCTTCTAGGCGTCGGACTTGACGCCCAGCGCTTAGTCGCCTAGACGGACGTCTAAGCGGTTTCTGAGCGTTTTTTTTCTTTCTTCATTTAAGTGGTGGTCAATGAGGCTTTGCTGAAGGTTGGAGGAGGTAGTGGAGGTATTCATATTTGGAGGTTAATGGAGTTTGGAGGATGTGTAGGCTATGACACCTAAAATCACAATCAAGACCTATAGGGTGCAATCCACGTAAGCAGAGAATGCTCCCCTAAACGCTCGTAAAATCTAGATGAGCAACCTAAATACCGCCTAGGCGCTAGGCGCTAGTTAGGCGGCCTAGGTACCGCCTAAGCCTAGGCGTACGTCTAAGCGGACTAGTCGCCATATATGTACATAATCCAAATACCGTAATCCATCTACGACTGAACCATAAAAAAACATAATCTTTGTATTTAAAAAGTTTTGAAAACTCTGATAAAAAAACAAATGATAAATTTGATATGTGGATTATAAACAACAACAAGGTTGCGACAGGGCCTGTGTGAGCTGGACTATACACCTTCTGACCCGACTTAACTTGGGCCTTTTACCACCAGCCCAGTTTACCCACCCACAAGACATTTTCCCCCAAATTTCTAACAAAATCCAAGAGGGATTCTTCTCGACTCCGCTCTCATCCAATCTCTCCTCCAGTGGCAAAACCGTAATAAACTCCAAAAACTCCTCGCCATGCGGCATCCACGTACGGGGGCGCGGACCGCGGCCCTCCGATCGGCTTTCTACGGGTGCGCCGGCAGGCGGCGAGAGCGGTCGCGGTAGCCTGCGATCACGTAGGTTGTAAATGCCGTCAGCCAGACGAAGCCGCTTCTCTCATTCGCCAGGTCTACGACGCCGGCCACCGCGCTTTTGGTGAGAATTACGTTCAAGAACTCGTCGAGAAGGCTCCTCAGGTTCGGAATTGGCCTCGATTCTTGAATTTTTGATGGAATTTTGGCTGATCATTTGTTTCAGTTTGAATCTTGAATGACAACTTCTTGTTAGTTTCTTGTGAAAGTGCAACACTTTGCATTGTAAATCTCATTACTGCTGCGATCTTGTTGCCATTAATTTTGCATTTTGGTTAGCAACGTAAGCATTTTTGTTCTTCATAATAATTGAATTCACAAGTGATCCCCGACAGAAGGATTCTCAGTGGAAGTGAACCCAAATGATAGAAGATGGTGAGACGGGGGGGAAATTGACATGGTTTTTTCACACCTAGTTTTTGAGTTCTAGGTTCACGAACATGGGGGGTGGGGGGGATCTCTGATGGTGATACTTGCATATTATATCCCATTGCCATTCACTGCAGAGTGCAGATGGTCTGAAGCTAGATATGTTAAAGAAGCAAGAAAGAGGTTGAAAATGTTCGTATGCATTAGATTCCACATCGGCTTAGAGTTCGAGACAAGCAGTATGACGTTTGTCTGATTGAATCAAGCAAGCAGAGGTCTCTTGGAGCATATAACAGACTTCTGCTGACTTTCATTAATTTCTGATAAATGCGTGCTTATTGATCGGTGAGAGGATATGAATACATTGATACTGTAGCACACTTTGGATGATGACAGGATAAGGATACAATGATGTTGTCCTCTAACAACTGATGGTTCAAATTCATAATATTTTCAAGAACACAACAAGAGCAACAAACCTTTATGCTAAATTCTGGTAAATTTTGTGAAAATCTAGACAGTGCCTTTGAATATATAAACTGATCAGCACTAGTTTGAGTTGAATAGCTTATTATTTTAAAAGATATTTGATTTACCTGAATTTCTTGTTGAGGCTTGTAGTAAAGTAGGTTTTGCTTTTGTTCTGGAAGAGAATTTAGGATTTTTGAATAATTGATCAAGCATATTTCTTTAGGATTGCAGTATTTTCTTATTGATTCTTCTTTTCCTCAGCTTCCTGCAGATATTGATTGGCATTTCATTGGCCACCTGCAAAGCAATAAAGTCAAATCCCTTCTTGGTAATCTACTGACTGTTACTAGAGTTTAAATTTGATTTGTTTTCAGCTTGTCTGTAAGCTGTTCAGTTCTTTATTTGATGAGAATTTAGTTTATCTTTTGAACAATGAACACCAAAATTTCATATTTAATTGCTTGGAGTTCTTTATAAGCTCCTACTACGGTAAATTTCACAAAAACCCCTAAAGTTTACTGCATTTCCCCCTAAACTTTCAACTTTTCCCGACACTCTCCCTACTGGCAATGGCAAATGGCTAAATGTCCTTGAGAGGGGAAAAAACATCCTACCCAGTGAAAGGGGGTTCGTTGCCTGCCAATGGCAAACAAGACCGTATCGGAGGTTTATCTCTCTAGAACATTTTAGTTATTTAGCATTTGTAGGTAGGGGTCCGTTGGGGAAGTTGAAAGTTTAGGGGAGACATCTTAACTTCAGGAGGGGTTTAGTGGAATAAGCAAAGTTCAGGTGGCTTTCGTAGGAAATACCCCTAACTTCAGGAGGGTTTTGTGAAATTTAGCCTTCCTACTATGTACTTGGTGATCATTTTTAAACATTACTTCTGGCTTCCTTTTCCCAAGAACTTGTCTTCAAGAAGTGCAAGATCATGCTTTTTACTTCAGCCAATCAATAACTTGAATTGTTTAACTTCATCCTTACCTTGAACTCATAATTCTTCTCCCATTAGATTGCTAAAAATTGAAGTTTAAATTAGTATGTGTATCCATTTCTTAAATTGCAATCTACTATAAATTTATTTATTTTTACAGTATTTTCAATAAATAAGATTTTAGAATCATCATGATTAGTCTTGGGGCAGGTAGTTCTAGTTTATTCTTCATTAAGTATTTCAAGTCTT
Organism: Asparagus officinalis; assembly: GCF_001876935.1. Classification (NCBI taxonomy): domain Eukaryota; kingdom Viridiplantae; phylum Streptophyta; class Magnoliopsida; order Asparagales; family Asparagaceae; genus Asparagus; species Asparagus officinalis. Next base: position 116,321,453 of record NC_033794.1, on the reverse strand, counting down.
TTTAATGGTATTTACTTGATTAACTAGCGGTACTTTTTTTATTATGCAGCTAGTGTCCCAGATCTTTACATGGTCGAGACTGTAGATGATGAGAAGGTGATTTTAATTTCTATACTAGTTTTCCGCTAAGAAAAAAGAATTCTGTTCTTGCTCTTTATCAAAAAAATAAAAAATACATGATTACCTTGATTAAACTCTTTGAGAATCAAGATTCTACTACACAAAGTCTCCCTAGTTTATCCAATGTATAATTTGAATATGTGGTGCTTAAATCTCTAGATTCTTTCTACATCTGGTTGCAGTTGTTGTCTTAACTTACCAGTTAATGAACTTTTTTGTTGAAGTACCTCTAATCGAATATGCTCCTGCATTTCAAATTGCTCATGAACTGCTACCATAATTAGTTGGTGTTTTGACAAGTTTCGCAACTGTTTCTTGTTAAAAAATAAAAAGAAATAAAAAAAATTAGTGCAGATATCTCCATGTTAAAACTGTAATTATTTCCTTGATTTAGGCTATTAAATTGTAAATCAGTCAGTTATTGGAACTTCATGTCTATTCATTACAGTAGTTTATTAAATGGTGCAATCTAACTTCATTCTATCAGATTGCTAATCATCTGGATCGGGCAGTGGCTAACTTGGGAAGGAAACCTCTAAAGGTCTTGGTGCAAGTAAATACCAGTGGGGAAGAGTGTAAGTGAAAAAAGTCATGACCTTTCTATCCTCTACAAAACAGTTACGATATTCACGAATATCATAGTAATTAGTTACATCCTAGATTTTTCTGTAGTATGTTCATTGTTTTCGAGGAGATTTTCTTTATTGTTCATATTCTTTTAGAAGATTAACATGTGGTATCTTTGCAAAAACATCTTTGCAGCAAAATATGGTATTGAACCTTCAGGTTGTGTAGAACTGGCTAAACATGTCAAGCTGTCTTGCCCAAATCTTATTTTCTCGGGTTTAATGACAATAGGAATGCTAGATTACTCCTCAACTCCAGAAAATTTCAAGGTGATTCTTAAGTGAATTCTATAACTAGCATATCCTCATATATTCTTTTAGGCAGAT